>NW_009260767.1:141017-152887 GCF_000687185.1 Egretta garzetta
GGGCCCGCCTGCCCTTCCCACGCTGCGATGCACCACCTGCAGAGCTCCACTGGTCAGGCATCAGTTTGCTGCTGCTTCTGCAGCTCTTCCAATAAGCAGGGGCTTATTTGACAGCCCTTGAAATTCTCATTTATTTTTTCTTATCCTAAAAGAGCTAATTTTCAGTGAGGTACATGGAACAGCAGGGTCTGGGCTTTTGTTAGCATCTACCATCACCTCCGCAGTAATACAACTCTCCTTAACCCAAATAGTGACAAAATCCCGAAGCATGCATGTTGGTATGGTCTCTCAGTATTTTACCCTCAGTATTTTACCATATCAGATACTGGATCTCTCCCTCTAACATTATTCTCTTTTCCCTTTTCATGTTGCCTTTAGCCAGAAAATTCAGCATGACGGAAGCATTCACAGAAACGACAGCTGAATATGCTTATGAAGAACATGCTTTTTCCTGCAATAAGACTGACATCCAAGAATTTGGGAAGATATTTCTGCCAATATTTTACATGGCAGTGTTTGCTTTTGGCCTCACAGGGAACCTAATGGTGGTTTTTGCCATTGTGAGAGAAGGCAGTAAAAAAAGCATCACTGACATCTATCTCCTGAACCTGGCTATCTCAGACCTTCTCTTCGTGATCTCCCTCCCCTTCTGGGCCTCCAACACGGTGCGGGGATGGACCCTTGGGACTGTTCCATGCACAGCTGTTTCCTCTCTGTATTACATCGGTTTCTTTGCGGGCATGTTCTTTATCACTGTTATCAGTATCGACAGGTACTTGGCCATTGTCCGGGCAACATACTCGCTGAAATCCAGAACAGTGAAACATGGCTTTCTTATAACCTGTGGAGTATGGGCAATAGCAGTTTTATTTTCAGTGCCACATTTTGTGTTCTCCCAGCTGGTAGAAAATGACTGCATTTCTGTCTTCCCCCAGGAGCTGGAGAACATCTGGCCGGTGTTCTGCAACGTGGAGCTGAACACCATCGGCTTTTTCATCCCAGTCTGTATCATGTGCTATTGCTACTGTGGGATCATCAAAACCCTGCTCTCCTGCAAAAATCAGAAAAAAACACGAGCCATAAAACTGGTCTTGGTTGTGGTGGTCGTGTTTTTTCTGTTTTGGTCCCCCTACAATGTACTGATTTTTCTAGAGACTTTAAGGCACTACGAGTTATTCACAAATTGCAACCAAATTAAAACATTGGACTACGCGATGCATCTGACCGAAACCATTGCATTCAGTCACTGTTGTCTCAATCCCCTTATCTATGCCTTTGCTGGGGAAAAATTCAGGAAATACCTTTATCACGTCTGCTTAAAATACTGTCCATGCCTGTGTTTCTGTGGCCCCTGCAGTCGCTACCAGGTCACCTATTCCGCTAGCTATGCAGAAAGCGTCATGAACAGCAACATAACCCTGAACACCAGCGACCAGGATGGCTCTGTCTTCGCCTAGAAGGCTCTCCGAAGAAGAAATGTATGTAAATATGTATTCTGCAGGGCTAGCCACCGCTGAGAGATTGCCATTACTTATATGAAGAGACTTAATGGCTGCACCGAGTTACTGACATGCCTCTTGTTAAGCATTAAATCATGTAAAACGGTAAAAATTTTAAAAACAAAAGCAGTACAGTATGTCAAGGCTGAACATGAAATCGAATCAAGAGAGAGGATGAGGGAAAGTAGAAGCAAAAGAAGCGCTCTGTGCCTAGAACAGAGAAGAATTTAAGGATAAGGAAGCTGTTGAACAGTTTCATCATTGAAACTTGTGTGTGTGTCGGTGTATGCACGTGGTACAAATGCACATAGACCTAAACTCATTTTTTTAAGGGAAGAGAGGTCTTTCTAGTAAAGGGGTCTATTTTTGATGCTATATAACCATATAGAAGTGAGCATCTGAGCATTTTTTCATATGCAGTAATTCCACAGATATTAAATATTCCATTTTTTGCTACTGAACGTTCAGCCCCTTTTCATAAAATGCCTTGTGTTAGGTGTAAATATCTTCTATATGCTCAACTTTTAAAATGTCAGCTGTAAGTGGACTTTCAGACTTCAGACACTGTCTAAGATTAAGTGTAGCATGAACATCACTTGAAATTAAATCACTTTTCAAAATTCAGTCTGCCTAAGCAAGTGAGACAACCCCCTCTGTCCCCACCCCCAAGCAAGTGGTATTTTTAAGAAATAATATTTTTACAATGTTTTTTTAAAGAAATGCTAAGATGTGCAGAAAGAAAGAGGAAGGTACTCTGTGACTAAACAAGAAGTCATCTGCATGAAATCGGTCTGAAGGGGGTGGATTGCGGGGCTGAGCAATGCGATCTCACTCAGTTTATTTAGCTTTCCTTTTATTTTGGGGCCAATGGCGAGTTACTGAGTGGGAAGAGTAAAAGGCACCTTTACATATGATCCATGTAGCTGTTTCCAGAATGAAAGAGGCAAGCCCAGAGCTTTCTGCCAGCTCTCTAGGAAAGGAGAGCATTTTCCTACCTAGCCCTGGTAGTTTCCCAAGAATCCTACCCATCACCAGCACGGTGCACCACAGCACGCACGCCTTCTGGATGCGTCTCTCTCTGGCAGTGCAGACTTGCTACTGTGACTCAAACTGCCTTGACAGGCCTGGGTCCTCGGCAAGCTACAACGTGCGAAACTGCATCTGCAAAAAACCCTTCAGGTCCAAGTTAAGGGCCCCTCCCAACAACCTGCACTTCTCTGTCTTCTTTGCCACGCTGTGCAATGGAAGGCTTCCAAGGATTGTCAGCATAACATCATCAATTTTTATGCTACGTATTTGCAAGCTATTTTATAGAATCTGCTATCTACATGCAAGGTCTTACTGCTCAGTATTTGAGCATTTCTATGAGATTAAAAGCTTCAGGGGGGTTTCTAGGCACTGGGCTCTGCAACAAACAGGTAGTTTATGCAGATGCTTCCTCCTAGCAGAAGTGGTAAATCTTTGAAAGCCTCTGAAAACCAAAATCAACATTTTTGTTTTGTTTGCATTAGCCGGAAGAGTTTTGTTGTAATCGTCCCTTAAAAACCTTCAACCTCCATGAAACATACCAGTGCTCTGAGGGCAACCAGTAACAAACTTGACCAGAACTGGGTTCAGCTGCAGCTGAGACAGGCGTTGCTGCTCACCGCTGTACTGCACCATGCCAGCATGCATGGGGAGCTGGAGCCCCATGGCTCCTGACCACACTGTGCCTCTTCTCTTATGATTTGTGACAGATAATATTGTGTGTTTCCTGGGTTTCTGCTAATTTTGTACATTACACTCTTGAGGTATTCTTTGCACCATTTGAGCCTGACTGAAAGCATACTGGTGTCTCTTTAAGTCCCTCCACTGGACTTTCAGTTAACTGTAGCCTTTATTTAATGATACTACTTCTCTTTCAAAACCTTTGTAGCAGGAAACTGGTGCTTTCTAACTGCCCAGCTAGGTTACAACACACACTTTTCTACGCACAGCACTAATGCTGCATATAACCTTAGACTGTATCAACACATTCCTGAGGACCAGCAACATCCAGTCCCTAACCATTACACTTTAGAAAGTAAACCAGTCTCTCAGATTTTGGAGGATACATATTCCAAATTACAGTCTGATCGTAAGCCCTCTCTACCAAGCGACCCAGAAGAAGAATGATTTCAAATGCGGCCCTGAGCAATGACAAGCCTTTGAACAAATTAAACGGGAGATAGTGCATGCAGTAGCCCTTGGGCCAGTCCAGACAGTGCAAGATGTAAAAAATGTGCTCTACACTGCAGCCGGGGAAAATGGCCCTACCTGGAGCCTCTGGCAGAAAGCACCAGGGGAGACTTGAGGCCGACCCCTAGGGTTTTGGAGTCGGGGATACAGAGGAGTCATGGCTCGCTATACTCCAACTGAGAAGGAGATATTGGCAGCACGTGAAGCGTTTTGAGCTGCTTTGGCAGTGGTTGGTACTGAAGCACAGCTCCTCCTCACACGCTGACTGCTGGTGCTGGGCTGGATGTTGAAAGCGAGGGTCCCGTCTGCACATCATGCAGCTGATGCTACGTGGAGTAAGTGGGTCGCACTGATCACACAACAAATAGGCTCCAACAGGAAACCCCAGTTGCCCAGGAATCTTGGAAGTGATCACGGACTGGCCAGAAGGCAAAGATTTTGGAATATGACCAGAGGAGGAGGTGACGCATGCTCAAGAAGCCCTGCTGTATAATAAACTTCCAGAAAATGAGAAGCAGTATGCCCTGTTCACTGGTGGGTCCTGACGTCTTGCAGCAAAACATCAGAGGTCGAAGGCTGCTGTGTGGAGTCCTATATGACAAGTCACAGAGACTGCTGAAGGAGAAGGTGAATTGAGTCAGTTTGCAGAGGTGAAAGCCATCCAGCTGGCTTTGGATATTGCTGACCAAGAAAAGTGGCCAGTGCTCTGTCTCTCTACCGACTCACGGGTGGTGGCAAATGCCCCGTGGTGGGGGTTGCAGCAATGGAAGCAGAGCAACTGGCAGCGCAGAGGCAAACCCATATGGGCTGCTGCATTGTGGCAAGATATTGCTACCCAGGTAGAGAACCTGGCTGTAAACATATGTCACGTAGATGCTCATGTACCCAAGAGTTGGGCCACTGAAGAACATCAAAACAACCAGCAGGTGGATCAGGCTGCTAAGGTTGAAGGGGTTCAGGTGGATCTGGCCTGGCAACACAAGGGTGAATTATTTGTAGCTCGGTGGGCCCATGACACCTCAGGCCATCAAGGAAGCAATGCAACATATAGATGGGCTTGTGATGGAGGGGTGGACGTGAGCATGGATGCTGTTGCACAGGTTATCCATGAATGTGAAACGTGCTGCAATCAAGCAAGCCAAGTGGTTAAAGCCTCTCTGGTATGGAGGGTGATGGCTGAAATATAAATACGGGGAGGCCTGGCAGATTGATTATATCATACTCCCACAAGCCTGCCAAAGCAAGCACCATGTGCTCACCATGGCAGAAGCAACCACTAGGTGGCTGGAAACATATCCCATGCCCCATGCCACTGCCCAGAACACTGTCCTGGGCCTTAAAAATCAAGTCTTACAGAGACATGGCACCCCAGAAAGAACTGAGTCAGACAACAGGACTAATTTCCAAAACAACCTCATAGATACCTGGGCCAAAGAGCAAGGCACTGAGTGGGTCTCTCACATCTCCTATCATGCACCAGCCTCTGGGAAAATCAAACGATACAATGGACTGTTAAAGACTACACTGAGAGCAACGGGTGCTGGGACATTCCAACTTTGGGATACACACTTAGCAAAGGCCACCTGGTTAGTCAACTCCAAGGGGATCTGCGAACTGAGCTGGCCCTGCCCAGTCAAACCTCTTATGTGCTGCAGAGGGGGACACAGTCCCTGCAGTGCATATACAAATATGTTGGGGAAGACAGTCGGGGTTACTCCTGCCTCGGGCAAAGGCAAAATCCCCCATCCATGGGATTGCTTTTGCTCAAGGACCTGGGTGCGCTTGGTGGGTGATGTGGGAGGATGGGGAAGTCCGATGTGTACCTCAGGGGGATTTGGTTTTGGGTGAGAATAGCCAATGAACTCAATGCTATGATGTTAATTGCTGTGTAATACTGTATGTCATCACTTCTGTGGTTGCTCTATGCCATAGCAATGGTATTACAGTAAGAATAGCCCAGATTCACGAAGAATGAACTTGGATGAAACCAAGAAAGTGAAGCGGTGATGGAACCAGAACTGGCTTCAGCATGCAACAGTCCAATACCACGCACCACCTCTCCTGCCCTGAAAGCATGTTACAGCAGATGGAGCCCAAAGTCATGGGCTAAATGCACCCAACGGACATTTTAGAGGGATGGCCCGCAGACCAAGGGAATGATGTCTGTGTGTATGTATTAAAAGACAGGAAAAGCAGCGCTGATTAATTGAAGTGTATTGGAGAGTATGGGAAGTGCGTACACCGGCCAAGGACTTTTCAGCTTCCCATGCTCTGCCAGGTGCACAAAAAGCTGGGAAGGGTACAGCCAGGACAGCTGACCCCAGCTGGCCAAAGGGGGGATTCCATACTGTATGACAGCATACTCAGAGGGAGTTGACTGGGAGGTGACTGGGAGGGGAGCAATCACTGCTTGGGACGGGCTGGGCATTGGTCAGCGGGCGGTGAGCAATTGCATTGTGCATCGCTTGCTTTGTATATTCTGTATATTCTCTTATCATTATTACTATTGTTGTTATTCTTTTCCTCTGCTGTTTTATTAAACTGTCTTTATCTCAACCCGTGGGATTTACTTTTTCTTCTGGTTCTCTTCCTCATCGCACTGGGGAGTGGGGAGTGAGCGAGCAGCTGTGTGGTGTTCATCTGCCTGCCGGGTTAAACCACAACACTCAGTATGGCATAAAACCTTTTCATCTGCCATAAATTAAGGATAGACTCTTGCTTACTTAGCAGGTGACAATTTACACATGAAAATGCACACACACATGCATGCACGTGTTCTATCTATCCATTGAATTGGTTATGCTAAATGGAGGTCAGGAAATCTCTGGGTTTGGTGGGGGGATTGGGTTTTGGGGTTTTGAGGGGTGGTGAGCTATCTTTGCATCTTATTTTTTCATCTCAATCAACTTTTTTCCTGTTTGAGAATCACACTGACACTTAACATAAATCTCTTCCCAGCTGGGTTACAGTTTGAAGAACTAATAAAACCTGAGTCTGAATTTTCTCAGCAGGTTCACAACTATACTTCATGTTCTACTTATAAACAGAATGAACACACATTTACCCAAACCGCTTGCAGTGAGATACATGGACACCAGTATCTTTTTTACATGCCACTGCGAATCCCTCTCATTCAAATATAACATCACAGTCCCAAAATCATAGGATTTATGTTTCTTCATTTTTAAGCCGAGCATGGACACTTGGAATTCTTTTAATTGACCTCTTGGTGTTTTTAACTTGTACAAAACACTTAGAAAAGCAGCCAGTCAGAGCATCACACTGACCTAGCACATCGCTCAGCTGTTTAGAAAACAGACAAGCACAGCTTTGAGCCTCCTCAGACACCTTCCTGATGGGTCAAAGAAAATGTGCTGGTGAAGCTCCTTCATCTGTACTGGGAGGTCTAGCAAGATGTCCCTAGAAGCGCTGAAATTCCTGTGTGCGCTTATCCAATCCTCCATCGCTGAGTGGTTTTAGGCCATTAACACTATTGCTCGAGGCCTTCCCAGTGGGAAATGCTCCTCACTGCCATGTGCTCCTGCTGTGGCCAAGTTGGGATTTATGTTGCTCAGCAATTGCCTGGGACAAAGGGGATGGCAAAGGGCTGTAGACAAAGGTGGTGCAACAACCTGCTCCAAGTGTCTTAAGAGGCATACCGTTTCCTTCTCGTTTGCTCCTACCTGGTTGGAGCCCAGAAAAATTACATGTAAGGAACTGTGCTGGTAAAGTGCATAGGAAATTGCACATAGAAACAGCAGCACATGTCTGGCACCAGAGGGAACTGACTTGTCAGCAGACGCCTAGAGCCATCTACTGTTCTGCTTCCTCAGCTTCCTCCATGTCCTCTAATGTGCCCCGCAAATCATGGCCATTGCAAACTGTCCTGCCGTTTCTTTGTGTCACGGTGCTGCTGGGTTTAATTTTAATGTAGCTAATGTAGCTAAATGCAAATTTCTTGTGGGAGAAATGCAACTCCTTTCAGTTGCCTGCATTATCATGGCATATGGACCTATATGCAGCTAGACTGTTGGGCTGCAGCTGAATATGGAGCAGTGACTTAGCATATAACTGATCAGACACTTAAAATCTGCGTGGGGTGGAAAACAGACTGTTCCAGTTACAGCTGCAGTTGGCGAGTGGATAATACCCCCTGTCCAGTAAAAAAAGCTGTGCCAGAGTCCTTGCTTGCATTCTCTATCCCGTTTGCTAACCTCTGCCTTCAGTGATATAATGTGCTGCTTTCTGCTGACTGAAGGATCACAGTTGAAAATTTGGTAAATGCAGACTGTTTTTCACAAGCAAACCATTTCCCCATGTCCAATGGGAGCCATTTTACAGTATTTCTTTAGGGAGAGGAATGACAAATGCAATATATTAACTATTGATGTTTGTGTATTGAATAATAATGCAACAAAATTATACAGAAGCAGTTGGTGGATATTTTTTTCTGTGCTGAAAACAACGTGTTAGCACTGACACTGCAAAACCCAGGTCTTCAGGTTTGGGGGTTTATATGTTGAAAACCAAGCTCTTACAGTATTTACCAAGTAAATTAGGCAGCAGAATTATTACACCAACTTCAACAGAAGTTCTATGTATGTGACAAGTGTCAGAAGCCGTCCTTTAATAGTTATAAATTGTGCATAATTTTAGCTTCGATTACTGGATTTGAATGTCAAAATAGTAACTCTGGAAGTCACAGGTTTTCATTTGAGTTCCAGATGTCTTACAGACAGAGTTAAGAAACTTTGAGATATATATACAGAAAATACTTCATTCCCTACTAAAATATGGCCATTTTAAAAGTGGTATGTACATGACCTTTCGCAAAGCACCGCACTGTCCTTGGGCAGTAGCTGCAGAGGAAAAATGTTACTAGCTAGGAGCTGCAAAAGCAATGGTGGGTAGAGATAGTGCAACTTCTAAATTCAAATTTGGGAAGAATAAACCTGGTGACTGAGATTTTCTTTGGAAAACTCTCCTTTTAGTGATAGCAGGATTTGGGACTTGCATGGGTGGGACCTGTCCCCTCACTGGCAACAGAGTGTTTTGTATCGCCTGTGAGATCTCAGTGAGGGACCTCGCAAGGGTGATGGAGACAAAATGGAAATGACAGAACTTAACCCATAATCAATGCCTTTATAAAGAGTTTATCTCTCTGAAATATAGCCTTAAAACTTCAGACTACCCTGGACTAGGACTTCAGATCCACTTCCAGCAAATTCTAAATCCAAAGCAAATATGTGGGTAGCGACTCTTTCTGATGCCAGCGTTGAAAAGGACAGCCTTCACCCGGCAGTATTAGAGCTGAATAAAATTTGACCAGGTTATAACCCCCAAGTGTCTTCAGACCTCCTCTCCAGCAAGTCTTTGCTTTATTATAGAATCATAGAATCATTATGTTGGAAAATACCTTTAAGATCATCAAGTCCAACCGTTGACCTAATGCTGCCATCCCACCACTAAACCACGTCCCTAAGCACCTTGTCTGCCCATCTTGCCCCTCTCCCCCTTGAGGTCCTATCTTAGGAAACAGGTATCCTTGTACTGCTCTCAGCTGATTGTTTCTAAGGGAGCCCTCATTTGAATCATGAAGGTTCACCATCACTTGGTCCCTTGTTCAGTTCTTTCTTCTTGGTCCCATTGGTGGTCCCTGCTCTTCAGATCCTCCTGGTGGCTCAGGTTTCAGGAGGCTACAGTGCAAGGGATGGACAAAATACAAGCTACCGTGAAGACAACACTGAATGTGCAGGACAGAGTTTACAGATCAAATCAGATTCAGAAAAAGCAGCTGTAGGCTGCAGCTCACGTCTTTTTACACATGGCTAACAGCACCTGGAGCCAAGTATTTCCAAAGTCACCATAACCTCTTACTACCCCTGTAATGACCCTTGCTCATGCAGGACCCTCTATCCTAAGCTCCCTCCATCATTTCTTCCACCTATCTTTAGTGTCAATGCTTTCTTTGCATTTCCGCCAGAGGGTGGCATTATTAAACTCTATCAGATTTAAAAGTCATTCATGATAAAGGAGGACACCCCGGTCTAGCAACTGGAGTCACTGATGAACAGGTACAGAGTACAAAAAATGTATTTATGAAAAGTAAGAAAAAATAGTCACTATATTCTGCTGCTGGAAGAAGCAACAAGTTCTTTGAGGGTTTTTTTATTTGCTTGTTATTGAGCAAATGAGAGCCTGTGGATGTTAAATCAACTACAAGCGGTTTCACCAACAATTCACAAAACACATCGGAATGCTTTGTGAATCACAAGGACGAGAGAGATGTTCCAATAAAAACCTTTTATTGTTTCTATCATGGTTTTATTTTAATGCCCTGAGTGGTTTCCCCTGCTACTAAAAGTGAACTGAATATCACATAATTTGTCTGTACAGCTTGTCTTGAAGAGAACTTGCAGTGAAACAGCTTTTACTGTGTGATGGGAGAGTGCCTGGGTCTTAGCAAACATAGAAAGAAGATTAGTAATTGTTAAGATCAAGCACTGGGTCTTTCTCAGTCTTGATCCTCTGCAAATACTTTATTTTTTCTAACTAGCTTCCTTTATGTTACAACTGCCACGTGAGGAACATGGCAGGAAAGACTCTGAAGATATTTGTAAGACTAACAACAACTACAGTGTTTCAGACTTGGAGGCACTGCCACAAAGCAAACAGAAACCCAAAGCCTTTACGCCAGAATGCCATCATTCCTCTGTATCTAAACTCATTGCAATAAACATCAAACAAACTGGCCTGAGGAGACCTCTGCTATTCACCACTGCCTTGTCATCTTTTTTTTTTTTTTAGCTCCTTCAGAGAGACCAGCATTTAATGGGGACATCATAGTGACCGTTTGGTGACGGCTGGGAAATTTAAAAAAGAAAAATAATATCTCGGGTATCAACTGCTCCTCAGAGTGGAAACAGCCCAAATTTATTATATATATATTCCTGTAAAAACAGCTTGAGAACATTTGGTAGATCACCGAATAAGACAAAGCAAGCTCCTCGTGGTCTTATTTCACATTTAAGAAGAATACAACTCATTTTGCGTCAATGATTTTTATTTTAAGTAAAATTCAGCAAACAAAATGACTGTTTCTGTCATGTTTGAGGTTTGAAGTTTCAGTTCTTTTTTTACGAGGAGTTCTGAATATAGCAGCTTTGCAAACACAGCATGTGGAAAGAAAGCAAAGTAGGCTGAGGAAAATGATGGCCAATACCATTCACAGAACTGCCAGTGGATACAAACAGCAGAATGCATAGGACCGGAACACTGAAAGAAAAAAAGATGTGATGAACTTCAACTTAAGAGTATTGAGCAAGGAAAACACGTTTTGGGCTTAAATCTTTTGCTTGTCAGTGCAAACAGGTCAAAAGGAATTCATGCGAATCACCTGGGACAACAGTGTAGACAGTGGTTGTCTCTAAGACTAGAAAATTAATTCTCTTTCCTTTTTTAGTTCTCTGACAGGTTGCTGCAGGAAATTTGGAATAAATTTAAAATTATGAGGAAGAGAACTGCACAATGAGTAGGTGGCACAAACACTTTGCTAACGGGCACAGATTGGAACTACAGATGTGCAAACTGTGATTCAAATTCACTTGAGTTGCAAAAGAACTGCACAAGGCCTGACCACACAAGAAAGCCTTGGTCACCTGATGGAGAGGACAGTTCATTGAGAAAGGTAATAATTTGTCCAGCTGTGACTTTGGTGGCCTGGATCCTGCACTGACCCATAAAGTCAGGGAAAATACTGATTTTTGCAATAGTTGGCTATCTTCAGTTACTGTCATCTGCCTCTCTCTGGGAGAGGCAGTCTCTTCTAGATAAGGACTTCTCTAATAAACACTTCTGAATCATCTACCCATGGCCAACACTGATCTCAGGGGGAATGGATGGTGCAGTGGTATATCACTGGTGAGTATCTCACAGCCTAGCTAGCGAGTTACATAAATGTGTAGATAAACGTGTCCAGTCCTTCCTCAGGCATGACTCTTGTGCATCCTGTAAAATGGCAAGTTAATGATAAGATTTTCCATAAAAGGTGGGAGTAGCTGAAATCATCTTTTGGCAAGAAGCAAGGTTTTCATGGTTTGGGTTGTTCTGCTTTTTGCTTTTATTAAGTTCCCTTCTGATGGTTTTAAGGTGCCT
>NW_009260767.1:152921-155529 GCF_000687185.1 Egretta garzetta
ATCCCATATAAAAGGTTAATCTCCTCCCAGTCAGGCTAATTGGGTTTGGTCCACTTCTCTGCACACTTGTGATTTATTTGGTCAGTGCCACGTACCTGATACCACCTAGTAAAGAGGTAAGATGACTTCTTTCTTCTCCCCTTCCCCTGCCAACCTGTTAGTTTTATGGGAATATCCTCTACATCCCATTGAGATCCCTTCCCCCTTTCCTCTTAACCTCACAGTCTCCTGCCATCCCCCTCTTGTTAATCTCTAAGAGGTTCTTTTTCTCCAAGGACGAGCTGAAAAAACCCCCACACTGTCATGTTAGAAGGGGACTTCAGAGCTCTCCTATGGACTACAGTTATACTTAGTCCCCTTCACTCTTCAAGCCATTGCAGGACCTTTGCTCACACCACCTTTCATCCATTTTTTGCATAGTCTCATTTGCTCAGAGATTTCTTTTTTTTTTGGTCTTCTCTGCAGTTTTCCTCACAGGCTCTCCCAGGGACTCTTTTCATTGGTAGGCAATCAGAAGGTGTTTCAGGGTTCATTTTTATCCTCTCAATTCACATGAGCTGGCAGGTATTTTTTTAGCTTTATTTTCTGGAGTTCATACATCCTAAGTTTTCGTCGTCTGTAACCACAACCATTCTTCTCTTTTCATGTCTGAGCATTCCTCTTTCTGCATATACACTCTTGCTCACAGTCTCCTTACAAAGACAGGCCTTCCCGTTTGCTGATGCAGCATGAAATGCATTGGTATGGCAGGCCCCAGCCACACAACCGCTGCTTTGCTAGGCAGCGTGGTCCAGCCATTTTTCCTCACCTCACCACAGCCACACACACGTGCCTGACAAGAAGCCTTTGCCTCACTACTCCTCTGGTGGTAGCTGCCCAGCTTTCCACCTGAGGCAGCAAGCAGGTACAGAAGGCTGCTTAAGAAGCATTTGCTACCTGGAAGTCTTTCTTCTAAGGAAAGACTGGGCAAAAGGCAATAGGCCAGGTAGGTCCTTTCTTCAGGCCAGTGCCATATGAATCAAGCTAAACAGGCATTCATAAGGCTGTGGACTTGGTCCCTGGTAACATTCTGATTGAAAGATCAGAAGCATATTTGAAGTGTGGCACGTGGGCTAAGCACAGGTTGACAGACCTCAAAAGGTCACTGGTGATGGGAAATCATCCCTTAACCAAGAAAGGTTCTTATACGGTAAGAAGAGAGATTGTATCTGGATTCAATTCTACTCACTACTTCATCTGGAAATCAAGAAAAATCACTAGTGATTAAATTCACAGGAGACACCTAGTTTGATGGAGTAGAAAGTAATGAGTGGGACAAGATAGGCATGCAGATGCACGGTGGTTTATTGAGGCAAAAGCGTTGCAGCTTTTGAAAGAACAATGCTAACAGAGCAAGAGGTGTTTTTTCCTGAAAAGCAGGTGCTTAAAGAAAGATTTCACGTCATTGTCATTGTGGGCGAAGAGCTGAACTTACGCCCCTAGTGCAACAACAAGTCAAAGAAGAGATTAATGAGGCCCTTACATGGACAAAAGAGCAGCAAGAAGAACAGCTTCTAGTTTCTGTGAGCAGAGCTCATGAAACTGGTACCACAGTGTTGCCTGCTCATCTGATGTTCACATCATTAAAAGACTGCTAGTAAATTGAAGAGAAGACATACGTGATCTGCAGAGCAATAACCTGCACTGGAGGAACATCTCCCAGTGACAGATATAAAAATCTCCACAGATGCAGCGTGTGAAAGATGACTGAGAAGCTGCTTCCCATACAAGTACTTTATTCTGGTGAAACATGAAACCAGTAGATCCCACATCTCGTGCTGTCTTCACATCAAGCTTTTCTGGAAGAAACACTTCAGCCAAATATAAGTTACTGGGCAAAGCAAAAATGTCAGAGGCATACAGGATAGCAGCAAATAGCAATAACTGAAAGAAAAGCAATAGCTGTGTCTGGAATAATATAGGACATCAACCCAGAAGACCTATTACTCCTCCTGGTCTGAGATCTATGATTCTTCCTACCCTCCCAACCATCTCCTGTAGCTTTCTTGTTTCTGCTTCTCATTGTGACTCTTCAGTTTCTCCTGCTAACAAACAAGCAGCCTCTCCTGGTAAGAAATGGCTTTTACTTCTGCTTGTCTGGTCTTTTCTGGGACAGAGAGGACAGCAGCACTCGCCAGCTGCTAGCACAGCTGTTCTGCTGGCAGGACTGAAAAGCATTCCATTTGACGAGCGTGTGTCCTCTGTGCTCTCTTACCCCTTCCCAGGATCCCCCAGAAGACAGACAGGGCCCACTGCACTCTCAGGAGAAATTCGTAGAAGCTGCTGACCTTCCTGCTGTTACAGAAACCAAGGTAGGCCTCTGTACCCCCTGCCCTTACACCACACACCTGCACGCATGCACATCCTACATCTTATTTGGTATTTTGACCACTATTACAGTTTGTGTCAGGTCAGTGGTAGGAGGTAAATTTGCTGTATATAAAACCCGCTACAAGAAACATCAAGCAAAAAGGTAGCGTGAATTAACATGCCTTCATTTATTTTCTTAGCAAGGTAAGTAGGAGTTAGGAAGATCAAGCAACAACGAATAAAAGAAGCCTTCCCTACA
>NW_009260767.1:155617-220694 GCF_000687185.1 Egretta garzetta
ACTAAATCTATACAGCTCTCTTCTTCTACAATTACATAGCATAACTTGCAAAATTAGTTATCTGGCTGAGAGGGTCTAGAAACATACCTCCCACACACCTACCAAGTGCCTTCCTCCTCTCTGCTCACTACAGATGATATTTTGATTATTTTTTTCTGAGCTTAAGATGCATTTTACAACCCATAAGCACAAGGTTTCTGTTGAATGACAGCTGCTTAGTGACATCTACTTTTAGTGATTATTGAGGAAGATAAAGCTGCTTTAACTCAGCAGTCAGGCTCTCAGTGGAAACTCTGCATTTCCTTATCCTTCCACACACCATGTGTTTAATTTTATTTCTAGGTTTAAGGGACCATCTCTGATGAGCACTGAGGAGAGAAGCACTTGCGATATAATCTGTAAGGAAGTACAAAGTTTCCGTTGAGAGACACAGCTACCTAGTGACATCTGCTTTGTGCAGCTGCTGGATATCACTCTGTAGGCAGCACTTCCCTGACAGAGTACCTGGCGAGAAGCAAGTGATTCTGCACCCTTAGAGCAAAGAAGCTTCTTCACGTCATCTGAGAAGAAAGGAGGAAAAAAGGTAAAATTCACAAAATGCAGTTGCTGAAACGGTTGTGTATCATGTACGCTCACCGCGTGTGTGATTATAACGCTTTTTAATTTATCTTTTGTTGCTGCTGAGGTTATTTTTAAAGCAGTTTTAAGAACTCCTGCATCACCATAAGCAGCTGTATGTGTGTTATGTGAGCATATGTTTTCAGTTTTAAATACTTGAGTATATTATGCTGAACCTAGATTAGATTCAGGTATGTCTACGCGCAGTTGTTGCAAAGCTGTCATCTCTAGACCATCGGTGTCAAACAGTTTTGTCCCCATGACTTGTAATTCAGATTAAATTCCTCTGTGTGTGTAATGGAACAGAACTGTAGGCTGGAGAGGTGTCATGCCCGGGACTACACACAGTAGGGGTCAGGTTAATGTAGTCAATGTTCATTGTTATGTAGCAGCGATGTACAGTGCAAAGACAAATACAGCAATGATACTCACTTTTCTTCTTCTGCTTTCCATTCATAAAAATAAAGACAAAGGGGAAGGACATAACTCAGGCTTAGAAAAATTCTGGTATGTTAGGCTAAAAAAATGACACTTGCTGAGATATGAATAACACACACTAATACAATCAAATACATGTGCACTGTGTCCAAGTTACTTACCTCGAAGTAATATAATTTAAAACTCTGTCGCTGCCTATTAGAAAAGAACATGCACATGAAAATGACCATTTCCTGTTATTCATTTAGCCACTGAAGACAACACTTACTGAAAATTTATATCAGCTTTCAGTAAGCATAATTTCATTAGAAGGAAGAGTCAGATGTATTTTTATTACTGTCTTCTTACGGTGATGTTTGCCTGACTGGAAAGATGGGTGAAATCCTGAACTGCTATGAATAGTGGCTTCGTTTTTTACTTTATTCCACACAGGAATAAACAGGGCTGTGGTCTGTATCTTAATTCCTATTTGCTTTCCTCTCCACCATTTGAACAGTGTTCTGTGTGCTTGACATCCAAGCTGCACAGTGTTGCAAGGACTAAGTACGTGCGTGTTAAGGAAAGTACATTTTGCAAGTGTGCACATGCATCCCATAACGCTTAAATAGCGTTTGAGAACCTGTAATGAGAAGTGCACTGGAACTGCAAATCAGTCATTGTTAGAGATTCAGGCTTGCGGAGCAACAACTCGGTCTTCATGCACTGAAAGTCACTGACAATTTTATATTCCTTCCTTCTCAGGAACTGGGGAAAAAATCATGAGTTCGTCAAGTACGGAGTCCTTTGAAGCTGAAATGTCAACCTCATATGACTATTACGATAATTATAATGATGCTCCAAAACCATGCAGTAAGGAAAACGTCAAGAGGTTTGCAGCTTCCTTCCTACCTGTTCTGTATACCCTAGTATTCCTGGTCGGGCTCATGGGAAACATTCTGGTCGTTGTGGTCCTCTTCAAATACAAGAGGCTGAAGAGCATGACTGATGTGTACCTACTAAACCTCGCCATCTCAGATTTGCTCTTTGTTTTATCCTTGCCATTCTGGTCTTATTTCACAATAGACCAATGGGTTTTTGGAACTCCCTGGTGTAAAATCATCTCGTGGATCTACCTGGTTGGGTTTTACAGTGGGATATTTTTTATTATGCTTATGAGCATAGACAGATACCTGGCGATTGTTCGTGCGGTGTTTTCCTTGAAAGCAAGGACTGCCTTCCATGGCTTGATTACTAGCCTTGTTGTATGGCTAGTAGCTCTTTCAGCCTCAGTTCCAGAACTTATATTTAGAGAATCTTTTAAAGAACATAATTATACTACCTGCAAGCTGAGATATCCAGGCAATTTCACATCATGGAAACTTTTTTCCACTTTAGAAATCAACATTTTAGGGCTCCTAATCCCTTTTATAGTTATGACATTTTGCTACTCCATGATCATTAAAACATTAGCTCACTGTAGAAATGAGAAAAAGAATAAGGCTGTGAGGATGATCTTTGTTGTCATGATTGTGTTCTTCTTTTTTTGGACCCCTTACAACATTGTCATTTTCTTACAACTGCTGGAAATTACGGGAGTCTTTAGAGACTGTCAAGTGAGCAGGAGCCTGGACTATGCTTTCCAGGTAACGGAAATCCTCGGCCTTTTTCACTGTTGCCTCAATCCAGTCATCTACTTCTTCATGGGAGAAAAATTTAAGAAGTACCTGAAGATGCTCTTTAAGAACTGGTGGTTACCTGGAGATATTTGCAATTGGTGTGGAGTTCACATCACTTACCACACCGAATCTACCAATTCATTCCACACTCAATCTACGGGGGATCAAGATGCTCTGTAATGTGTTTCAGACCAACCACCGAACTCGCCAGCAAGCAAACTGACAAAAGCGGGAACTTTGAAAAGCTAAGCAAATGCACATGCATTTAACAATAAGCTAGTGCCGATAATTACTTACTTCAGCTTTGATTTCTGCCTCTAGACTTTCTGAATATTCTGACAGAAGGTGTCCTAGATGTGAATCGTGGCAGATGGGACGCGCAAGTTTTATCTGCCGCGATTACAAATCACTGCTCAGATGTAACTGCAGCCTCAGCACCCCGCAAAGCGCTGTGCCGTGCTGCTGCTTTTTCATTGGCATCAAGATGGAGGTTGGCCTGCATGGAGGGGCAGAGGAGACACAGCTGTTTGTCATCAGCACATGCATTTGGAAAATATATTCATTTATTCAAGATGGACGTTTATTACCCTATTTTTTTGTTCTACAGTTGATCTGTGTGGGACTTGCTCGCTCTGATTCTTAGCAAGCTGTTCACAGTATCTGTTACTGTTAAATGTTTCATCTCAGGGAGAGGATACACCCTCTGTCATTAGTAAAAAGGACACAAAAATATATTCTTTATGTGCATAAAGACACAAAGCAAATGCATTATATTGTGTCTATGTGTAGGTGTATATATAAGGCATTTTTTATTATCACTGTAATTCAGGATAGCAATTCTGTATTTTAATTAACATAGAAAATGTTTAAAATATTTTTGAATAAAAGTCTTTAAAAAAATTTATTTTCCAGCGTGTATGAATAAATTTGAAGCATCTTGACTAAAAGTATATCTTTTAAAGTGAATGTTCTTTGTTCCAAAAGTACTTAACCCCAAGACTCAATTTTCATTCACTGGAGACGTATCTGGCAAAACAAAAGAAAGTAAAACCAGAGATTGTGTAGAAACAGTCTGTCATAACTTAGAAACCACACAAAGAATCCTAGCATTTGATAACAAGAAAATGAGAAAAGTGTGATGCCCCAGCAGCCACTCACACATCTACACGATATTAATCGGAGATCTGGAACAGGAAGGAAACTCACACAGCAATGTTTAGATTTTTGGCATAAAAATAATTTTAAGAGAGGCAAAAATCAGTAATGCAGTAGTAGACAAAGTAAGAGTTGACAAATACGTATTGAAAGATATTTCTGGAGTGTCTTTTTGCTGGATGACAACCATTGCGCAGGAAGACTTATTTTTCCTAGGCTGTCAATGACAAAGTGTCTGCTCAGCATTCAGGTATGGCTGCAAGGAGCAGATAAAACATTAAAATGCATCAGGAAAGGGCTGGAGAAGAGATGTAAAAATATTGTAGTGCCAATACTCTCATCACCCTAAATAAGAAATCTAAGTGGAAGCTTACCTCCATGTGACCTCTCTCGTGATACAAGACTGAAAATAAAAAGCAGCATGCTTAAATTCTCACGCACACACATAGCCATCATAATTCATTTGGGGAAAGCATTACCATTAGAAGCGCACTGAGGCTGACAAGCAAGGATCTGCATTAACACAGATAATGAGAATAGCTGTGGAAGACATTACCTGCGGTAAGAAAGTGTCTTCCTTCCCAAGAAAAAAGATTATAAATTCTTACTACTCAGACCTTACAAGTAAAACAGTTGGAAAAAACTGCTGCAAGGGGTGGGTTAGGCCATCCATTACCTATGGAAGAGGAAAACAAATTGCAAGTGTCAGGTGCTCCAAAGTCTCATGGATGTCACTGAACCCAATGACATGTCGATCCCAAGCCGGCGTGGCACATTGTCCTCACAGATGTGAAACTGATGGTGAGCTGCTGAGCTGTTCATCAGTCAGGCGCACAGACTAACCTGGAAGCCAGACAGCACACTGTGGTTATTTTTTCACAGAATCACAGAATGGCAAGGGTTGGAAGGGACCTCAAGAGGTCATCTAGTCCAACCCCCCTGCTAAAGCAGGTTCACCTAGAGCATGTTACACAGGACTTTGTTCAGGCGGGCTTTGAATATCTCCAGAGAAGGAGACTCCACAACCCCCCTGGGCAGCCTGTTCCAGTGCTCTGTCACCCTCAAAGTAAATAAGTTCTTCCTTGTATTCAACTGAAACCTCTTATGTCTCAGTTTGTGCCCATTGCCCCTTGTCCTGTCGCTGGGCACCACTGCAAAGAGTCTGGCTCCGTCCTCATGACATCCACCCTTAAGATATTTGTATGTGTTGATGAGGTCCCTCTCAGTCTTCTTCAGGCCAAACAAGCCCAACTCTCTCAGCCTTTCCTTATAGGGGAGATGCTCCAGTCCCTTTATCATCCTAGTTGCTCTCTTCTGAACTCTCTCTGGGAGTTCCTCATCTTTCTTGAACCGGGGAGCCCAGAACTGGACACAGTACTCCAGGTGGGGTCTCACCAGGGCAGAGTAGAGGGGGAGGATAACCTCCCTTGACCTGCTAGCCACATTCCTCTTAATGCACCCCAGGATACCATTGGCCTTCTTGGTCCTACTCTGTGGTCTTTCTAGCGAGTAAGGTCCTTTGGAGAAACCTACCTTTCCAGACCAGGGGAAGGGCTGCCTGTGCTGGCCTGGCAAAAAATATGGTCAGCAAGCAAAAAGCTCTTGACAACCATGAGGTAAGAGAGGTCTAGGGCGAAGAGCGGCGTTGAGGAATGGCACTGAGACAGCCAGCAGCTCGCAGGCTGGTCCAGCTCTGGGCACACACCCCGTGGTGGGGGAGGACGCCGAATCTGCTCATGTGTGGAATTAACGGGCTGCACCCAGTGGCTGTGCAGCATTGTCATAAATGGAGCTAGCGTAAAGCCCCTTTTCCACACAAAACTCAAAGGTGCTTCACATCGCTGCTCGGCTTTGTGCCCCACAGTCTCTGCACACGTGCCTTTGGTGCAGAGGCTGCCTGGTACAGCCAGAGCTCCCCCCGGGTGAACGTTGTCCTTGTTTCTCTGCCCAAATAACCTCTTCCAGTCCTCCCAGTAACACCCACAGCTGCTCAGCTCTGCTGAATAAGCAACCAAGCTGAAAGTTGTGCTCTGAGCAGGTTTGATGAATCGGGTGGAAGGGGGAGCTCACCTTTAAGTGATGGACTCAGGAATCCAGGTCCTAGGACTGGAGCTCACCAAACCTGGGTGGTTTCATCCTCTCTGTCACCTGGAACAAACCTTCCTCCCCCATGCATCAAGCTTCAGTGGATAATGCCATTCCTTTTTTGAGAGAGGGCTTTGAAATCTGCTGATGAGAAAGGATGAGATAATCGTATTAATACAGAAAAAAAATAAGGCAGGGATTTTCAAAATGTCAGTTGACCAAAGCTGTCATTTTAGATGAACAAGACTTTCCAAGCAATGATGGTATGTGTAGACCTACTGAACCATGAAAGAGAATGGACAGACATTTGAGTGAAGCAAAGCTGACTCATTTGTGAACCCACACTTTTACATCAGGGTTCCTTGGAAGGCCAGCCTGAGTCCTCTCTTCAGTTGTGCTAAGCTGCCATAGAAAGGTAGACAAGGGGAAAAACCAGCTTAATTATATTAAATATAAATAATGATGAAAAGGTAAAAACAAGTTGGTTGGTTTGTTTTCATACAGCGCTTAGGCCACCAGTCACTCCCTAAACATAAACCTGAATTACACACTTATCTTTTACTCTAGAAGATGGCTTCTGCACACCTGGTCTGAAGGAGGATGCGATTCAGCAGGCACTACAGTGCTCCCTTGTCACCAGCATGCTTCCAGTCTAAAACTGCTGTCAGGGATCTACACTCACATGTTTTCCTTCAGGAGCTCTTAATGGTTTCCAGTTGTACCCAACTTCTCTCTCAATGCAGACAGAGACCAACCTCATCAACCCCCATCTCTTACGCAAATATCTCCACTTAGTAACATCAATAAAACAAAAATTATCATTAAAATGATGCTTAAGGCAACACCTAAAGAGCTCAACAGCACTTTACTACTCCAGGCATGAAAGGAGCTTTTAAGTAGGAGGCTGGAAATGAATAGTCAATATAACTGTGGTGAGATTTCTAGCATTTGCATAACTGATAAGACCATTCAAAGGTGATGTAGTACTGGCTGTAGCTGCAGTCATCTTACTGTAACACAGCAATGATGTACACAGGTGCCCCTGGAGAAACCACTCCTAATGGAGCAGGCACTATCAATGAGGAGACACCAAGTTAGATGTTCCCAGGATGATTTTCTTTTTCACAGTCATTCAGCAGCAACATCCATCAGAAAAAAAAAAAAAAAAAAAAAAAAAACAATTTTTATTCATTCTGTCCCCTGGGGACACACTGACTAGTGATGACTTGTCTGGCTCAGATATGTGTGGTCTAATTCACTTTATTTGCCAAGATCAGTCAACACTCATTAGAAGTAAACTTCAGCACTTAGTTCAGATTTTTTCAAAGTCATTCAGCAGCAAAATCCAACAAAAAAAAAAAAAAAAAAAATCCCATCTTACAGGGTAGTCATTGAGTCAAAGACATTTCTCACAGAAATGAGGCTCAAAAGTGGAAAAACACTTTGTCTATTCCAGGCCAGCAAAATCCAAATCCTTTGCCAACTCCTTGACAGAGCACTGGCATGACTGACCGATGCTGCTGTTCTTTCCCTTGGCAGAGCATATCCCTCCACATATCCCTCACGTGCTCAGCTCAGAAGACAACTGCTCACAGGCCACGCTCAGGCTTTTGCCTTAATTTATTTCTGATCCTCCCTTGAACTCTCAGAAATGGTAGCATATATGATATCTCTATTGAAAAGAGCAATTAATGTCTTCTCTTCCGCATCTCTGGCTGCTCAACCTTACTTTTAAAAAGCTACTATCTTACAGCCATGGGAGCTGAGGTACAAAGCAAAAGCTCAGACATTATGAGCACAATGCACATTTTTGACAGAATCTCAGGGCCCTCCTAGCTCTCCCTGGGGAGCATTCACATTCCAGCATGGTGAGGGGGACTCCAGGTAAGAGCCACACCCACGGTGCCCTTTCTGGTAGCCAAATCTGAAATGGCCCAGCCAGGAAAGTGCCTGTCTGGATCTGGGTTCTGCGAGGAGCACCACAGGTTAACGCAAAGGGTATATGGAGGTAAGTGAATGAGAATGACCAGCTAATGCCATCTTCCAATAAAAGATGTTCTTCACTGGCACAGATAAGAGAGGGTGTTATTGGTCTTAAAACACCAGAGAGCAAGGATTCCTGTTTGCAGGTGACCGAAAGAAAAAGAATTTCTTCCTCTGTATAAATGCAGCCGAGATACACGATTGATCAGTGCATCATACTTAGTTTTTGTTTGGTTTTTTTTTTTTTTTTTTTTGGTTTTTTTTTTTTTTTGGTTTTTTTTTTTTTTTGGTTTTTTTTTTTTTTTGGTTTTTTTTTTTTTTTGGTTTTTTTTTTTTTTTGGTTTTTTTTTTTTTTTGGTTTTTTTTTTTTTTTGGTTTTTTTTTTTTTTTGGTTTTTTTTTTTTTTTGGTTTTTTTTTTTTTTTAATTTCATCTTGGAAAGGTTGAAGTGTCTCTGGATTTTAGTTTCTTCTTTGAGAGTAGCATTCAGCTTATGTAGCTCAGTAACTGCACGCTGCAAGCTTTTTATGATTTCAGGTGTCGCAAAATAAAAACTACTAAAGCACTAAAAACTTTTTAAAATTCCAAGAAGATGTTTGTTTCCTGGCTTTTGCTTTTAACGACAAGTAATCAAGAATCTGATCTGCAAGAATCTGATCTGTTTCCATAGATACAAAACCCTCATAAAAAGGCACTCTCGGTGCTGCTAGCAACCTGTAAGACAAGATTGGCATTACCAGATCCACTCTTCTGCTCAAAAGAGGCCAGTGCCATTTGATCAGCATTTTCCAAGAAGCTCCAAGCAGCCAAGTTCAGGAAGAGACTTTTGTACCTGGGACAGTGATTGCAACAACAGGTGGACATCCCTGCATTAAAAGCCTATTTGTCTCTTTCGCACAAGCTCCTTAAAATACCTCCACAGAAGTATTGTGGTTTGGGCAGGTAGATCAAGAGAAGGTCCCTCCCTGACTTTTAACCTGTTGCCATCACACACGAATAGAAAGAGCAGTACCAGCTAGTAGTAACACAAAAGCATCTTAATCAAAGTGAAGAAAGACCACAACAGATCTCTTGACTTGCTCATAACTGGTAAACTGAAGTTTGACCACAAGTAAGACCATGACCGCAGGCTGAGTGATTTGCCTTTTCTGCTACCAAAGTATGTGGGAAAGGTGTAAAATGCACGTAGAGATGAAAGAAGGATGGCTTTTCCTGTTGCTCACAAGTGTCAGGAATGGAAAGAAAATAAGGTTGGTTGACTGCAAGGAACAACAACGCTGTCTGCAGGCTCTGCAGAGAAACAGTGCTGAGAAGCTGCAGAGCACAGGTCTGCCCTTGCTATCAAAAATCTTGTTTACGTTTTCTAGAAGAGTGAAACCCATAGTATGAGGTGTCACACAAAAATGTGTAACACCGCAGAGAAGGGGCTGAAGAGTTTACAAAGGAAAGAAAAAGGAAGTTTGGATTTAGGCTGGTTTTTCCTCAGTTCTGCTTCACCAACCCATCCTTGCATAATGCAGGTCAGTACTCACTTCCTTTCCTCAGAAATATTAGGGAACCCCCAAGATCCCCCATGGGGAGGCTGGCTCCCATCTGCTCTTGACTTTTTGCATGAATGCGTATGCCACAACCTCCTCTCACACAGTCACATGGAGTTGAGAGCAAATCCATTAATTTGCTCGCCAGCTTAAGCTCACATTCTCCGCATGCAGCAGTCACGCAAGCAGGACATCTGTCTGCTGACCACACTGGCAGAACATTTTGCATTTGAAGAGGCAGCTTCATGAAAATCTGAACACTGAAGAGAACAGATTTTTGGTGGCAGCTACATTGGCTAGTGATCAACATCTTTTAACCCGATGCTATTGTTTGCATTTTGTTTCAGCTTCAGATTAAAACTGATTTAAAGTAACCACAGCCTATTTTTCAACATTATTGGAATCAAATATTTAATTATTTCTGCTCTGAATTCTTATTCAAATTTTATTCCAATGGGGGAAATAAATTCAAACGTCCTCAGGTAACCAAAGATTGTAGAAAGAACTCATGGATTTGTCTTATTTAACACATTTTTTGTTAACAGCTTCAATAGAATAAGTCTGCCTCATTGCTCAATTTTTTCAATTTAGAAAAAACCCTAGCATTAGAAGCAAAATTTCAGTGAAGTGATGAATGTTATTGTAGAAGAATACCAGACAGAAAAGGGTTTTTTTGATGTGTTTTTTTTAAAAATCTACTTTGTTCATAAGAATTTGCCTAACAAATGAACTTTTGTTGCTTCTATAGTGTAAAAACTGTCAGTGTTTCAGTGTTTTATAGACTTTATCAAAATGGGACTGTGTGAATAAAATTTAAACAATCAAACCTCAAATTGGTATTTATGAAAGGTCAACTCTTAAGTGATAATTATTTAAGAATTTGTGTCAGGTACTGAAAAAGCAAGGTCAGCACTAGATATCCAAGATTCTGCAGAGTTTTTCTTTGCATGTTTTTGGGTTCTGGGGGTCTGTGTGTTGTGGATTTTTTTTAATTCCAGAAATGGTTTTGTACAAATGTAGGGTAACTACTAATTGCATCATAAACAGAAAAAAAAAACCCTCACCTTTTCTGTAAGGTAATTCACAATAAAGAAGTCATAATATGATAGGACTGAATGATTCATGAGCAGTCATGTAAACATAAACCACTGGGTACGTATAGGCTTCCAGGTTCCTGGAAACATGTACAAAGAGCTCTAGAAATGTCAACTACTTGTACAGAAATAGCTTTAGAAAAGCTGACACTCCCTAACAATGGAGCAAATAGGTAGCTAGTATCAATGTTTATTTTAGCGACACCTCCCTAACAAAACCTGCCATGTTTTCTACCTGAGGCCACAAGATCCCACAAAGTAGAATCTGTGAGATCCTTCACAGCAAAAGCCACATCTGCCTCGTCAGTGAACGCTGCAAGCTAGATGTGTCCACTCCAACAAGAGCAGCGGCTGAGGACCAGGTACATGAGACCTCATAGATACCCACCAGCCAGACGCGCCCTTTGAACGGAAGGGTGTTTCTCCTTTGTGACAGCAAATGCAGTGTCTCCCACGCAGACAGACCCTGGTGCATGGGAGTAGAACGCAACTGGCCCTGGTCATGTTCATGCAGACAACGCTTGTGCTTAGGAAAAACCCCATGTTTTATTACCCACAGCTTACTAGATGGGTTCCACTATCTGCACTGACTTCTTTATCATATTGGGCCACAGACTTAAACCAGGCAGAAATAGCCCAAGCATGTCCATCAGTACCTGTTGACCAGAGTTGATATGCCCAAAAGAGACTGCAGCACCCTGATCCTTTACTTCTCCCTGGGGAAGGAAAAAAAAAAAAACAAACCAAACAAAAAATGCCTTTTTTAAGGTGCCGTTTTCAGGCTTGCCAGGGTCAATTCAACTCTTGCATCTGCTACATGGAAATCAAGACTCTGCCCTCCTTTGTAAAACAAGGCATTTTGCAGATAGAAAGTACTACAACAAAACTAAATATTTATTATTATAGAGAAAAAAAAAATCTGTGTATTCATTGATAGATTTCTTGCCTTGTCCTAAGACATCAAGAACCACACATACTCTTTTACTCACAGCCCCAAAAGTTTTGTCTCCTTCCATAGAAGATGAAAACAAGTTCATAATGCATTATTCTAAAAAAAGCCTTTGGTTTTGAGCAATTTCTTCCTAACATTTCTCAGTTAATGTATGATTGTTGTCCTGAATCATGAAGGTTTGCAGACAAAACCTCTACCCCTTTTAGACTTGCTTGCCTGATTTACTTCACATTTCGACATTTGTAATCAGCAGGGGGTTTCACCAATTTGCATGAACACACTAAAACAGGTAGCAGGAAAAAAACTAAGTACTTCATAAGAACAGCAACATTCTTTCCAGGTCAAACCAGCATCACATTTTTGCATCACAAGGTATACAGCCTGACAACAAGTGAGTAAGCCCCAAAATCAAAATACACTATGAAGCACAGACCAAGGTTGTTAAAAGAGCACCGATGCTTTTAAATAATCTCAATTGCCGTACACCAGTTTGCATTGCAGAGCGTGAGCTTTAGAGTTCAAGGGGTTTTTTTGCAAACTGAGTCATGGTGAGCAAGCAGCTAAATCAGCAGTCGAAGCTGAGTCTTTTCTACTGAAAAGAATTTAAAAGCACTGAAATTCCAGCTGATATTAGTAAGAAGAAAAGACTTCACCTGAAAGTTTCAGGTGTTGAAATCAGAAAGACATGATCAGCTATGCTCACCTTCAAGAGGATATAGGGCTAGAGGGACCTTAGCAAACTCAGTAGCATTATTCTTGTATCAAAAAATGCACTTTTATTACATGAGAAAAAGAAAACAAAGACAATAAATACGAGCTGAGTTCTGTATTTTTCAAGTCCTCAGCCTCTGACACAAAAGCGTTCTTGTGCACTGCGTCAATGGGGCAGACCCTCGACAAACTCATTACAGAGAGAGAAGAAACACTGGGAATCCCTGAATGTTCTTTCACCCACCTTGCAGGGCAAGTACAGCAGTGTGGTTGTATTTCTGAAGAAGGTACTTCCTCATCAGAAACCGTAGTGAAACCAAACCAGGCATCATCTAGCCTTATTATTTTTTGAACAATTAAAAATGCATGATGCAGGTCAGAGACTGTCAGAAAATGCACGGCGTCTACCTTGAATTGCAAGGATAAAATGGAAGACAAGACAGCGGTAAGCAGTTGGGGAGCAAGTACCAGCAGAGCTATGGGTAGTCACAACCTTAGGTTGTGGTTAGGTAGATTTTTGTTAGGCTTTGGATATATTTTCCCCACCCTGCACATCCACCCAGGGGAGCTGATTCTTCACCCCAGTTCACCTCCTTTCTTCCATGTAAAACTTTCCGCTCGAAGCTATGAAAATCTGTAAACTACAGAGCTCGGCATCGTTCACTTTTGCCAGTTCAGTGAGATGCAAGGCCACAGCCTGTAGCTGGTTGGTGGTGGTTGGAAGCACCAAAAGGGAAATTATTTTCTTTCCCCTCTTCACTGCCAACCTGCTTGGGTCTAAAAAAAGAAAAAAAATAAAATTAACAACCCAACCAATCAACCAAAAACCAACCCACTATTTACCTGACACATTATTATGCTTTCTCCTCTGTCTTCACAAGGCTTCTCATCCAGATCACGTTTTGTAACACTGAATATTCTTATTTGCTTGTATCTCCATAATGCTTAAACATCCCCTGTTTCAGCACTGTCCCTGTAGGTACAGTACAAAGGAGAAACAAACTTCATGCAAGTTGAGTACGCTACTACTGTAATCTCATTTCAGTATCTTCACATAGGCTGGGTTTTTCAGAATTTTTTTTAAAAAAGCGCCTTTTGTGTGATTTCGGCATAGCTAGCTTCTACTGTTGGCATCTGAATTACTGGCAACCTTCTGCCCAAGCTCTCTTTACTTCCTAGCATGGGTAATCAAGCTTAATTTTGAGATGATGGTGAGGTGGGGTGCGTCCCTTTTTTTTCCAATAAGACATTAAGAAGGGTCCAAAATTTGGCTAACACGAAAACCCCGTTTTGGCATCAGACAGTTAAAATTAGAAAGGTTCCATAGAAGCTCTAGGTTTTCAATGCCTCTGAAGCCTTTGATTCAAAGCAAACAGACCTAAGAGGTTAGTTAAAAAAAAAAAAAAAAAAAAAAAAACCTGCTTCAGCAGATACCAACCAGCAGCAGTTTTCTTCTATTCCAACATGAGCTAGGTGGACTCAGTGCTTTATTTAAAGTCATGTCTGCAGGTGCCTACATTTGGCTGCAGTCAAAAGACTCACATTGTTTTAACTTCAGCCTTTGAAGTAGATACAGCTCTGGATCAAAGGACCAAAAGAGCAACATAGGAATACACTGCAGCAGAAGTCACTGCTGTGACAAAATTTTGCAGGAAATCATGCTAACCCCTCACGAGTTCAGTACTTGGTTCTCAGGTTCTTTAGCGCACCGGATCTACCTATTCATGATTAGTGCAAACCACATCCTAAAACTGAGGAAAAAAAGAAGTCAGAAAGCTTGAAGAAGGTATGTAGAGTGTGTGCAGGATCCAGACTCATTGCTCAGAGCCTGAAGTCTTCTGGGAAGCCTCATTGGTGTAGCAGAGTGTTTCAACATCCAGAAATAAAATTTAACATGGAGGAGGCAAGAAAGGAGTGCAAATTTCCTTCTGCACAGCTTCTTTCTTATTCCCGTGGCTGCTGTGGAAACAGCAACTAACATTTTCAGTAAACAGGAGAATGGTTACAGTCTAAAGCTCAGCACCAGACAGGGCAGGGGGAAGGTTAAGAGTAAGCTATCAGTTTCTTTTCCTCCTTCTCCTCAACAATTCTACCTATGCTTCAGAAGGCCCCTTCACCCGTTGTGCAGAAACACATCCAGATCCTGCAGCCACCACGTGCAACACACGGCCACTCACCTTCTCCCAAGGCAAGTGCTTTGCAGAGTGCTATTGCAAAAGTCCACAACCAGAGGAGACTTCTGGCTGAATTTGGACTAGAGATCCATAAAGAGCGTTCGCGCTCTGTGCACCTGACCAAGACTCGTGGGACTTGCGAAACCTCTGAATGGGAGTGGGAAGAGAGGAGAAAGTTATATGGAAGCTGGAAGCAAAGGCATCTTCATCCATCTTGCAAACTAACAGCAGATAGGTGGAAGGGGTGGAGATCAACCCCACTTCAGACAACTAAAGACATCTTGAAGGAAATATTTTGAGTTTCTCTACATATAAGACTTCCCTAGTATGAGAGGAAGAACCAGCAAGACTTATGGAAGAATGAAACAGGAAACAGAAGAATATTTTCTTAGCTATAGCATTAGAGGGATGACCTACAGCTGCTAGGTAGTTCCCCACATTGCGCTCGGATCTGTCCTCTGGCCCACAACCACAGACAGCACTGAAAATGCTCAGTTAATACTAATATAGAAGCATGAAGTTTTTAAAAAAAAAAAAAAAAAAAAAAAATATAGAAACTTAACAGAGAAATCCTTTCAAACCATAGGTACTGACTGCACTTTCCTACTGGATTTGCACCAGTATTCAACAAATCCGCTCTACTTAACAAAGGCCCTTTCTATTGGAGCTTCAAATGCAATTCCCAGTTCCATTAAGGAGTCTTTTTTTCCCCCTTGTCTACCAAAAAATAAACTAAAAAGGCTAAATTACAGTCATGCAGCTGTAAGCATGTTACCAAAGTGCAAGATAGAGATCTCATCATGATGCTTGCACACAGCCTGCTATGAACACATGCTGGGGAGTTTTATGAGCAAGACTGTGCTGCCCATTACAACACTATAGAGTTAAAAGCAGGACCTTCCTAAGACCCTGACTTTGGAGTCCTATCTATACTTGGCTCCTGAGGGACAGATGTATGTGCTAAAGTCCAAAACAGGAATTCGTAAATACATTGCTGATTCCTTGGCCACAAAGACCATATATTCTACTGAAAGGGGACTGCATTACCAAGGGCCTGAAGCACTGGTTCTGTGAAACCTCTTGTAGGTAACACACACCTTCAAGACTTCCCCCAAAGCTAAGGACTCTGGTTCGCTACTCCCATCTTTGATAACATAACAAGCAACAGAAAATACCTTCTGAAAAGGGATTTTTAAACATAGTCTTTATTCAGCATGACAAAGATCCCCATGACATCTTTTCCAACATTTTTCCATTCAGCTCTTTGCATCCAGTTTGAAGATCATCTCTTCCTGCCCAGTTTTGCCTCCTCATTGAAGGAGAACCATTAAAGCAGACCTCATTCTTCTGTAGCTTCCAGTTCCCTTTGTCACACGACCTTCCAGCCAGGACCTCAAGGCTGGCTACCATACTTTTAAGTCCTGGCCTGAAAGACAGCTTTGTGGCAGCTTAGTAATTTCTTTCAAAAAAGCTGCTGTGGCACCTGGACCAGGTCATTAGGGACCTCACCACCCTTTCACACCCTTGCTGAGTCTTCTGTGTTGCTCTGTACCTCCCAAAATTTCTGCAAACCCAGTCCATCAGGGAGCTTATAAGATAACAGAAAGTGCACGAAACTGTTTCAGAGCACAAAGACATACTTCACGTTGGCTGTGGACAGTGAAACTGATAACTGGCTTACATACAGCAATGAAGACTTCAGTTAGCCATTGACAAGTTTCCTAACAGTAAACACTAGAATAACTTGCCTAGGAAAGTCTGGGGTCTCCATCACAGGAAACTTTTGAGGAACAGGTTAAACAAACACACTCTGAATACTTCTGATACAGATGACATTGGCTTAGGGTACAGAGGCATAGGACTAGATCATCTCTCACAAACCTTTCATCTTATATTATTTGTTAAAATGGTGTTTGCGGTCTGGAAAAGATACATACAAGAAGAGGTTAAAACACGTAGACACAGATGATAGAACCACATTTGAGGATAGGTTAAAATAACTAACCTGTTCGAGACTGCAAAAGAGCAAATGCCAAGTTGTTCCATTTTATATCACATACTCAGTCCTAGGATGACTGCTTGCCAAGGCTAGGAAAGGACAAGCCCCAGCCTTGTGGTACCAGCAGTGGTGTAGGCACAGCGACCCAGTAGGAGACGTGGGTGGTGCAGAACACCCTCCTGCAGCACCTACAGACACATCCTTGGGTAAAGTAGCAGCAAGAAACAACAGGTTCGTCTTGGTAGTGCTGTACTCTGAAGGCCCCTTGTCAGAGATCTCCCTTCTGCATACTCAAATAAACACTGTACCACTTGGCAACCTCTAGCAGCGTTTTCCTGTAGGTAGATCAGGATTAGGAATTGGGGCCCCAACTTTCAGTTCCTTTCTGCAGACAAGAGATCACTTCACTGAAAGCAGTAAATAGGCAGGTGTGTTAATGAAGCTCTCTAGAGTCTGACTTGAAAAACGTAAGCCCATTTTTTCCATGCTGTTCTTGTTAGTCTTATACCTAACCAGATACATGTTTGCAATCCTTGATGAAAAGCCTTTCTGTTTGTAATATTACAGAGAATTATGGCAAAAAGTGAAGTCCCATGGATTACACTTAGTTTTCATGAGTACAATGTAAAATGAAATGAATGAGAGCCAGGAGTTCCACTCTTCTCACAGCACTGACTGCCAGAAAAATAAAAATACTCCTGACTGTTAAAGCTCTGAAGTGTTGTAGGAATAACTAAATAGTACTGTCATTCTGCACACTTCAAGCCACAAAACCCACAACCGGTATGAAACTAATTCTGTTCCATTCCTTACTTTCAAGACCTGGCTCTGAGGTAATTAATACTTCATAATAAACTGCTTGCAAAGCATGTTCCAGGGGCTGCATAGGGATGGTGCCAAGAAAAGAACAAATTAGGGCCCAGGCAGACCACTTTAGCCCAAGAATGAAGTGTGTCAAGTACTGAACATACAGCCTCCAGCCATTAGACTTTGCATCTGAGGTGAGACTTAAGAGTAGAAAATCTCTGGCTCAGGTGAACCTCGTGTCTGGTTTGAAAGCCCATCAAACATATGTCAAACACATAGCAGAGATGTAGATGGAAATGGTGCTCCTTTTCACTCTGTCCTCAGGTGACAGTAATAGTCCTCATCAGCTGAGAAGAAACAAGTTTTTGCACTGGCCATCTCAGAAAAGGGTGGCACCACTGGGGTCCACACAGCCCATGGCAACCACTTCATTTTGCTTTACTTTGCACACATCTTCATAACACAGAAAACAAACGAGACATCAACAAGAACTCCTTCCTTGTCCATAGAGACTTTACAACCTTGCTTCTCCCTTAATACTGTAACTGCTCATAACTGTTCCTCATCCCCTTTTTCCTTCCCAAACAAACACAGGTAGGATTTCATCTTTAAAGAAACATTTTAATAATGTCAGACAAATCAAAGGACGAAACCATACTTTATGGAAATACTTGATTCCATCTTCTTAATCTTTTGTTGTTCAAATCTCACCGAGGAGTTTGCATGATTGACACCAAACCCGTAAGAATCAAAAAGAAGATTCCATCTGTTGTAGAAAGTCAGCTTTACCAACAGAGATTGCTCATCTTTGCAAATATCAGGCACTTACAAAGATCATCAGTTTACTGGAACAAAACTGAAGATATGCATTAATGACTAAAAGAGAATTACAATTCTTTTACTTCCAAGGTGCTGCCCTACGAAAAACAGGTAGTCCAGGCCAATTAGAGGGAAAAAAAAAAAAAGAAAAAGGATCCATTAAAAGGAAAAATGGCTCATTTTAAGACTACATTCTGCAGGCAGGTTAATCAGAGGCTACAGTCCAACCAAAACAGCCTAAATTTTATGTATGTCCTTGTACTTAACAATTTATTTAGTCTTCAGAGATAGCAGAAGGGAAATGGTAAACTGGCTTTCCAAGAGAGGACAGATGCAGACGACAGGGTCCCTCCATGTTACTACTGCTGTAGTAATCATGACCAGCTTGCATTTGAGTGCTGTCTACCACAGTTGTTCTCACTGTTCCCATGAGAAACCAACTGAAACGCCAATTTTTTTGGTCACTTTTGTAAGGTCACTTGCACAGAGGTGAGAAAAATGAGGTCTGCTCAATATTGCCAGTGAGCCCCTTCAGACTATTAATACTAACCAGATGATAAAAATCAGCTGAAAGTCTACTGGCAGTTCTGATCTACCAGTCCACATGAGTAAACAGCAAACTAGTGGGACTGTGCACCCCTTTTGTAGTTGCAAAACATGGTAAAAAAGAAAAGTTATAAGAGGGTTCCTGTAATGTAAGCAGCCTACAAAGACTACATTTTACTAGACTGATGAGACCGTTATCTTCCAGTTGAGTTCAATTCCACAGTACAAGGCAAACTCTAAAGCTACGGCTTTTATTTTTTAATAGAATTTCAGTATTTAACTCTGGCAGATTTAAAAAAAAAAAAAAAAGATCTTTGAAGAATTTGAAGAGTTGCCTCAGCTAAACAACTTGCTGATTAACACAAAGTCTTTAAAAAAGGGAAGTAGGTTTGAGGGAAAGGGAAGCAAAGTGGGGGAAGATAAAGAAATACTCAAATTATAGATGGTCCAGCTGTACGTCTCTAACAAAGAGTTGGGGGACGTCATTTTCATACTGTGTGGTTGCATTGATAATAGGTTTGTCTACAAATTCAATCTCGCATGCCTGGGCACTGCAAGGAGAATGCTCCAGCTCCAACACTGTTATGTTGTTTGGCACCGATGAAACAAGTATATTCCTTGGAACAAAAAGGGTCAACTGAGGACCACGGGCTGGCCAGTAGCGACCAAGATTAAAGCCATTGATCCAAACTTGCCCCTGTTAAGAGAAAAAGAAAAAATAATGACATTTTAGTAATTTGACAGAGATCAAATGATGAAATAGCTTTAAACACAGCGCTCTTCACATAGTAACTGTATTTCCTGCATCCTTCAGTTTGATGGAACACAAGAACAGAAAATCTGTTCAAGAAAACAATAAAGACAGTCCTAAGAATCTATAATCCCTGATGAGTTAAAGCCATTAATAATATTTTAAAAGAAAGTGGTCAAATATTGCAGTATTTCCAAATATGACAATACTTAGAAAAACAGATTTGCAGGTTCCTGGCCCAATTTTGCACCAAGTTTCAGACCAAAGCAAACCTGAAAACAGTATTTGCTTGAAGCTGATTATTAAAAGGAGAAAGAATTTACAAAAGAAAAAAGAGCTCCTAACTCTGTTGTGGCTGTCTGTACAAGTGTAAGACTACATTATCTTGGTAGTCCCTTCCTGTTGGGTGAAGAATACACAGCTTGTCTAGACACATGAAATTCAGATGTCTATTATACTGGTAATAGCTTAGTCAACAAAAGAACTTGTGAAATCATGCTACAAGAGAGTACTGTATTTTGTGGTTGTTACCTACAACCATTAAAATCTTTGGGGGTCTGCTAGCATTAATTTCAATTCAATAAAATTGTTGTTAACTTGGCATACCAACTCTTTAAATTACTTTTTACAGTGGAGGTGGTGTTGTAGAATTCACTTTCTAGCTCAGAGAGAATCCAATACATAGCATTAGTAGCAAGGCTTGCTAAAGCCTTAGGCCACAAGCTGTGAATTTTCACCCTGCATACGCTGACCGCATACTCAACTCAGCTATGTGAAGGAAGGCCCCCAAAACCGGGCAAACCAGAAAGATAAGGTAGGCACAACCATCAGCAGAAGCTGCATCCATTAAGATAAGAAAAGGAACAGCCTGCCTGGAGACAGAGAAAGGATCCAGTGAGGAACAAGAAGACCCCAGACCCAATTATTGCTGTTGGTCTGAACCATCACACAAGAGGAACTTAAGCTGTAAGGGTATAATTGCCCAGGGATTTCTTTGTTTGGGGTCCCTCTCCGGAGGCACCCAGCTCAAGCTCTTTTTTACTCCTGTACCACTCAAGGAATTCAAATGGCATTATGTCGTGTTGGAGAGACTGCTTCAGGGAAACCTAGGGTCGAGCCTGAAGGGGAGAAAGCACCTGTGAGTGAGGGTGTCCGTGAGTGAGAAGTCGAAAAGGAGCACCCGTCGGCTTGGTGGAGCTGCCCGCTGCGAAGGGACTCTGTCCCTAGCAGTTAAAGTCTCGGGTGGTGTGTGCACAACTCCCTGAACGGCGTGAGAATGCTGGGGCAGCAGCTTCTCCATTAACAGTGTCCAGAACCACAAGATCAAAATACTGTTCTAACATTATAAATATCTTAAGTTCAAAAGATAAATCAAAACTAGGCAAGAGGAAAAAGAAAAAAGTCAAAACAGTCATTTATACACCACAAAACAGACACACTGAAGTGACGCAAATGCAGACTTTTCCAATATAAATTGGTGAGTTGCAGAATGTTCGGTAAAACTGTAAATGGACTACTACTGAGTTGAGCTGAATTTTGCTTCATTAAACAAGACATAAGGGAGGATATACAGCTGATGTGGACAAATTTGCTTTTACTCCTCCTCAGTGTCTTTTCATCTTACATTAGACAAGAGTTCAGTGGACAAGAAAAGGGACATGAACAGATAACTGCATCTGTGTTTTCCCTCGTGCTTTGGTCTTTGGTAATCAGAATATAGAGGAAAAACAAACTCATGGCATTGATGTACACTGATAAAAATAATAAAATAATCTGAATCAAGGGAAAGTAAGGACTTCTACTGCACTCCTGGTGATTTCTAAAATTGCCTGGGATAGCTGAAATCAGAATACTTCTAAAGTATTTACAGAAGCACAATTGTAATCTAGTGAGTATTGCTGTTCAAGCTGGTTTGGAGGTATTTTTCTTGTGTTTTCTCTCTTTCAAGTATTTATTAAAAGAAATTTTATGAAACTCACAAGAGAAATCTTACAAGGAGCTGGTGCATTTGCAAATGCAGGTGAGTTATTTCAGCTCTGTATCCACTTCCGTGTTAGAAGATCCTATCTTGCACAGTTCTGCCAAGGTGTTAATAAACTTTGACCTCAAACTTTTTTTTTTAATTTTTTTTTTTAAATCAAGTTTATCTTGCTTTGTGGCTTGGTTTTGCTGTATTAAAAGGCAAGAGAAGAGCTATTTATTTAAGCTCACTACTGTGCTTCTGTAGTAGTTTTAGAAGAAAACATGGCATTAATGCAACCTCCCCACACACAAGATGAATTAGTGAATGTACCCACCAGGCAGCAGCCCACCTCCTACAGAGAGTGACGGTAACCCTGGAGGAGGTAGGATTTTACTGTAGGAATCAACTGCACTAGAGTTCTAATGCAGGAGATATAATCAGACACTTCTCTGTTCCTGATCTTAATCAGTCACTGGTTGTAACTCATTTTTCCAGTAAAGCTATGAAGTTAATTTCTCGATTCCAAACTGTCCTTATTAACATTGCAGTTTCTAAAGACTGCAGACTCAGGAATTTGTATACCCTAGACCAGCAAATCCTGCCACTATACATACTACCAATAAATATGCCCTGGACAGAAATCAAGAACAGTCCTGACTCCAAATGCTCTTTTCTGTTGAAGGAAAAAAAAAAACTTCCGATAAATCTAACCATACAGTCAGGGGCACGCACACTTAAGGGCATTGTGCTTCCTCAAGCAAGGGTGGAGGAAGTTTTATTAACAGTGAAAGGTCTAAAAACCACTGAAGGCAAGCAAGCTACAACATAGGTCATGACTGCTAAAGCTGCACCCTTCTTCCACACTGTCCAGCATAACATGTACCTTGTCTTAATACTCAAAGGCAGGATCAGTATTAGAACTATATGTTTTCTTGGTAAGTGGTGTTTCCATGGTTTTCCAACTACTCAAACAGGTGGGTTTTAACCCCCATTAAAAGTCCCTCTCCACACCTTGGCATCAGCAATTTATACAGCACCACTCAAGGAAATAAGGCCCAGACCAGCGGGACCTGAACGGAATTTAAACCCTTATGGCCCTCTGCCTTAAAGGCATTTGCTCATTGGTAAAGTCATCTGGAAGTCTCAGTTTCCACATCCAGTATCACCTCAACCTTATTACTCCTGGGTAGCTTTTTTAAAACTTTGGTCGAATCCATATAAAGCTTGAAGGATCAACTCAATAGCCCTACTTATAGTTTGCCTAGGATCTCTTCACCTTGACTGTTTTAGAGGGTATACAAACGATGTAAAACAGAGGTTTCTATATTGAGTAGATGAGAGGAAAAGACTCCCACCAATACATGAGAATTCTTGCATTCATTTGCCATTTCAAAGATGAGTTTGCCAACAGGTAGGTACGGTCATCTTGTGTCCTGAAGATTTGATTCACAGGGTCACAGAATATACTGCAGAAGTCTCAGATTCCAGTTACTGTGCAAAGAGCTATTTTTGGATTTTATTCAGTGATTGTGTAAGATAGTCCCTGTTCCTATATATGTGCATAAGTCAGACTTCCTCATCCAAGCTCAGTGCCAGCAACACTAAGTGCCTGCAATGAATCAGTCTTCTGCATATTGGGAAGTGCTTTAACCACTACAATACTGTAGACAGATCACCAGCAACTCCTTCTCCTGCTCTATTTGAATAGCAGTAAATTGTTTCAGAAAAGGAATAATTTTGCTACCTAACACTATCACAGGCACTTCCCTGAAGCCTGGACTTAAATGCTTAGGCCTCCAAGAGGAGCGACAGTTCAGTGCACACATCCTGCACTCTGTGCCTCCCACCAGCTAGTTGAACTGGTCCTTACCCATCCTGCATGCTGGCTGTTTCAAACTGCTCCAGCTACGCTCCAGCCCTATGAGAAGTTCCCGTTAACAGAGATCTGCCCACAAGCTTCTCACAGCAGCGCTCTCTGATCTGTTCAGTCCAGTTACAGGGTAACCTCCAGAAGACAACCAGTAACATCTTCCATGCATTGGATCCATATCTACAGGCACAACACCAGAAGTTGTGTCCAACGCTCTCTATGCTTTGTAACAGGATCCATAGTTCCTCACACAACACTGCAAATACATTCTTTGTTACTTTTAATCAATATAAACAGGAAAGTGCCCTGTAGCATGTCACTTCCTCCAGAAAAAAGTGCTTTATCTCAAGGCATGTATTCACTCCCTCCCTCCAAAACACTGCTTCTGCTCCACATCTCAAGACACACACAAAAAAAATCCAACACAACTAAACACAGCATTTCTAAATAGCCTGACAGTTCATCTTTCTCACTATTGAAAAACTAGGGTTTGGGGTTTTTTTTTTTGATGCTCCACTTTCTAGCCCAATACCATGTATCTTTTGAATATGTTCCTCATCTCTTAATGGTTTATCTCCAGATTTGTTTAAAGCAAAGAATCCATTTCCTAGTTGTCTAAATGTATATGAGACACCCCACCACTACAACCAACTTCTACCCATCCAAGAGAGGTAGAGTTTGATCATCCATAGAAGTTTCAGTAGCTTTTTGAGTAGACTTCAAGTTTTTACAGCAAAATGTTGTACCTTTGTCCAGCCAGGAAACTTGACATAGGTGTCTTGAGGCAAGTCTGGAATCCCTCCAGGAACTGAAAGTCTACCAGTGTAAAAAGTAGGTGCTTCATAACTTAGAGGACTGCCAACAGATCTCTCTGGTTCGTCAAGGTGTCCATTAATGTCATGGTTCACTGCTCCATCTACGTCTAGAGGATAGATTTCCCATTCAATGAGTGTATCTTGATCAAGAGTTAAATTCGAAACTAGACCCTAGGAGGAAGAAAAAAACACCACCAAAAAATAACATAATTAGCTGCGTGTTACTGCAGTGAGTTGGCTGCAACTATAAAACAGTCAGAAATAAAAATTGAATCAAAGTATTTGCAACAGCTGCCAATCTGTATGAAAAAAACAAGCATCTGGTCTTCACCAAGTTATAAGCTTTCCTTAAGAATAAAGGGTTTCATTTATCCTCTATGAAAGACTTGTTCCTCTTCAAGGTTTTGAGCTTCCACTGATGCCCAAGTTGTTTTGGTTTGGTTTTTGGGTTTGGTTTGGGTTTTGTTTTTTTTTTTTTTCCAAACTTTTTTTCCTGTAACTGTGAAAATTTCTGTTTTACTTTAACATGAACATGATTCCAAAACCTGGGGCTTAATAAAAAGTAGAAAAAACATTCAATATTGTAAGTTTGAGATACCATCAAGAGATTTGGTAACACTGAGTCACTAACCAAGACATTAACCTGCACAATAGCAGAGAAAGCAGTATTTACTTCCTACAAATCCGCTACAGCCAAAAGACAGTATCACAAAATCAAAGCACGTGCTTTTTGACCCCAATTCAGTGAAATACTTCAAGTTTACAGTCAGCTTCAAGCCCACGAAGTCCTGTTTCATTTCTATGGAACTATGTGTGCAGCACACCAGGGTACTCGCACAATGAATGCGACAGCAAGGTAAGGTCATGATTTACAAAGAGTGAAAGGAACATTAAGTTACCCCTGCACACCCCCTAACTGTGTTATAATAATAATTTCTAAAGTTGTGCTTCAGTGCAATGCAAGGGGTTGATTTTAAACCAAAGCTGCTACATCCATATAATCGCTTGGATAGACCCTGCATAGAAGCTGTTTTTCAGTGCAACTTAAGTTCTGTTGCAAACACCAAATGTCAAACAGGAACAGGCAAAACCACATTTTCTGTGGCCTTGGAGAGCTGATAGTATGCCATGTGTCTGTTCTGATGTCTAATAAGCATTGCACAGGCTCCACAAGCCTCATCATCAGTAAAAGCACTAATTGGTTTTCTCTTCCTTTACTTAGATGCCCACTTTACAGAACTGGAACTTATTTTTCTTATATTAAAATAAAATAGCTGTACAGAGTTAAGTGGCAAAGCTTTTCTATACAACCTAGACTTTAATCTGTCTACCAATGAATTGGAAGTAATGCAACATTACTTTAGCCCAAACTTTCTAACCTGCCTCCCTAAACCCTTAGAAGTAGCTACTAAGCATCCTTACTGCATAAGAATGCATATTCAATGGTCCAGATATGGATATAAATCTTCCAGGTAAAACAACGATATAGACAGCAGTGAGCATGTGAAAAAAATACAGAAAAAACCAGAAACCGCACTCTTCCTTCCTTTGTGTCCTTCAACAACAAGACTTAGATCAGCAGGATCTTTTAAAACCAAAACCCTTTTAAGATTCCTTCCCAAAAGCTAGATGCCTAGTTCAATTTCAAGCTCAAAAAAGTGACAAAAACCCCAGCCAAACAAAACCCAGAAAAGCTACCCTATTTGCTTAAAAATGTGAGGCTTCACAAGTTAGGAACCTCTTCCCCTAAAGTTACTTTTGAAAGCACAAAATATCTAAAACCCAAGGTATTAATATTCCCAGTTTTCAAAATCAACACAAAGAGCAGTGTCATGGAGGGCTTCTATGGGAAGAAGCAATGCACATTTTTCAAAGCTACCCAAGAAAGGGTGCCTACATGGAATCATCCTGCATTTACGATGCACAGATCTACTAAGCTTGCTTTCACTCTTTAATCTTTAAAAGGTTGAAACCCTGGTATAAGTGTGAATTTCAGCTCAACCACAGCAACACTGAGCACCTCCCTAATCCAACCTCTAACCCTCTATTCTGTTACCTTAATTTAGCACTATGTATATAGGTTCCTTATCACTTGGCCTTTTATTAAATAAATAAATGCAACATTTCTGTGGTGAAGACCATGGTGAGGCAGGCTGTCCCCCTGCAGCCCATGGAGGTCCACGATGGAGCAGGTGGATGTGCCCTGAATGAAGCTGCAGCCCATGGAGAGCCTGCGCTGGAGCAGGCTCCTGGCAGAAGCTGTGGCCTGTGCAAGGAGCCCATGCAGGAGCAGGTTTTCTGGCAGGAGTTTTAAGCCCGTGGGGGACCCACGCTGGAGCAGTCTGTTCCTGAGGGACTGCACCCCATGGAAAGGACCCACACTGGAACAGTTCTTGAAGAACTGCAGCCCATGGAAAGGACCCGTATTGGAGAACTTAATGAAGCACTGTATCCTGTGGGTGGGATACACAGAAGAGTAGTGTGAGGAGAAAGGAGTAGCTGAGATGAAGTGTTATCAACTGCCCACATCCTCCATTCCCCATCCCCCTGCACCACTCAGGAGAAGAAGTCAGAAGAGTCAGGAGTGAAACTGAGCCTAGGAAGAAGGGAAGGGTGAGTGGAAGGTGTTTTTAAGATTTGTTCTTATTTCCTGTCCTCCTACTCTGTTTAAATGGCAATAAATTAATTTCCCCAAGTCAAGTCTGTTTTGCCTGTGATGGTAACTGCTGACTGATATCCCTGTCCTTATCTCAGCCCATGAGCTTTTTGTTGTATTTCCTCCTCATCTTGTTGATGGAGGAGGAGTAACAGAGTGGTTTGGTGAGCACCTGCTAGCCAGCCAAAGTCAACCCACCACAGCCGCTCGTGTGGGGAGGTGACAATCCCAAAGTGTAGTATGGACCCAGAAGCATTCGGAAGCTTTCTGATAATTATTTCTAACACCTGATCAGTCCAAATCTGAACGGGCAATTTTGCATGGTAAAGTGGTCGTGAGACAGCCTTTCCTAGTCACACTGAAAATACTGCAAGGGTACGCTACTGACAAATTAAATGGGACATGGAAGAAGATACAAAAGTGTATGTATATATATACACACACAAACACAAATACAGCCCCGGGATTTACAAGGCTCAAAGTACAACCAGGATCTAGACAGATTACCAACCCATTTCTGGAGTTTATCCAAACAGTTTTGCACCTTTTAAAATGTTAGCTATAGGCTCAACTCAACCTGAAAGTCTTGTGGGCGACACTTCGGCTGAAAACATACATGAACCAGTAACAAAAAAAAAAAAAAAAAAAAAAATTTAAAAGATGTCTGTCAGTTTTTAATTCCACTTTGATTTCAGTGACTGGAAAAACTCAAATGAAAACTAGTAACATTTTGAGGTAAAGTTACAGTGTGTAGTCCTGATCCTTTTGCTCTTTCTAACCAACTAATTTCTTTTTAACCTGTGGAAGATGAGGAAAAAGCCATCACGATCCAATAACTCAATTGACTTTACTTACCTTAAAGTCATTATTGTATCTACCAAAGTTGACTCGGCCCATATTCTCTACCAAGATGTCCAGATTTGCTCCAGCCTTCCCAGTTATATTTATCATAAGTGATTTATCCCTTTCAAGGACACCTTGGGGAACCTGTATAAATTACACCAAGAGGAGGAAAACAACAACCATTGAAAACCTACAAAATTCTGCCTCTTCAACTTGCATGAAGAAAAGAAAGGGGATAAAGGAAAGAAACAAGTAAAAAAAATTTTTCCTTTCCTCCTCCTGCATGCAAGCACACACATGCACACACACACAAAGCTGTTATGTCAGTATTCACATTTCAGCACATCTACTCGATGTGCTGCTAGGCAGCATTTGTTTAACTGGCACCATCCCTTTCCTTAGCTGAAGTGAACTAACTTAATCAACTGTTAGAACGCTTGTGGCTTTGATGCACCTGATTCACACAAAGTAAGTTCTCAAGTTTAGTCTAGCAACTGAAAAGATTTTGGTGATTTCAGCGATTAAAAGGGGCTTCATCTTCCAATTAAGCTTGCATCAATATTTAGCTTTATTTATTCCCATTGATACAACATAAGGGAAGAAGAGCTTGATGTGTACAAAAAGGTGATGAGAGTCAATGAATAATTAAAAAATAGGCTATCAAAGTCCATGAATTAATATTAATTCTCATCAAGCAGGAACAAAACTCTGCTTAAAGGAAGAAAGATAGTGTTCATATCCTGTACAATAAACTTCTTTTTTTTTTTTTTTTTTAAACTTGTGGTCAGAAGCCAGTTTCATAAGGTAAGACACAGGCTAAGGCTTCCACTTCCCCCCACCCACAAAAGAAAAAAAAGGAGAATAATTAAAAAGTCATCTATGGAAACACTGTAAAAAGCCACCAAGCATATGTATCATTAATGTATTTAATGAAACTGCAAGTAGACCCTTTAGGATTTTTTTTTTTCACTGAAGTCATGAATCTGTATCAACATTCAAAAATCTCAAAAACGGAAAAAATTACATTTTCCTTAGAAATAATAGTCATATTTTCTGACATATGAATACGAACATTTGTTATGAATCAGCTGTATATGTCCTGACTTCCTTCATCTGATTAAATAAGATTATCTAATAAAGTTGTTTTGGTAAGTTGGAGAAAGGAGGGGAAAAAAAAAAAAGCATACTGTATCCATGACTTTTGTGAAGGCCACTTATAGCAGAAATGAACACCAGCAAACAAAGTTTACCCCATCGACAGAGACATAGGCACGATCATGGACTCCATTTAAAGGTGAAGACAGTTGTGTTGGCTCCGTACAGTTTTTTGGAAGCATAGTTCTGTACAGTACAAACCCAAAATACTAAGAAAAGACAAGAAAGGAAAAAACCAGATTAAAGAACCAAGTCATTCTATAGCTTCAGTTCAGGTCATGAATTAGGAATATCCCACATTCCTGCCTACACGCTTGGATTGAAACATTAACTTTCATTCACTTCAGATAGCATCTGTCACAGATACCAGCTTCGTATTAGAGTTCACTTTGACCTTTAAGTAATGGGTGTAAATTCCACAGAGTTTCCATTTTTAAATGTTTCATCAGAACATTTAATGTAACTTTAAAAGATAAGGGTCTTAGCTATGAAGGTATTTCCTCAATAAAAACAAAGCGGTTAATGACTGTCAGTATTATTTCTCCATTAAAATCAATGAAAAGATAGCTGGGAAATCCCTTGATAACTGAGTTTATATAACAAACTTGAAAGTGCACTTGTCACCCAATGCCCATAAATTGACATGTTCATGAAGTCGATAATATCTATTTTAAAAACTACCCAATTTGCATCAGGAACATTTCACAGTATTTTTCACTAAATTCTCCGCCGCGCGGCCGGGGGGGGGGGGGGGGGGGGAAGTCACAGTCATTGGATTTTTTTCTCATCAGAAGTGAAACACAAATTAAAAACAAGTAAAAAAATGTATTGTTGTCTCTTTCACTCAGTAGCCACAAAGCCATTTATCTTCAAGATTTGGATTAGAATATAACCCTGGCAGGAAAAAGTGAGAGTAAACCATTTCCATTCTGCTCTAATGATTATATTTGCATTACATTCGCAACAAGGTATCCAGGAAAGAGGCGGGGGGGGGAAAAATTAAAATATGCTACGAAGCTCTGCTAGCTGCTGCCTTCTCTCAGGAGTTTTCTTAAGCAGACTACTAAGGGTGGGAAGGCCAGAGAACGAGAGAGAAAAGCCTGCTAGAAGTTACACCCAGCCACAACTTACTACCTGCAGCTTTTCTCACATCACTGTATTAGTGCCTTGGAAAGGAAAAAAACAGAGCTCTGAATGGCTACTTGACTAATGCCATATCCCAGGTATCTGCTGAACTGCTCCCCCCTCTTCTCCCTCCCCCAGCTACTACCACCACCACATTGTCTCCAAGTAGTTTATTTTAGCTGCAAGTTATTAGCACCCATGCTCCAGTCTCCATGAAATTCAGCACAGAAGTGGTCAAGGAGCCATGTAACCTTAAAGGAAAGGCAGAGTCCCTCAGCAGCAAGGGAAAGATCTTTGACTGCGGAAAGACATGCAAAGACACCAAAATTGACAGGGAAACTGATGCCAGGACTGACAGAGGGAGAACACAGGGGAAAGTGGGAGTCAGCAGAAGTCACAGGAAAACACAGAAAAGGGTATTTTTCCTATCTCAACCAGTGGGGTGAATGACCTTGACTGTGGGTTGCAACAGCTCCAAGAGGTTGCTCCCAAAGGTTTCCCTCACCGCATTCTCTTGCCTCGCTATATATGTGTAGTAAAAGGACTACAAATAAGTAGGAGGTCCCACAGAAGCGTCAAATGGATTGCATTCCCCAATCTCCAGGCCCCCTGACTTGTATGAGAAAGCAGTGTCTCAGCCACTGTACTCACTCTGATAGCAGGTGGGGAGCGGCAAAAGAAGAACAGGATAAGGAAAATGAATAGTGAAGAAAATGACAGACTAAAAAAAGTCTCTTATGAACCTGAAAATCAATACTTCAGAGAGGAGAGAGATAAAGGTGAAAGCCTGGACAGCATTCATGGAAAGAGGAAAACCTCAGGTGCAAAACAGGAATATAGAATGTAGAATATGGAAAGGTCTCCAATGCAAAAATCCTGGACACCTTTATAATACTCTTACACCTAATCTCAGCACAGAAGTGTAAGACACTGGACATAAGAAGAGTCATACCACAGAGGGTTGTTCAAATAAACTTTACAAAATTACTGCAAAGTGCCTACTGAAGGAATCCTCACCTGCTTTAGCTGAACAAAGGTTAATGGGTAAGTGCTTTTCACCGGTCCCGCAGGTGACAGCCTGTCAAGAACCTCCAGCAGAGTGCCCACCTGCAGCATAGAAAAAAGCAGATACATGAATGTCAGTAAATTTCAATCCAAATATAACAGTTTGTATATCCAGCCACCTAGCTGCATGTCCAGAAAGCAAAGAAATTGTAAGCCTTTACATCATCCTTACAGACACATTCATAATACAATACAGTAGAGAGAACAGATGAACTCTGAAAAACATGCTACATGTGGAGCAATGTTTTAAAAATCCAGATTCTTGGATTTTATGATGCTATGCATTCATAAAAATGAAAGTGATCCTGTATTATTGAATGAGAACTAACCCAAGAGTTTCTCACCAAAAACTTTTATAAACAAACACAACTGCTCTGGACAATTAATACAAAACAACCATATTATCTAAAATTTGCTCAGTTATATGTACAATCAAGCTAGGGAAAATGCCACTGATTTCCAGTGAGTTACTCTGGAATCATCCTGAGCTAAGTAGGGATACAATTTGGTTCCATCAAGAATTATCCAAGATGAATTTACCCTATTTAGTCTTAAATAATTCTAGAACCCCTAAGGCTGTAATTCAGTGTCACATATGAGTAGCTGGACTGATTTTAGTGAGACTGGGAGCAAGGTTTAGGCTAGTCACATACATAAGTACCTTGATGAATAAGGACTTACATCTGTACAATTAAATTGCCTTTTGTTGCCATCTGCAATTTCTTTTTGCAATTATAGTTTTCTACTCATCTACAATTCTCTCTCAAACCCCACTATCGACTTTATGTTAGTCAAGATGCACACATTATGCCTAGTCTTACAAGCTCAAGAAATCGATTGCATCCATATTTTTCATGCAAGATGTCAGTCTGTTTCACCAGAAGAATTGTCACTGTTCAGTGGTAATTACATATCAGACATTCAAAGTATTTCTCAAATGCAGATTTACTTTCAAATGCTTGAGAAAAAAACAGTAAAAATATTAGGCATTTAAAGTCATGTAAACTGTATACTACAAGAGCATTCAACAGCAATACAAACTTCTGAGGTGACTTCAATAATGGAAGTGTTGAATTTTTGCAGAGCATACATGAAATTCAGCAGTGCTGAAATATTATATATTAAAATGACATTGCTGTGCAAAATCCTGTACATGACAGAAGTCAGCATGAATCATCTATGTACATGCAATCATTTCTTCAGTATAGTACTGGTTTTGGCTGGGATAGAGTTCCATTTCTTTATAGTAGGTTTATGGGGCTACATTTTGGATATGCGCTGAAAACAGTGTTGATAACACAGGGATGGTTTTCTTACTGCTGGGCAGGGCTTACACAGAGTCAAGACCTTTTCTGCTTCTCACCCCACCAGCGACTGGGGTGGGTGTGCACAAGAAGCTGGGAGGGGGCACAGCTGGGACAGCTGACCCCAACTGACCAAAAGGATATTCCATACCACATGAAGCTGGGGGAAGAAGGAAGGAAGGGGGGGGACACGTTTGCAGTGATGGCATTTGTCTTCCCAAGTAACCATTACATGTGATGGAGCCCTGCTTTCTTGGAGATGGCTGAACACCTGCCTGCCAGTGGAAGTGGGGAATTAATTCCCTGTTTTGCTTTGCTTGCGTGCATGGCTTTTGGTTTACCCATTAAACTGTCATTATCTCAACCCACAAGTTTTCTCACTTCTACCTTTCCGATTCTCTCCTCCATCCCACCAGGGGTGAGTGAGCAAGTGGCTGTGTGATGCTTAGCTGCTGGCTGGGGTTACACCACAACAAGCAGGTGACGTAGATCTAAATGGACTTTCAAAATGAGCTTCTCTCAACTCTTTAGTGAGGAACAAGAAAACAAAAGGAGGCCATAAGCACACAAAGGGTAGGGTAATGCCATCACTACCTGGAGGTTGGGTCACCCTCACTAGTCCGTAGGCAAGCATGTTTACCCTGGTAAGAAGGCTGTCAGTCAAATGATGGCTTGCAAAATTTTAATGAAAGTAGTTTGCTCTTATGTTTTCAGTTTAAGCACTGTACCTAAATTAACAATCAGCTTTCATAGTGTAAAATTCCCCAAATGCTCTGGACTCTGTATACACTCCATTTTTTATCTTCTGCTCCTCCAAGTACTGTTGAAGCAATATGCAGGACTCGGCAGGCCACAGGAGAGAGCAAACTGCCAGCTCTCGTACAACAGCTGTGAAGCAAGAGATGAGTATCTTTGCACAGACACTCACAGAGTTGATTTATAAAACTGAAGAACATTCCAATGAGCATTAATAGTCTTGGCCTCAGGCGGACAATGAAATTGGAAACAAACATAAGCAGTATTAAGATGCACGTGGTCACCTGAATGAGCTACTAACTGGCAATGAGCGCTGCTATGTGCCTTGCTGAACTGAGTATAAGCACCTTGTACATGTGCCTGTTTGACTTTTTTTTTTTTTTTTTTTTTTTTTTTTTTTTTTTAGTTCTTTCTACCAAGGGGGCTTCTATGCTGAATAAAGGTCAACCACATATGATTCACTTATGGACTAGGCTGGTAGAAGCTTGTTTCTTTGAAACTTCAAAGGATTTTTTTTTGTTCAGCTTTTCACTCTTAAGTGGCGCATACAAAAAAAAAAAACCAACAAAAACCCCCAAAACCAAAACAAGATCTGCTCTTGCTGCAAGTTCCTGTTGACCTCTACTTAGTGGACAATCGGTATCAAAATAGAAACTTAACAGTAAATTTAAAAATTACAAATACTGTCAAGAAATTTGAAAAACTCAACCTGTAAACCAACGTATTACTACTAATAAAAAATATTAATACTTTTTTTATCCTCAAGAGCAAGGTCTTCAAAGCCAAAGCGCAAGGTCAAGCATGAAAAAGCAACCCCAAAAAAATAGCTCCAACTGGAATGATATCCTGTTTGCTTAACCCCTTTCTGCCCACAACTCATACCAGCATCACCTGCTAATTGCTATTACCCGAGCTCTCCAAATCCCAAGAACTGAGTACAACTCCAGAACCTACAAGTCTACAGGTTGCAGTGCTGGTGCAGACATTTCCTTGTGACCAAGCATTCTTCAGGGCCCCCCAAGTGGTGACCAGAAACTACCACCTGCTCGCAAGCCTGCACAGCCACACAGAAACATTGCAGGCACCAAGACTCATTCATTTCCCTCTGGAAAGGATGAGACCACATTCTGGGTCTTAAACCTCTAAACCCTGTCATCTTGCTCACATTCCCTTAGCCCATCTATTGGTGTTCTGCCTTTGCCTGCCTTCATTTCTCATCTTCAGCACTTCTCTTTTGCATCTATGCAAAAGAGGAGTTGTTCATAGTCTGCTTTCCTGTCTTCTGTAGCAATGCCAGTGTCCCCAGCATCTTTTAATAAATTACCTTTTTTTCCCCACCCAGGAGAATTCTTTAAAATAATTCAATAGCTCAAAGTAAACAATTGCCTGATCAGGGAACAGAAGAGGGTTTTTATTTTTTTATTTCTTTTCCCTCCCCAACTAGCCTGGGTTCCCCAATTATTTTCATCTGGGGCAACCTATCTGTCAACCTCCAAAAACCAGCAAATACGACAGGCAGCACTACTAAGGGCAAAGATCTCTTTTCCTCAAGTTTAGGTCCTGAGTAGCTGATCAGGTATTTAAGGACTGAATTTTCACAGAATATCTTGGCGGGGCGGGGGGCGGGGGGGGGAGAACAGTCTGCTCTCGTTACATATACCTCTGTAAAGTACACCATATGGCTCCTGAAAATACTCTGGAGTTTCCTTTCCCTCTTCCTTTCTGCAAAAGTGTCAAAGGAGTTGGTTCACTGCAGTAGATTCAGTGCTCTGCAGGGCACACAGAGTGCTGTTCTAGCACTCTCACTGCAAACGACGTAGCTGGGAAGTTCACTATTACCAAAGCCAAGTCTTATAATTTAGAATATTCCTGATATTCACCCAAATACATTCAGGCTTCTTCATATAACAAGGTGCACTGGATCTGGTCCCAGCAGGGGCTAGAATGCATGATGGAGTTGGGCGGACTGCTTTGGCTGGGATGGTATGAACCCTCTGTTATTTGAGACTCATCCTGTGTTGCAGGGTAACCAAACAGAGAAGTAAACTGCTGCTGAAGTTAAGCCGTGGGTTCACAGCGCAAGAAGTAGCCTTTTTCCCAGAAAACAATTCTAGAGGCTTTCAGTGCAGATTGCAGTGTATGTACAGGCAACGAGAGGAACCTCACACCTCGCAGTTTAGACATGCCATCTGGATTCCCAAAACTGCTGGGTGGAGAGTAAAACACCTCCTCTCAAAAAAGCACGAAGTGTAGAAGATTACAAGGTGCAGGCACAGGGCTCACAGCGTGATGGCCAGGTCAAAGCTGTGGTAGTCGAGCAAGTTGTCATCCGACTCCTCCTTTGTAAGACAGGTGTCTGGGCTGGGAACCCTGCAGCATTTATTTCTTGAAGGCATGAAAGAGAAAGTTCATCATTCTAGTGAAGTTGGACAGCCTTATCTGAGAAACATGAACCATGAGAAAATGGTAGAATCAAAATCTGATTGCTCGGCTCCCAAATGCTGGCCACCTATGGCAGCAGTAGAAGTGGTGGGTGTACTGATAACGGTATATAATTAGTCACTACCAAATACAAGCCAGTTCAGTGAAACCTCATATGGCAACCCCTGCCTTAAAAGGTCTGAAGATACTCAAAGGTTGTTGAAAATGATACAGATCTGTTTCAACTTCACTGGTGAATCACTTTTATACAAAAAGTATTTCTGCCCACCACTAGAGTGGGATGACTTGAACACAACTGCAAAGCCTTATCACTACCAAATTTTGCACCTTTTCAGCTGTTGTGCATAACAGATCAGATACATCGCTGATCGGAAAGGTGGCTACCAAATTAAAAGTACAAAGTATAAAATCAAAGTATTATGAATTACAGTATCCAGTACACCAACTGCAGTAATCCTCCACCTCAAAACATTTTGTCTGTGCCCAGCAGAACAAATATAGCCAAGTTCATACCTGTTGTCTCTTCCATCCCCTCCTTAAATCATCCTCTACACTCACTGCAGGAACCTAGTTCTTAACCATATTTCACAGAAAGTTGTCACTGGTCCTAAAATGATGGTGCTACGGACAAACCGCAGCTACTCATGTGCTGACCTGTTAATACCAGTATTGTCAGATAAGATATAGCAAGGCTGGGTTCTGCATGCTACGTTCTGTACGCTTTTCCCTTGGCAGGAAACTAAGGTACTTTCTTTCATCAGCCACAGATTTTCACAAATCTTGTAAGAAACTTTTCAATCAACTTGAAAATCCTGTTGATAAACATTCCATATTCAAAATGTAAACACCTAGAACTATTTAAAAAGGTATGTATATCCTACCTGCTGCTTCTACTTCAGAGGCACCACCAGCTACAAAAACACTTGGCTCATAGCTCTCAGGCCAGCATTTCCCCAGCTACATTACTTACACATGGAGTTCTTAGACAACTAGGATTGTAATATTTCAGGCACATACTACATACTGTGAAATTGTCTTTTTGTATCCAGATAACATACATTTTCTCATTTTCCACCATGGGCATGATTTGTAACTCCCAAGCACTGCTCCCTCCTTCCTGAAAGTTTGCTTTCAAGGTTTTCCTCTTTATTTTGTACGCTATCTAAAGACTGCCACAACACCCTCATAAAAATTTTTTGCAAAAAGCAAACATACATTGCCACAGCAAGATACACAACGTATTACAGATGTTAACTTACCTTCTGCAAACGAACCTTCCCGTATGCAAATTTGGGTGTTGTCGGAGGGATAAGACCTTCTGGTAACTGCTTGTACTAGAAAGGGAAGGAGAAAAAAAAAAACAACACACAAAACTTAAATACAAACATGCTTTAACTGAATTCTCACTTTCCACTTCACAACTTACAAGGTAAGTAGAACTTTGGCTAAAAGTAGATAATCTCACTGTGCTAAAGGATTACAGCTGCATCTAGTCTAAGATGGAGGGGTTTTTTTAAAAAAAATATCTGACTTTATCACATATGGTAAATAATTTTTAATAACTACTCAACTTGAGGTAAGGGTAAAAAGCCTTAGCAAACAAGCTGCCAAAGAATCACAGTGCCCTTGGAGCCCTCCTGTGGCTAGAGCTTGTGTTACTGTCTTCTACAACCCTCCTGCAGTCATCTCCCCGGTCCATGGGAGCTTGAGTTAACCTTTCCAAGTCTATAGGGTAGTATTTCCACCTGACCCTTCCTTAGCAGCACTTCCATATGGGAATCATTAGCCTCTTGCGCCTTTCCTTTCAGTGTTACTGCACTCCACCACCACCTGCTAATCCATTACTGCCTGGCCTGGTTTCTTTGAGAAGCAGGTCTTGAGATCACAGCTTTCTGCACGGCTCCATGAACCCTTGAGGTCCCATTGCTAGCTTCCCTCTGGTCCTGGTCTAGTCAACTGCCCAATCAATCATAGAGAAACATGACAAGGAAACTGACTGCTGGCTTATTTCTGTTTACTTCTTGCCCTATATCTCTAGGAAGAACCACCTGAGATCAGCAGAGAAAAGGGGTGAAGGATGTCCACCACTTTCTTGGACACCTTTGAGGAGTGGCAAGTCTAGACAGTGACTTTCTGCCACACACCCTAGCCTCCTCCTTTCTGAGCCAACCACCACCTTTTCTCCTTGCCATCACCCCCTTCTCCCTTTCCTGCCATGACCTGCCTCCTGTAATGCCCACTTTTCACATCTGTTCTTTCATTTACTGAATACGGCCCTGTCTGCATGTTACAAAGAAAAAACTTCTGCAGGAGAGATACCCATGTGATCAAGCAATCTAAGCCTACATTTTAATACACATGCATAAATGACTGCCCTTGAAGGAGTGAAGGCTATCTTAATCTGCACAGTCGGTGACTTCTGAGCGCTTAATTTGGCACCTCCTAGTTCTTTTTTTAAATAAATTTGGTGAGTGGCTGAAAGGACTTTTTTTGAAGAGACTTTACTTTGATTTCAGCTTGAAAGTTTTAGCACAAGGTGTGATTTTCTGGGCTTACACATGGTATGTCCAGTATAAAACTCATGCTCAAAAGCTCGCCTTTACACCAAGACAAGTTGGGGGGGGTAGTGGTGTGTGTGCTGTTGGTCTTTTTTTTTTTTTTTTTTTTTTTTTAAACAGACCACAGCAGTGTAATTCCCAATGTCCTCCTGTCAAATCTCAACTATAGACTGATGAAAGCCTGATTAAGTAATTTCCGGTAACAAGTTCATTTCTCTCTGTATTTGAAAATAATCAAGATATTCAGGCTTAAAGAAAAGAAAAACTATAGTCATCCAAGAGAAGTCAAAAGTAGGAAATTTCAGCACAAATAGTAAAAATTAGGGAATGTTGTCAGCAATTGAAAGAAGCTGCAGACTGAAACCCTTCCTCATTACATTTGTTAACTGAAGGAAACAGTAAAAGGAACATTATAACGTGTGCTTTGTAACACAGCTAACATGTTGAACGCAGTCATTAGTTACAGGCAACTTAGTTTTCTTTCATCAGCTCCACCTCAAACTGCAACTGAGTAGATAGACTGTTACGGGTTTAAAACCCACAGCAGAGACAGGAAAACTTCACTGAGATCCTATGGATATGGAAGGTAAGAGATAAACAAACCACACCAAAAAAGCTGTACCATGACCCAACACACCTTAGGGTATACTGAACACTTCAGATCTTATCAAAGGTTTCTCAGTGCACTATAACACTACTTACATTTGAGACAGGGATCTTGCCTTGAAGAAAATAACTCAAAACCAGAAAGTTTGGGAATTTATCAGGTAAGAAAAGCTGTATCAAGACAGCAGGTTCCATTGAAAGGCTATCAAAATTATACCACCAATGGAAAGCTTAGGGATAATGGAGAAATTGAAGAAAATGATCCACAGCAGGCCTTCCACAGGTAGAGAGACAAAGGTGTGCTCAACCCTAAAGAAAGTGTAGTACACTTTTGGGAGATCCATTCCCATCAAAAAAAAGTCTTCTAGTAAATAGGAATGTTGCTGGCATGCAACAGGACACCAGGTACAAGCCTGAGCCTTGGGATTCCCATGGAATCTGTTTTTAAGCCTCATGTGGACAGCCATGAGGTTCCATGTTTCACTTCAAAATCCAGTTTGTAGAGATACTGTGCATTTTTACAGCAAAGGCAAAGCTGGTCCCACCCACTAGCTACAGTTTGTGGCATCACAAAACCAAGATGTGTTCATTTGGATAAGCGCGCTCCTTCTCACGGAGGCCCAAAACCACAACATGAAGCTTAGGATAGAGACAGACAAAGCACTTAGCGGCAGTGCACATCAGTCTGACATTGAGTGACAAGCCTGAGCTGACTCAATGGCTGATCGATGCTGCAAGGGAAAAGCTCTGTTCACTCCTCCTCCATCTCTACTGCCAGCCAAACCCTTCCTGCCTCCCTCTGCTCCCCTTGTGCCAGCCGTGGCTCTCATCTGAGTGAGCCCGCCAATTGAGCTTACTGACCTTGAGCTGAAAGAAGAAAATGCAGCACAAAAGCAGAGCTGAATTATTTTGGTGTCAGACCTGCACCTGTAAAGGTGTCAGACCTGCTCTGAAAGGAAGGAAGGAGCCATCGGGACAGAAAGGATAGCCAGAGCGATAGGTGCAAGGTCTTTCCCCTTTTGTAACAATAAGGCTGGCCTAGTCACCTTCACTTCCCTTACCTCCAGAAAACAGTAAATTCAGAAGAAACTTATGCCAACACAAGAGCGAGAGAGTTTGCAGTACACCAGGGATGTTTCAAAGAACCGTTCTAAACATGTCCTAGTGATACTCACCATACCAATGACTTCCCTCAAGGCAAAATATTTTTCTGTCAGATCCCCTGCTTCACTCAGTGGAGCATCATAGTCATAACTAGTGGGCTGTGGCATATAGGGCATATTAGCGCCTAAGAGAGAAGGGGGGAGAAACAATAGAAACAGTGAAAGGTTTGGGGTTTTTTCCAAAGGTATTAAATTTCAGAATTCTTTCCAATCACAGCCAGACTCTGCTACATTTTTAGATTCAATATAAGCCTTGGTATTTGGGATTTGGTGTAGAGATACTATTCCTGATGGAGGACAATGTCCTGAGCTCTCACTGCTCTGTCATATAGTCTTCAGAAATATTTACCCACGTTTCAACTGTTTCACAGGACCGAGTGAAGAAAGAGTAGCCTTTGCAAAGATAAATACCATGTGGGTTTAATACAACATGCTGACAACAGACAGAGAACAGCTAGTGCAGACATCTTTTGCCATGTGAAAGCAGGCATAGCTTATTCTTTCACTAAATATGTTACTACCTAATTCACAGACAGCTCCCCTACATCATTAGTATAATTTAAATAATTTCTTACCATTCCAATAGGCAAAGTTAGTCCCACCTATAAACATGTACCTAAAAAGGGAAAAAAATCCATCCATTTAAATCAGGTTTTGCTGAATTGGGAAAAAAAAAAAAATCCCCCAAAATTAACCTCTCCTGAACACACACTTACAGGTTAACGTTAGCACCATGTGCCAGGATTTCATTAAGAGTTTTAGCTATGGTTTGTGTGGACACAACAGAATGACGGTGCCCCCAGTGATCCAACCATCCAGTATAAAACTCAGAATTAACCTGAAAGAGAGGAAGGGCAAAAGAGGAAGGGAAAACATGAAGAGGGAACAAGAACAGAATGCCATGTGATTTAAGGTTACAAACTGTAAAAAGGAAGGAAAAAAAAAAAATCACCTTGACTCATTCAAGCCATTTTTAAACTACTATAAATACATCAAAGTATACACTTAGTTCAGCAGATTACTGGTCAAGGAAATTGAAGGATTGTTTCAATTATTTTACAGGGACACTGAAAATAATTGCTTAAGTACCAAAGAGCATGGATTTCCTTGGAACCTGTCAACATGGACGTGTTTCAGATGCTTGGCATTCAAATAAACAATGGAAGCAATACAGTCTCCACAAAATAGCATGTCTAGACTAGGTGTAATGAAAAATAAACTTTTCAAATATTCAAACTGTGTTCTAAATAATTTCATAGCACAGAGATAATCCTGCCCTCTCAACGGGCCTTCTCCCTTTGTCAAAATGGCTTCCAGTGATCTCACATCCCATTAAAGCTTGTGTAAAACCTCTAGGGTAGCTGAAAACAGGAAGCAACTTCTAATCTGCCCTTTTAACTTTGCTTTTAACTTCCACCCACACACATACCTCACTAACTCATCTAATCAGACTTAGTTTCCGCTGCTTTGTAAACATTTGTCTTAGCAAGGAAAAATACTGAAAAAAATCAATACCTTTTAAGACTAAACTAGTATTTGCAGAACAACAGTGAATGAGGATTTGACAAACACAGAGAGAAACTCCTCTATTCAGTTTTTCTGACTGACTTGGAAATCATGTCTTCATAAATATGTCCCTAAAACTGTCCAACATGCTGTTGTCAACTCCTCTCTTACTAACCACTGCAAGATTAGGAATGATACAAGAAATTTAAGTGAAAGGACATACCAAAGGGCCCATCGGTTCACTGCCCCTTTGAGCTAAGAATGCTGCTGTGACATTGCCACCTATAAGCAGATAGAAATAAAATTGAGTTGCTACATCCATGACTTTTTCAGTCCTTCATTTTACTAAAAAAAAAAAGAGGTGTGTAATATACCTTTCACATCTAGCAAAAATCCATACAAGAAAGTTACTTCAGAAAACACAAGAATCAATACCTTTGATTCCAGTGTTAAAGTTGCAGAACTTGTTTAAAATATATACATACATATATGTATGTATGTCTTTGCTTTTGAGATACATCTTCTGAAAACCCAGCTTTTCTCAGTGTCCTGGTTCCAGCTGGGATAGAGTTAATTTTCTTCCTAGTAGCTGGCATAGCATTTCGTTTTGGATTTAGCATGAGAAGAATGTTGATAACACACTGATGTTTTAGTTGTTGCTAAGCAGTGCTTATGCTCATCAAGGACTTTTCACCTTCCCATGCTCTGCCAGGGGCACAAGAATCTGGGCCAGGGGGAGGCACAGACAGGAGAGCTGACCCAGACTGGCCAAAGGGGTATTCCAGACCATATGATGTCATGCTCAGTATATAAACTGGGGGGGGGGAGGCAAGTTGGCCAGAGAGCAGCAATCGCTGCTTGGGACATGCTGAACATCAGTCAGTGGGTGGTGAGCAATTGCACTGTGCATCACTTGTTTTGTATATTCTTTTATCATTATTATTATTATTTTCCTTTACTGTTTTATTAAACTGTCTATAACCTCAACCCATGGGTTTGACTTTTTTTTTTCCTGATTCTCTCCCCCATCCCACTGGGGACAGGGGTGGGGAGTGGAAAGTGAACAAGCAACTGTGTGGTGCTTAGTGGCCGGCTGGAGTTAAACCATGACACTCAGGAATGACATACTGGCACCAAAAAGTCTGAGATGTGTCAGAATTGTTACTTGGTTATTGGAAAGTATAGGCCTGGGGTTGCAGTACCAAGAGTACGAGGAAGAACCTCTAAAGAGGAGTTTCACTTCTGATCACTCCTAGTGGCTCAAGCCATAGGGACTGGAAATAACTATTTCCATGAGCAGCTCACTATCTCATAAACGATACACATGAAAGAGTTCACAATTTCACTCTACTTGTAAGAAAACAGATTCCTGCTACGCACACATCTTTGACCGTAGAGAGAATAATGTACAAAAGAGGCCACACTTCAAAAAATATGGAAGGATCTTGGAGTTTGTTTCTTGTGCCATACGCCTATTTTGCCAAGTCCATGCAGCATATCAACATTTACATCATTAACTCTCCTTTCTGAACACACTATGGTTGCTTAGCCATTCTTCAGGCCCATATCACAGCAAATTCTGGCTGTGTGCACATTTCTAATGACAATCGTCAGCAGTAATTTTTTTTTCTAGTAACCTCTAGCTTAGAAAGAAATTAACCATGAGGGTTGAGACAAAGAACATGAAAAACAAAACAACAACAAAAAAAACAGCATAAAAAAAAAATCAGTGGAATCAATGTCAACTATTACTGCTAATTTTTAGGAGATACGCACTATGAGCAGCATAAATTGTTTATTCATGATTTCATGATGCGAGGAAGTGATTATGACTAACTGGGTACTTGTAGGTGATATTTGTACATGAAGAGTACATCAAATATACATACATGCCAGGGAGTTGGACTCCACGATCCTTATGGGTCCCTTCCAACTTGAAATATTCTATGATTCTATTACTCCTTTTAAACAAAGCTGTCAGGTTTGTCAAACATTCAAGTCAGTTTGTCCTGCCACAAACACACAAACAGAACTTTTCAGTAACAAACTGCGGTCTCCAACCTGGGGCAAAGTCCACTGTTGCGTAAAGACCCTGAAGAGCTCCACATCTCAGGTGAAACTGACTTGCGCCATCAGTTGTGAACAGCACTACCTCATCCCCAAGATGCTGGCGAAAGAGCTTCAGAAGGAAACGCAGATAGTCGTAGTCGCAAGCGAAGTAGCTTCCATACTCATTCTCTACCTGCACAGTAAAAGCAAGTCAGTAAAGCAGTAGCCAGTTTCAGTCTGCCTCTGATACCAAAAATGGAAAGCCCAAATCCAACCATCCTCTTCCTTTGACAGCAATGCTGAAAATGTCATTTTAACTCCAGACCTGAGGCGTAAGAAAAGACAACACTTCTAGTCACTCATTCCTCTCACCTCTATCTTACAGTGGAAAAATCGTGTGGAGATAAGTAATTTTCCTACAAAATCACCCTCCACATAAAAATGTCTACCCCAGCTACTTCACAACAGTGAATAAAACACAGTCTCTATTAAAAAAGGAGAGCTATGACCCACCTCCCAAGCAGAACAATAAAACCATAGAACAGGTTGTGACATGATCAAAACTGCAGCAAAATTGGAACTTCCAGAACAGAGACACCTACAAGGGGCTCATACGAACAGCAAAGCCCTGCAATGGACTCAAAGGACTGAGGAGAGAACGACAGCCCTGCTACTACTGAGAGGTATGCATCTTGCCCTTTTCCCAAGGGGATGGACTTTCAAGCTCCAGATCCAATGCCACACAGACCTGAAAGTTATTTCTGAAAATCCTGTTATAAGCAACATATTTCTGCCAAGGAATAATTTTAGCCAGTGCTTTTGCTCAATAGACATAATACATTGCTCAAGAGCAATGATCTTGGGCATATTAGAAGGGTCTCCTATTCCATCCTGTGCCAATGAGGGAGTTTAAAAAAAAATAAAACAAAGCTTTTGTTATGGTCAAATAAGAATATGGAACAATCACCACTGCACATCTGGAAGGAGTTTAAGAAAGAAGCTACTCATCATGAACGCACAACTTTGTGCCCTGAAACATTTACAGCTTAAGTTAGGTGCTAAGAATTAAAAAGCCTAAATTTTGAGGCTATTTTTGTCACAAGTTTTAATCTTACTCTGTACTGCTTTTGCTTCTATTTGCACGTATCCTTATTCCTCTTTTTCCTGTCAGGGGGTTTCAGGCAATTGCAATGTATTGTGGCTTTATGTGAGAACTGGCATGAAACTCAGTCCTAAAAAGCTCCACAAGTTTCCTCTATTGCTTTCTATAGTTGCAGGAAACAATGCAGAGCAGACAAGTGCTCTCTGAATTCTGGAAACAGTAGGGTATTCGGTTCTTTAGGATAAGGGATTTCATCAGAATCTTTCAGCTACCCAAAACTGTTAAGGAACACCTGTGACATTACCACCCAACACCCATGCAGTGTCTGCAAGAGCAATGTAAGCATCCGTGCCGTGCTGCTTGGGTTCATTTGATTTTCATAAGTTACCTGCACCATGATGATTGGACCTCCATTTTGATAGAGGTGAGGCCTCATCTTTGGCAAAAGGACACCCATCCATTTCTCCACTGCTGCCAGGTAATCTGTGATACACAAAGTATAAATGTTTCACAACTTTTCTGCTTTTTTCTAATTTTTATTTTAAATTATATATGGGTAGATTTACCTAGTGTTCTAAACACATAAAGTATAACAGAACAACATTTAATGAACTAATGTGCTCTTATACTTGTTCATAAATGTCAGCTTCCAGTATAGTTTACTAAAAAAATAAAACATTTAAATACTGATGAACTTTGAAAAATCACCAGAGAGACTTCAACAAGTCTCACACAGGTTGGCCTAATACATTTCAACAGGAAAACAAATTTGAATGTTGCTACATGTACTATTTTATTTAAATAGACCATTTATCCCACAACAAGCAGAACTGAAGTCTGATATGATTTATATGTTTGTCCCCTAATACACATTCCAATAACCACGTTAATCTCCTGTCTCATCTCATCCCTCCATGTCTGGTCCATGACAAGGTAGCACAGAAGAATGCTGTAACTAGTTCTGGAATTACGTGCACACCTACCAGCTAGGAAGGACCCCCCACAATGAGTGGCCAGTTGGCTATCGCAAAACCAAAAAACTCAAAGCTGAGGGTTACCTGTCTTTTCCTTAATGGTGATAATGATTTCTCTCTTGGCACACAGTTTTCATGAAACCTGTCATTCTACCCTACTTTGTTTATTCTATGTACTTCTTGAATGCATCCTTCCAATTAAAAATACTGAAGATTTTACTCACAAGATAACCTAAGCTGAAATACAAATTATCTAGTAATGACCTCAAACAGCACATCCCCTTCCTGCTAAAGTATATTTTTGCTAGTCCTTTTTGATGCCTCTACCTGAATCAGAAGACCTGAGAACAATAGATTTCTTCTCCAACAGCCATGCAGGAAGACCTCCCTGGGAAAAGAAAGGGAACACTTCAGTGTTACATTTTTAGGAAATGTAAGAAGAATTTATCCTTTTATCAAAACATATACTGAGACCTGAAGATTGTTTTTCTGCAGTTCCCAATGAAAAAACAAACACAAAGTAAGCTTGTGTTGTAAGAAGTTGTGTAGGATGCGTGGATTTTAATACACTAAACCAAGAGTCTTGTCCAAGGATACACCAAGTATGTTTGTCTACTTTAAGACAGAAATACTTGCATTAGATTTACCCTACAAAGGAGGTAACTGTTACAAAAGGCAGTACCATGTCCCATTCTGCACAGATGTAAGGTCCAGCTCTCAGGATAACCAGCAAACCAGTGTCATTAGCAAGATGCAAGAAATACTCTAGATCTTTGTCACCAGAAAAATCATAAACATCCATCTGGGGTTCGTGGTAGTTCCATGGCACATACCTATGGAGAGAAAAGATCACCTTCCATTAGAAAACTGAGAGTAAACCAGAACTCCGAATGACAACTGTTTGTACTACATGCCCCAGAGATCTGTAATGCCAAACTGGTCTTCAGATCAGTAAATACAAGAATACCTCTAGGGCCCTTCTTCTGTGAGGTACTTCATATAGCAGGTGGCGTTAAAATTAATACTGAAATAAGGCTTATTGCTTTGCAGTACATCTGCAGGAGTTCATATCAATGCAAGAACAGATTTTGGCAGTGCCATTTTGAAACCATGATGTCTATTGCAAAATTCAAGTAGTTAACAGTTTTGATGTTAGCAAGTCAGCTGCCAATTGTACAGTGGTGGGAGGTTTGTAAAGAGATGAATACTGTAACCACTCAAAGGAGGTGGTCAAGAACAAGCTTATCCAAAATAGTGCATGACCCTTTGCAAATGGATCACCCAGCTTGCACAGGAAACACCAACCAGGCTGAGAGGTCCATGCTACTGCCACTACAAAGAACTTTAAAATGTCTAAGCCTTCAAATGATATTGCATCTAGGTCCTGAAAGTTTTCATTGACCAGGAGCAATACGGGTTCTGGAAAACCAGCATGGGAAGAACAGTCAAGTTAGAGATGCTAAGGTGCCCAGGAGCCTGGACAAAATAAAACTTGATTTCAACCAAGTAATAAAGATGCCAAACAAGCAGATAGCCATTTGAGAGAATATCTCTCTGCTACTTCCAGGACTTAGGAAACCACAACCTCACCACAGAACATCTCACAGAAGATAAAAAAATACACTTGGTTGTAAGACAACAAAGAAACATGTTTTCTACCAACTACTATGCGTAATGTTGTAGCTTATGGCCCATGCTTGACAATCATGAGAGCTTTGGCTTGGGATAGTACTAAGTGACTGTCGTAGCATAGACAGACATCAAAATTAGGGATGAGCAAGGATTCAAGAGAATGGGTAAACTTATTCTCCATGCATCTGCTCTTTTGCATATAGGTTTGTAATCCCTCTAAGGGAGCTGCTGCCACTGTTCCAGAGAGCAAATTTGAGAAAAATTTGTAAAACCAAAACCGTGGTTAGTCAAGCAAAGATCCTCTCAGGCAACACTTTTCTTACTGTCTGGGTTTGTTTATATGTTCCAGAGTTAATTTTGTAAGAACTACCCAAGAGGGAAAGAAAGTGCAGAAAACACTGTTTTCAATAAGCAAGAAAAACAGGAACCCTCACATGAGCACACCACACTCAGACATACATGCACATGAACACTAAATACAAAAATTATAATCCTTCAGCATCATTAGTTAATATTATAGCCTCACAAATGCCAACATCTTAAGCCTTTGTTTGAGAAGATGAAGCTTAAAATTTGTATGCCAGGATGGAGGCAAAGCAATGCACTCTGACATCAAAATGCAGATTTTCCCCTCTACGTATTTTATTTCTTTGTCAGCCTGCTCTAATTGTTTCTGAAGCATACGGTTAACTCACTTGTAGAACAAACTAAATGTGCATTTCATTAATACATGAACCATATGAAAATACATTCAACGTTCACCTAGTTTTGTTCCCCTTGTCTAATTTTCAAGCAGAGGAACAAGCCAATTGCTGACATTTAAGATCAAAGTAGATGAAGTAGAAAACTACTAAAAACAAACAAATGACCAACCCGCCTCAAGAAATTGTGCTTGCTTTCTCTGTTCCATATACCATCATCCAGGTTATCACTGCAGAATAATTTTAGTTTGCTCATAATGATTCATTTAGTTTTTCCCATAAAAAGCGATGTTATTTTCAAAAACGTTGCTTAGAAATACAGATTCTCTTAAGTTATGTATATACAACTATGGATTTGTTAAGGGAAGATAAATCTAACTCCATTTGTTCACAGGAAAACTTGCCCAAAGGTTAGGGAAAAGGAAAGAAGGCGATGTCTCTTGACTTAGCAAGGCTTTTGGTACTTTGCTGTACAACATCCCTATAAGCAAACAAGAAAGAAAAAAAAAAAAAATAGAGGGTAGTTGGTATAATTAACATAGAAAAAAAATTAACCACAAAAACCAATGCACAATCTGCTGGGAAAGCAATAGGATATTTTGAGGAGTATCCCAAGTCTCACTAGTAGGTCTAACTATATCCAAAGCTTTTACTGACATCTGGGTGACATAATGTACAGCACACTTTGCAAATGGGGAGCAGTTACAAATCCATCTGTGAACATGATCAGGTTTCTAAATGGTCTTAACTACTGAGCAACGTGATCTGATATCAATAAGGAATTAAGAGTTATCACTTTTTAATTCCGTCTTGCATAGGAAAAGGCAAAAAATACAAAATGAGAAAGAAGACATATGGAAGTGGTATTAATAAGAAAAGGGTCTGCAGGTACCACCTGACTATGAATCACCAACATAACACTGCGGTAAGAGACAAAGCTCTTTCTGGGAGAAATTAACAGGCATGTTGATGTAGCAACTCATTCACTGAAAAATGCTTGTAGCAGAGAGCTGCACCTGCTTGAGCTAATTAAAGATGACTAGATATTAACTTCATAACAGTTTCTCACTGCCTAAAATACTACTACAGAAAGACAGCAGCTGCTTATACTCCTTTCTCTTTAGGCTACCAAACAAGTTATTTGTAACTGGTAAGTGAAAAACAGGTTCATATGAGAAAAGCATTCTAGCTGTAATTTAACTACACCTTGTAAACTGTTAGTTACAAAAAGATACTCATGGCAGAGTCTTATGAACTTGTTCTAGAACAAGTCTGAAGGTCTAAATATGCTTATTAGTGTCTGAGGTGAGGACAAAAGGATTTCTCCAGCTCCCTTATGCTCGAGATGGAAGAAGATATAAATTATTCCAGAAACACTTTTAATTTATGTCCCATGCTTCCCCAGAAGACCAGAAAAAAAATTTTAGTGGAGAAGGAGGAAAGAAAGTGAAGAAAAAAATGTGAAATGCTTTCTTACAGAATAAATCATGATATGAATGTATTTCAAACACTGGTGTAAAAATTACTAATGCGTTTAAATCCCCCAGTATATTTTCTACAGCTAGCAACATCCTCAAATGAAATCATTTTACTTCGAAGTTGTTATTATTACCAAGTGTGATTCCTGTGTACCATTGTACAAATTTACAGTCAGTTGTTAACGCTGTACTGCTTTAGCTACAGAATAATGAATTTATAAAGGAATGCCACATTCCTTTTTCAGACTTGAAACATGCTATTTCTTCTGTGTTTAAGCGATAGCATTTACTCTCCTTTTACATACAATTTCTAAGCTTTATCCTACAACCTTCCTTTTAAAAAAAAAAAAAAAAGTCGCAGGTTTTCCTCTCCTATTTCAGAGATATCAACATGCAAAAACCCCCGTTTTGACTACCTTAATGTACAGGATAATTCTCTCTCTAATATCAGGTTGTTTTTTTTAAACTAGTGTAAAATTAAATAGCTTGTACTAATTTCATAAATAATAGAGCAGCATTTTTATACATGCTAGTTAAAACACACATTTATGAGTCTTTAGAAAAAATAAATCGTACTTATTTTTAAGTAATTACAGCAGCTCTTTCTTAGACAGAGTTTCTACATGTTTACAGTTTTCTGCTTATTGGCCAACAAATACAGTAAACCAAATAAAATGCTGAACATTCTTTAACTTGCTATGATCTGGTTACTGCTGATTCTTCCAGGAAGCTTCTCCACCAATCTGTAAATCCTGTAAATATTTAGCCCCATCTAGTGGTTAACTGTTGATCTCCTCCATGCCAAAAACACCCACCAAAACAAGCCACTAACTTTCAGTCCTTTCCAGGTGCCTTTGACAGCATTTGTTGCTAGTTGGCAGACACAGTTCGGTAACTGAAAACAAGGGCAGTTACCCTTGTGTGACCAGATGTGTGCTACCTGCTGAGGTTGGGAGTGGAGCTGCTAGGTACGCCTCCATCATCTTCTGGGATGTCACACCAAGCACAACATCAAATTTCAACCTACTATTTGGAAGGTTTAGGCCTTGATATTTTAAGCTTTAATGTCAGATCAAGCTTCTTGTCATCTGTTTTCTCATATTCTTTTGTTGCTCGAGGTGTTTCCAGGTGCAGATGGTTATCTACATATACTGACTTCACCAATTCAAGAGTCCCAGATGAGCTGCTGACTCAGTCATTAGCTGAACGATGCATCAAGGCATAGCGAGTCTTGGAAATGAGGCTGCAGAGAACAGGAAGGTCCGGCTTGCTTTGACCACAAGGTATTTACAAGGACAATCCTGTAATAAAAGAAATCTGTTTCCCTTGAAGTGGTAAGCCTCACTGGGAGCACCTTGATACGAACAAGGAAGGCTCCAATATTTATAGCTCCCAAATTACAGCAAGACCCTTCCCTGTCTCGTGGGAAAAAACCCAAGCAGCAAAATCACAGTCTTCAGAGGTAGCCCCAAGTTTGGGAGTCCAACTACCACATTCTGCCAGAAGGTCTGGCAGTGCTGCTGCCCATTTCAGAATGACTTCACACAACTGGTATCTCAGTCCCTTGCTAATAGTTATACTGATCCAGGAAAGAGTAGGCAGAAGAAAACAAAAATGCAATGTACTTGGTTGGGCTGAGATGGAGTTAATCTTCCCCACAGCAGCCCTCATAGTACTGTGCTTTCTGTTAGTGGGTAGTGAAAGGTGTTGATAGCACACCAGTCTTTTGGCTACTGCTGAGCAGTGCTCGCACAGCATCAAGGCCGTGCCTCCACCATTCCCTCCCCTCACCGGTAGGCTGGGAGTGGGCAAGATCTTGGGTGAGGACATAGCCAAGACAGCTGATCCAAACTGACCACAAGGATATTCCATAGCATATGACATCAGCTCAGAAATAAAAGCTAAGATAAAGGAGAAGGAAGGGGAGGACATTTGTTATTTAAGGTGTTTGTCTTCCAGAGCAACCACCATGCATGCTTGAAGCCCTGCTTCCCAGGAAGCGGCTGGGAATCACCTGCTAATGGGAAGTAGACAATAAAGTCTTTGTTTTTCTTTTGTGCACAGTCTTTGCTTATGTTTTTATTAAACTGCCTTTACCTTGACCCACAAGTATTTTTTCTTTTCCATCTCATTTTCTCTCTGCCTGTCCTGCCAAAGAGGGGAGTGATAGAGCAGCTTGGTGGCACCTGGCATCCAGCCAAGGTCAAACCATCCACAACTAAATAAGCATCTAAACCAATTTCCACTTTTACCAAAATCACACAAAATCACAGCAGAGTTGTTTTGCATAACATGAGAATTCATTGCTTTATCTCAAATAATCAAGAGCAGTAAGGCTTGATTATCTGCAAACATCAAAGAAAAACAAGAGTGGTTGGAGGTGGTAGCATAGAGAGAGAAAGAGAGAGATCAGTGTCAAATGGAAAGATGCATGGATTTGATTCTTGTAGAAAATGCAAGGCACAGGGGTACCTTCTGCTTGTAAGATACACATTTAGGAGCTATCTTTTACCATGGTGGGAAAAATCCAAAAGGTAAGCAATAGTGGGGGAGAAAGTTAAAGAATCCCAGTCTGCTCTACAAAAAGAAAAGCAGATTGTAAAAATCCTGTTCTCTGTCGTCAGTGACTCAGCAACAATACCTAAGGCCATAGGCCACATAACCACAGGTCAACACTTGCTAGCTGTACTATACCTTCCATGCCTGAACGGAAACAGACTCAAGCTCTCCCAAGACCCACCAGTCAACACCAGCATCACAAGACAATCTCCACTCCTTCCTGCACAGTGGAAGGACACAGATGCAAAACAGTAAAGCACAAAGTAAGAGATCTCAACAAGTGGAAAAAAAAAAAAAATAAAGAAGGGAAAAAAACCTTGCTAGTGGGAGATTACAAAGGAAGGAGGAAGCAACACAGGGGAAAAAAAAAAAAAAAAATCCAAACAAACCAGCCCTGAAGCAATTTTACCATTAAGCAACAATGATGGGGAAATTGGGAAAGAAAAGATTCCTATCTCAAAAGACCAGTGATGTAGTAGAGACATGAACAGGCAATTTCAAAGAAAAAAAGGAAGAGACTGCTTGAAAAAGCTGGAAATTTAACAGCCACTGTCAGGACCCAGGCTGGTCTTCAAGCCAGACATCAAAAGGTATAATTTTTCAGGCTCATTTGAAATAACTTTTATTGCAGCACAAAGTAATTACATGGATGATTCCAGCAACTCTGTCCTGAGCAAGTGTATTACTTAATCCTGTTGTCGTTATGCAAGGGAAGATAGAACTTGTTTGCTTTACTAGAAAACAACAAAAAACACCCCCAAAAATAAGTCATTACATCATCACAACACAGGGAGGAGTTTTAAGACATAAAAAAAAGAACCGTAAGTCTGAAAAAAGCAACTTTTTTCTTTCTCTGCTATCTGTTCTTCACATACTAACCATTACTTATCACATCTCCAAGTGTACAATGCAACCCTGCAATGTGCAGGTCAAACAAAATACAGATTTCAAGGGAGGGTAAAGAGAGATGGTATAACACTCCCGCTGAGCAAAGTGCCCTGGCCTACAGGCTCTGCAGTGTCAGAACCAACACTGTCTGGCATTCCACAGCACACAAGCAGGCTGTTTCAAAGAGAAGCTCTAAGCCTTGTAATGATTTAGGAAAGAAAAACAAACATGTTTGGAAATTACAACTATTGCTTGAAAAGACTGTGCCTTACACTTTTCTACCATGCCTCTTCCCTTGTCAAGGAAGCTTTTCCAAAAATAAGAGTAAGCTGCATTTTTTTTTTTTAATCTGTGCCTCATCTGTTGTAATATCTACAAAACCAGGTAGGAAAGACAAGAAAGATGGACTAAAGGTTTGGTACACGTAACTGAAAGCTTTTTAAACTGGGAGTTTTTTTGTTTTAAAGAAGTACACCTACTTCCTAACCATTTTTCTCAATTTAAGCACTCCTAGTGAAATAGTTTAAGTATTACTGCAGCCTTTTCGAATATTTTCAAGGTTTCAGGGTGATACAACCTGGGCTGTATTAAAAGGTTCTTGCCCCCTCTCACATCATCTGCCTTTTGACCAGAGGTTACAATGCCCTTGGCGGAGGCAGGGCACATACAACTGTTTCATTGTTGCGAAAGACTAACTATTTCAGGTCACATTTGCACCCCCTAGTGCTGCGAAGCAAGAGGTGTTGCCTATCACCGTGGAAGTGAACTGTTAGGTATAACCTGCCCAGTTGTTCCAGTTGATGCTGTTAGAGGTCATCTTCTATGCCTATGAGGACAGGCTGAGGGAGTTGGGCTTGTTCAGCCTGGAGAAGAGAAGGCTGCGGGGAGACCTGATTGCGGCCTTTCAGTACTTAAAGGGAGCCTATAGGAAAGATTGGGAAAATCTAAGTAGGGACAGCTGTGACAGGACAAGGGGTAATGGTTTTAAACTAAACCAGGGTAGGTTTAGACTAGATATAAGGAAGAAATTCTTTACAATGAGGGTGGTAAAACACTGGAACAGGTTGCCCAGAGAGGTAGTGGAGGCCCCATCCCTGGAAACATTCAAGGCCAGGTTGGATGGGGCTCTGAGCAACCTGATCTGGTTAGCGGTGTCCCTGCTCCTGCGGGGGGCTTGGACTAGATGGCCTCTAGGGGTCCCTTCCAACCCAAAACATTCTATGATTCTATGATTCTGCCACCCTTCACTTCTCCGGAGCTTTCTCACCTATTACTTAAGAATTAACAAACCAGCTAACAATGGCAGCATTCCACTTAACTACTTCTCATCCATCTCCCAGGACGACAAATCACTTTGAAAGTCAACAGCTACTTACGTTTGAACAGCATCAAGTCCCGCCATCTTCATCTTCAACAAGCGGTCTCTCCAGTAATACCGGGGCACGCGTGAGTAGTGCATGCTACCCGAGATGTAACGGAAAGGTCTCCCATCCTTGACAAAGCAGTCACAGTCATAATCAATCCCAAAACTTCTCTGGGGTATACTCTGCATACAAAAAAAAAAAAAATAAAATATGTACAATATAATTTTTTCTGCCTATCAAGACACTGAGAACAGTCTATACAACATCTGTGGGTTGTCCACAATAGAAGATACAATTGTGTTAAAATAACTGATGGTGAATGGCTCTCCACTAGCTACATATAGCCCACCTGAGCCTAACACACCAAAAGGACTACCATACATACATACCAACCACTCAGCAATGACAGGATTCACTACTACACCAAAATACGCCGTATGCATTCTCCACTTTTAATGAGTATATAGTACCATCTTTCTACAGTGACACATTTTGCAGTTTTTTGCACCAGTGCAAATGATGCGGAATTAATTAGGGGAGATGTGGTGAGTGCCAACACTTCGCATTCAATACTTCAACTTACTAAACTATTGGAAAACACAACCTTAACTCCAACTTGACACACTCAAGTCTAGAAGGAAAAGCCAACTGGGAGCTTTTGAGTAACAACCACCACATTCTAAATGCTCCAGGGCACCGATACATGCACATTTGAAAGCTCAGTTTCTAGCAAGTATAAAACTGTTTGACAGATCAGCCTGGCGAACTGCATACGTTTATGTAAGTCACTAAAAATCAGCCATTTGCAGAGAAAGTCTTACCTTCAATACTTTTCCAGCTAAGCACACCCAAACCAATGAACTTAAAAAAGCAGGTAAATTAAGAATAAGAATCTGCACTTCCTAGGCATAAGAAAAATACCTTAATTTCAAGAGCATAGGATTACTCCTCAAGTGATCCTATGATCTTAGTAAGATTTAAACTACTATGACCAACAGCAATACTTCTTTTGCTTGTTAAAAACAAGGAACAACAGAAGATTTATTTTTTTTTTAAGTGCTTGGCCCTGTGTCTTTAAAAACTTCTAGCTTTTATTTTTTTTCTTTTTAAACAAACCTTAACACCTCGCATTTTACAGCTCCCATGTATCTTTGGCATCCCTGTCACCAGTACTACTTTTGTCTTCCATATACCACTGCATAGTTGGTTGCCTTCATGTTCTATGCCTTTGCATTTTACCAGATTCATTACTGAGCACATTAAAAAAAAAAAATCCCTTCAATGAAAGATCAGTAAAGATTTATGAAGTAAAATCACAAGTCAGCAAACGTATCCATTAGTTCTCCACACCTATCAGAAAATAAGTCAGAAGTTAAACAAACCAACCTCATGTTTCACCAGTCCAAACGAAACACACCTTTCAATAGCGTAAATTAAAAGCTGTTGAAGGACACTGGCCTTGCTCTTGAAAAGATGGGCCTTGGCCTGTCCCATATTGAGAATGGGGCTTAACAATTAGGAAATTGATTGCATGAAACAAAAGCCATGAGATTAGAAAGGCAAGAGAGATGTAGACCACCATATAACCCCAGGTGACCCCCACTACCCAAGCACCATCTACCATCTGAGGAAATCTGTCCAAAGCTTAAGTAGGGACCAACAGACCACACAGTTTTGAAGAACCTTCCCTTGGAACCACTTCCTTCTGTTAACTGCTGAACAACTTTGTTGCAATAGTGGGTACAACTACAGGTAAAGAGAAGGGAACAGAAAAAGTGAAATACAGTGGGCATGTATAACCATAGTGCTGCAAGTACTGAGACTCCTGGCCAACAACTGGACACAACTGCCAACCAAGACCATACTCTTAGTGCAACAAGACAGCAAAAAGGAGCCAGTGCAATGTGTCACAGGCCAAAAGAACAAGAGTACAAAGAAAAAACACACTCTTTGGAAAACTGGAGGACAAAATTGCTGAGTAAACATGCCTATCCCTAGGCTGCCATTAAACAGAGCAACTGAGATAACACTCTACAAACATTTGAAGACTGCAAACTCCAAGGAGGAGGAAGACTACAGTGTATTTCACCTCTGATAAAGCCATTTCTTCACCAAAACCCTAAAATAAAGTTGTGGAAAATGCCTTACATGCACATAGCAATCCAAAACATTCTGCCAACAGTGAACAAGTGAAATTGTCTGTGTGGTGGACGTGTAACAACAGATGTGAGAAGATACAGCCCTGAGCTGGCAGTGAAACAAGAACTGTAAGGGACTGCAAAGTATTGCATAGGGGAAGCTATTTAAGCCCTGATCCTGCAAAAACAGACCCATTCTTAACATTACTTAACCAAGAGTTCCATGAAAGTTGAAATAAATCTTGACTAAACAAAGGTATAGATGTGCCAGGTGTCCACAAAATCAGGACCTTACAGAGCTGTGAAATACAAAACAACTGCTCCGGAACAAAAGTAACCCAAAGGTTGGGATTCTCCCTGGGAAATGATGTTGTTGTAGTAACTCCAGGCTGTTAAACCTCAAGTAAATTACCACTGCAGACGATGCACAGGTATATGCCATCTGCTTAACTTCTTTTCAATTCACGTGACATTTTGCTGATCTTTAATTTATAACCTGCCTCTTGATTCCTGGGCATGCTGCCCCAGGATGGAATTGTACTATGTGTATCCATCCCCTAAGGAAATCAGTCACCCTAACGAACACCAAGCAGACATTTCTTCAGATGTTTTTTACTCTAGGGCACTGTGACAAGTTGCAGCATTAACGCAGAGCCAAGTGCTTCAAAATGATAGTGACTAAATGAAACTCAGAACCCAGGTGCAGCAACAACAATTCTGCAACATTAAGGAAAAAAAGGAGGATGGGGGGGAAAAAAAAAAGAAAAGCATTAGGAACAAGGACATTAGAAGGCCAATATCCCTGGAAATAAAGGACAATCAAAATAAATTGCTGTTGTTTCCCTCTGAAAGAGGATTTTAACCCCCTCACTGAAACTAACCACTGTGAAGAAGCCTATGGAAAAGACATGTGCTCCATTTATGGCAGATAACTGTTGAGAGATGCTGAACATTGAATCAACTCTTTACATAGGTCCACTCTCAGGGGACAGACACCTCTGGCAGAGAAACAAGAATTCCTTAAAACAATAAAACAATTAAAAGAAGATATTAATTATGAAAGTGATCATCACTGAACCGGTTACCACTTAAAGGCCACGCGTGTAAAGCTGCGACCATAATTGTGGATCACCTGCCTTACACATACACTTCCTGATCCAGTACTATTACGGGGGTGAGGAGAGGGAAGAAGCTTCCAGAGTATTTACTCCAATTCACCTCGTTCATTGCCCGTTGTAAGCAGGCTTCGCTTCACGACCAATTATTCAACATTCTCTTATTGTCAGTGCGTGACTCTACCCATTGCTTGCAGACCAGAGCTTGCAACGAAAACACAACCCTTCTCGACATGAATTTATCTCTGGCTCTGTCAATACTGCATGCTCACGGTTGTGAGCATACAGCGGGAATGAACTCCCTGCATCTCCCTAGAAGATGGGGTAGCGGCAGGTCTGCTAGTTTGATAAGCAGATTCAACAGACACAGAACTAATGGCACACTGTTTAGGACACCAGTTCATTCATACCACATGATATTAATGCCCACCTGAAAATTCAGACCCTTAGAGGCAATGGTGTATCTTACATGCTCATAGCATACAGGGAAAATGGAAGAACTAAAGAATTCATCTGGTCTTAAAATCAAGTAAGAAGTTATTTTTGCAACCTTAACGCTCTTTCAACATTTTATTATGTGCACATCTCTTGATATAGGACAAAAATTCATAGCTTCAGCACAGAAAACTATTTAACAGAGGCTAGAATCTCTCATTCTCCAGATCTACAAACCAGGGTTTTTTTCTTATTTGGAAAGCAAAGCAATGTGGATACAAATCCTCAATGAACCCCTCCACCTGTGAAGATTTCTAGCATCTCTCACATAGACCACGCAAACATAGAACATCCCTTTCTCTACCCCAAGGCTTAAGTATCAACACTGAGAACCACAAACACTTCATTATTTTCTGCTCCTTCCAAAAAACCCTCTCGGTATCCTTTCTCTGCCCTTGCAGCGGTTCTTTTCTCTCCATCACATCCTTATCTCTTCAGCCTGCACTTCTTCCCCCTAGTAGGCATTAGGTAAATTTAACAGTGGCCTTACCTTTCCCACTTTCCACCATGCCTCACTTAGTAGTGAGGGTGTAAGATTTTCCAGAACTAGTCAGATTTATTGTCAGTAGCTTTTTGTTGGTAAATAGAATTAGTATGTTAAAACTATCCAGCATATACTGCTACAATAAATTCTGGTACAAAATAAAAGGTCATTAGAGACATCTTTCTTGATAAGTGAATAAAGTTTTATTAAATCCCAACATTTAAAGCATTTGTTATACCACAATTTACATTTTTTTCAAATCCACTCTATACTGATTATATAATGTAATAAATACAACTTTGACAAAGTGATGATACTGTTCTATTCTGGTATTATTCTGACAGTGATTAACTCTTCCCCCCTGCCCCGTGAACTGGCCTTTTATAGGAAGAAATATATATTCATTTAGTTAAGTTCTCCAGATCAAATACATTCCACACACATCAAAACAAAAAAATTTACAAAAAAAAAAATCAAAAAAGTTACAAAATAAGCAGCACAGCGATTTTTTTTTTCATCTGGAATACTGAACACAAGGCTAAATTATGCACATTCAAGTCAAAGAGGAAAAAGTATTAAAAAAGCCTTGAAGGAAAAGTAAGGATTGCTGTCTTAGTTTTCAGAAAAGATTAATTCCTCTTACTATCAAGGAGAAAGTTGATCTAGGATACTTTCCATTCATACTTAAAAAGCAAAACAGGAAAAGTCTTTGAAGTGTTTTGGCACAGAAATAAAACATTTTAAGTGATAATTAATCATCAAGCAAACAAGCTTTCAGAGGGTCCCTCCAGGGAGTTAAAGAAAAAAACCCAACAAGATCTAAACTACACTGGGAGAACTCAATAAATTTATGAAATGATAACGTGACCACTTCTAAAAGGGCAGTGTTGTTCCTAAAAGGATACATAAAGATCTTCAAAGTGGGGACATACAAATCAATGAAAAAGTAATCTATGCACCCCTGGGACAGACAGACCATTTCAGCTAGGTTTCTGCACACATTTGGACAGAATAAGGAGAGAAATATAAAAGGGTAGGGAAAAAAAAGGAAAGAATTAATACGAGCAACTCACTGGGAAACTAACACCATATAAAACTAGCCCCACAGAAGCCTCCCGATAAGGAAACTGGTTTAAAAACTAGTCTTAATGCAGTAATAACCCTCAGCATAACAAATGAAAAGCGATCTTCCTGGACCACTGGCCTAGAGGGAATACTATTAAACCCAGAACACAGCTTTTAACTGAAGGCATGTTGATAAGTAAACAGAGGGTATCAAGGCTATCAACATTCTCTCTACATAAGACCATTTGACACTACACCACCGATGGGAAAGAAGCTCAGAAGGACCCCATGAAGGCAGTGTTAAACACATGTGGAAGCTTTGGGATACTTAAGCGGATATTATTGCACAAGCACAAAAAAAAAGTGTACAAAATTGTAAGATTTTGGGAAACAAATTATTAGTCAGGCAAGTAGAGAGCCTGGCTGGTCAGTTGTTCAGTTTTCAGACTAGAAGAGGACTGACTTCTCCGGCTCTTCCACCAACCTTCCAGTGCACGTGACACATTTACAGTATTTTTCAGTATTTCTGTGACTAAAAATGCAAGATGTTTGTACAGAGGAACAGGATACAAAACCAGCAGTTCAAAACTACTGGGGAGCGGGGGCTGAAGGGAGTAGATGAAGTGAAACTTTCACCTCAACTTTTCAAACCCTATGGTACTCTTCAAATACACCCCCCACACCTCCTGCAAAACAAGAACAGGAACTGAAGAATAAAACAGAAATGTGTCTGGTTCAGGATAACAGGAAAGCAGGAAAAGACTGAACACCGCAGCACTAGTCTTGCCTTCCTCAGCCTCCTGTGTAAGCACTGATCTCTTTTTGCTCCATGCTATACAGGTCTGCCCAAGAGGAGCCTGGGTACTGGTGGGCAGAAAGACAGAGAGAGGGATCCCTGCGGCTACGGCTGGAGACCTCGGAGGCAGAGGCAAGATTCCCAGACTTGCATTGCATTTCATACAGCAACTGAGGTGGAAGGGGAGAGAGAAAGATGTACAGAAGTAAACTCTTTCATCAACCTAGATGATACATGGACATAAATTTACATCTTGGCTTTCTTAGATGAACACAAAGATATGGAAGCAAGAATGTTTTTATTAATATTTTCTAAGATCTCAAATTTCCCAGAATGATACTAATTTGTGTTAAGTTCTCCTAAGAAAGACAGAGATAAATTCTCCATCCCTCATTATCCTGTAGCGGTTATCCTGCTACATGCCTATCAGACAACCAGGACATTGATGCACAAATGCTATTAAGGGAAATCACCTGCTGCAGAGTTTATTCTTCTTAAAAAGGACACCGCTTACTTGAAATATTGAAACCTTAAACAAAATTCAAGCATTAACCTATCTGCATTGTTTTCAAATAGCATCTCCTTACTCTTGTAAGAGAAAAATCACAGAAGAGAAAGTAAGCATAAAGAAAAAAAGCACAGAATGAAGAGAAAAGAGACTGAGTATTTCAGCTTTGGATTTTGTGCAGGTACTAGGTAGAACTATTTTCAGTAAGTAATTACTAGATGCCCAGTTATTCTCGGGAAAATGCCTGCAGAAGGACAGCTACTTTCACCCTTTGATATCAGTCTTCCCAGCTTTTTAACTGGAAAAAATTGAATTTCAGGAACTGATGCCTGGCACCTTACTGTACTGGTAAGCAGCTGAGACTGGAAGCCCTGGTGCATGCTGCAGACAGACAGCAGGATAAAGATATCCAGCCTCAATTAAAAAAAAAACCAAACAGAACCATTCCCTTCCTGCAACATTTCTAGCATAAGGCTTCTAGAGTTTACACACTCAGTGGACACGGTAGTCCCTTCCACAAAACATGCATGAGTGACTTCATTGCAAGAGACTAGAACTTCACCTGTCTGAGATTTGATAAGGCAGCTGCCTGATGGATAATAAACAGTGGAACATGAAGCAGCTGCAGGACACAGACATTACTAAACATGCACAGGACACACATTATCTCCATGACATCAGTGCTATTTTTAAATGCAGAACTGCAATAGTAACGAACTCAAAGAATTAATTTCTTCAGTATTTTAACATGCCCCTGATTTCTTTCACAGGCCCAAGATACAGTTAGTGTTTTCTGCTCAAACTTAACAGAACCTGCTGAAGTCCGCCCTAACACATCTTCTCTGGCTTCCCTGAAAAAGGATTTGCTTTCAGAGCAGAAAAGCCAATATACTGACCAAGAAGGATGGTAGAAGTGTGTCAAATGGAAAACTCCTCAAGGAGAACGTAGAATTATCTCTGTTATTTCGGCTCTGCTGCCCAGCCTCATGGGTATTCCAAAGTACATTGTCCCCGGGCTGACGTAGACAAAGGTGTTCTGCCCAACTTTGTACAAGCCAACAAAGAAGGGATTCAGAAAATAAGCCCCAGCATTTAGTGGGAACATCTGCCCTCCATGAGTATGGCCAGAGAGAATTAAATTTATGTCTGGTCTCTCCTGAAGGGCCCACTTTGCAGCAATCGGCTGATGAGCTAACAGCACTATCGCATGCTCACTGCTACAATCTCTGAGAGCTTTTTTCAAATCCATGCCATGCCCCGAGTAGCGCAATACATCTGCTTCAATATCATCAACGCCAGCCAGGCAGAACCAGTCATCAGTGCTCTTCGGTGAAACAATCTTCACATTCTCATTATGGAGTGGCCGAATGTTAAATGATTTTAACAGCTCAAACCAGTTGCTAACATCCGATGTGTAGTACTCATGGTTTCCTGTGACAAAGTAAGTCCCCAAAGGGGAGTTAAGTTCTCCAAGAGGCTCAACAGCAGGTCGTATGATCTCTGCCTCAGAGTCAGTCAGGTCCCCAACAATCACAGTGATATCTGGTTTCAAAGCCTTAACCATTCTCACAATCATGGCAAGCTTGGTCTTCCCAACTGTAGGCCCCAGATGGATATCCGAAAGCAAAACCACTTTCAGATTATTCATTGTTGAGGGCAGCTTGTGAACTGGAACCTCCACTGAATTCACAGTGGGAGGCCGGGAAGCATTTAACAGCCCAACAACAGTCAGCACAACAGTCAGCATGACTGCCAAAACTGGTTTCATCGCTGTTCTGCTGTTCTTGTTGCCAGTACCTGCCTTAGGGCCTCTCCCAGCCAAGAACCTGTAAGCCTGCTCTACAGAGCCTAGAGTGAAGAGGAAGAAGATAAGAATGATATAGGCCCCCAGGCAAGTGTAGGCAGCTAAAGAAAAGAAATAGGGCTCCTCTGCAACAAGAAATAGCAATGTAAAGAAGCTTGAATGAGCCAAAGCTAGAAACATGAACACAGCTATTTTCCATGGCATTAAACAGAAGGAGCTGGCAGCTGAAGACCTGGAGAACGTGGTGACTGTGCTTCTCCAAACATGAAGAGAGCCTATCAACATGAGGGCATTAGCAAACAGTGCCATCTGCAGCCTTAGAAGCCAACGCCGCGTCCTGAACTCGAGTTGTTCTGCCAGATAACTGCGCGATAGCATCATGGAGAAGAAAACCACTCCTGCAGCCACTGCAGCCTTTGCTTCAAGAGGCAGTTGCTTGAAGGAGATCATCTTTGCTTCCTGACTGTTTCCTTCTGTTCTGCAGAAGTCTCCAGTAGGCAATAGCGTGGTTATGAAGGGATGCCTTGGGTCAACGAAGCCTGCAACCAGGAACCAGTATCAGCCGTTTTAAAATATTACACACATTCCCTTTTTCCCAGACTGCAATAAAGGACTCTGTACATACTGCTCAGGACACGGGGTCATGCACAATCACTAGCATAAAGACAGAGAGGAGATTTCCTGATGTGAAATAAATCAGACAACTAAAACCACTGGATTCTGGCAGTCCACTTCCAAGCTGCCTGACTTCCTCAATGATTCCTCCCACACCCCCTTTTTTTTTTCCTTATATGCCATTTCCTCATTAAGACTTCCTTATATTGATGACAATAGATCACAAGAGTAATACGAGTGCTGGAAACAATCATTACAGAATTTGTAAACCCCATACGTGTTCTGTGACTAAGCTGCTTCTGTTGTTAACTTTACACATGTGTTTTCTTCCCAAGCAGTTGGCTCCATTTCAAAAGCAGGTATCACCCGACATCATTCTTACTGAATGCAAGAGGTTCTACTAACACGTATTACAGCAGCAGCAAAACCCCTACTGGAATAGCTACCAGATACAACTGCAGTCCCAGAAACTGCAGGTGATTTACCAGCAGATGTCCTTGCCTCCGTTTGAGAATAAGACTTCCCCAAAGCCCTCAAAATCAGTAGAACCAGTGAAACCCACATTGTTCCTGCTCATTTCCACTACATGCACAGTTCCCAAGACTCAACACCTATTTCAGCACATCCTGGTCTACCAGGATGCAATTAAATTGAAAAGGGATTAAAACACCACACACCCCCATGCTCCTTTAGAAAGGGAGCACTAAGTCTAATGCATCACTGCTCCCAGATTGAAAATAAATAAGCAAGCATCAGTTATGCTTGAATCATATTGGAATTCCCTGTTTTCCTGTGTTTTGCTCAGAGTTCATAGTGTTTCTACCCATTCCCAGTCTGCACATTTCTATTTAAATTAAACCTACCAGTTTATTTCAACCATAGCTGGAAAAAGTTTGGATGGTCTTTCATAATGCACAATAGAAACCAAGTTTGAGGTAACAAATTACCTTATTTAAAGTAAGCATGTCACTGCATGGCTTTCAAAACGCTTCCTGTCTTTCAGTCCACATTTAAGTAGAGAAAAATTAAGCAACTGTTACAGCCAAAAATATCTCAGAACTAGGACACCAAACCAGCCTTATAGGGCTCCGCAGTGAGCTTGAGCCCAGAAGCCTACAAACCTGAGTTTGCCAGGTTGCTTATCTGCAGCATATACTTTCCCAAGCTAATTTAAAAGAACATTACCAAGTTTTAAGAAGACCCCTTCCCTCAGTGCTTGGTCAGGGAACTGTGGGTTCATAGAGAAATTGTGCCTCCCAGCCTCAGTTCTGTGAGCCTTCTCAGCTGTTACAATGCTACTCTTAAAAAAACAGTACTATTTTACACACGTCTCTACAGAAAATAAACAAAGCTAGGAAGGTAAGAGTGTAAGCAATGCCCTCCTGGTTCCAGTCCACAATTCCTCTAGACACCAGGCCATATTCTGTCTGGACAACAGCAATAAGAAATGCTGTTTAAAGGAATGCCACTACCCTGGCCACTGTCTGTGCTCTGCTTCCTTCATACTCCTCCAGCAGACAAAGCTGTTACATTAGGGATATTAGAAGGCAAATCATCACATAGTCGTTTTGGGACACTGTTTATGAGCCTGATGTATTTTATTCTGGCTAATCCTTTTTTGGAATCTGTTAAATATGGTCTGCTTCTACAACCTCCCGTAGCAGTAAATTCCTGAAATTCACTATATACTTGTATTTTATCTGTTCTAAACTAGTCTACTAAATTCAAATGCCCCTCTTCCAATACTACCAGATTTAAGGAGCATTGGTTCTCCATTTCTCTTACCTACCACCTTCAAAATTCTGTCCCAACCATAACCCCGCCCCTCCGAGACATCTTGCCATCCAATCTTCCCTTTGCTAAGCGTCTCACACGAGGCCGTGCTACTTTTCACAGAGCTTTAACCACCTGTGCATCATTCAATTAGCAACACCTATCAAGATTAATGCTGTCGCTCTTGCTTCAAACTCAAGCCATAAGTGACAAGGCACGGCTCCCACGGCAATTCCAAAGACTAAAGGCTTGCCGGCCCCTGGTGAGGCAGCGATACGGCCTGCCACTGGGCAAAGCAGCAGTCAGAGAGTCGATGCTGAGCCAGGGCAGAACGGGAAAAACTCCTTTCCCTCTTCTCACACACCACCGGGAGAGCAAGCTTTCCC
>NW_009260767.1:221393-222122 GCF_000687185.1 Egretta garzetta
CACCGGCACCCACAGCGCTGGCGCTCCGCCGTCAGTGCCCTGCCTGCTCACCTCCCCCTGCCCTCGCCTCCCGCCACCTCCCAGCGTATCACACGCCTCAGCCGGCCCCGGCCCGGGGGGCTTGCCCCAGCTCCCCGGAGGGGACGAAGGAAGCCCCCTCACCCCCTCCGCCGCCACCTCGGCTGGGCAGAAAGGCCTCGAACACCTCCGCCCACCCCACCCCACCCCAAGGAGAGGGAAGATGGGTCTCCCGGTGTACAGGCCAGCAGCAGAGGCGCTGGCACTGCAGACTGCGACGCTGGTGGGACAAAAAGGGGGTGGGGGATGGCCCTACACCCGCTTCCACACATACAACCAACTTCCACATTGTGTGCGAGGAGGCTTGAGAAAGAGGATGGTGAAATCCAGGATGAGAAGGGGAAAAACCCCTAAAAGGGAGGGGGCAGAGGCAAAAGGGGGACCCAGGGCAGTCTCCCATCCCAGCAGTAACCAGGCCTGCCCCTGCTTGGCTTTCTCTCTGGACAAGATGTCATCCAGAGAGACCTGGACAGGCTGGAGAGGTGGGCCTGTGTGAACCTCATGAGGTTCAACAAGGCCAAGTGCAAGGTCCTGCACCTGGGTCGGGGTAACCCCCAGTATCAGTACAGGCTGGGGGAAGAAAGGATCGAGAGCAGCCCTGCCGAGAGGGACTTGGGGGTGCTGGTGGATGAAAAGCTGGACATGAGCCGG
>NW_009260767.1:223235-227400 GCF_000687185.1 Egretta garzetta
GGGCTGCCCGCCTTCCGCCAGGCCCAGCCCGGCCGCGACCTCCTCGAGGACTTCCAGCGCCGCGAGCCCTACAAGTACCTGCAGTTCGCCTACTTCAAGGTGAGGCCCGGCCCTTCATCCCGTCCCATCGCTCTGCCCTCCCCCGCCTCTGCCCCTCCCCGGCCCCCCGAAGTCTTGCCTGGTGCAGTGCCGCCCTCCAGCCAAGCAAGCCAAGCCAAGTGTGCCTGTCGGCGACAGCCAGAGGTGTCGCGATGGAGGGGGGACAGCATGGTGTGTCCCTCCACAGCCTCAATGGAGGTGGGTGCCCCGTGCACCCGGTGCTGGGAAAGCCTCCTCTTGTGCCAACCTCTCGCCCGGCCCTCAGAGCAGGTGACTCGGGGCCGTGGCCTCATTCCCCATCACCTTCTCCACGCTGGTTTAGCCACCAGTTGGCGTCTGCCCCACCTCGTTTCTCCCCCTCTATCCATGGTCAGGACGCCCAGTCGCTGCCCACCCTGCACATCATCATCTTCTCCCTGGCAAGTCTTTCAGCCCCTTCCTCCCACCCACCTCGTGTGGCCCACAGTGGGACCACCGTGTGCCTTGTCTTCCCCCTGCTTGCCCACAAAGTGCTGTCCATCCAGCTCGCTCTTCACCAGTTTTTCCACAAGTCATCAAGCACATCCCCTCGATTAGCCCCTCCAGGTCTTCCCAAAACCCCAGCCACCGGACCCTGCCTCCTTTCCTGTAGCTGTGCTGTTCCTACCCCTGCCCCTCTCGTCCTTCCATTGGCATTACTTTCTTCTAACCTTCTCTGAAACTTTTTTCAGTCCCTTCATGTCACTGCTCCTGCTATTGCAAGCACTCTTCGCCACTTCCTCTCTCTCTCAGTGAGTCCATCTTCCTCGCTTGCTCTCTTCTGGTCCAGTTCTTTCAAGTGCAGCAGCCCCCAGCCTGTGATAGCCTGTGATGCCTGCAAAACTCCAATTTTGTTACAGCTGCGGGAAGGAATAAAGTGAAAACTGGCTGCTGAAGTGTGATGCTAATGCTAGCCCTGGAATGGTATTTACTTTTTGTTCTTGGGTTAGCCAAGACTTGGGGGGGGGGCACCTCTTTTAACCAATTTAATCTCTTTTTTCTAGCTTCTTGTCATCCTTCTGTCCAGCATCTAATTGACGATTTTCTCCCCTCTCCTCATCTTCATCTTCTGTTCTCTAAATCAGGGTCTGTCCCTCATGCCATCCCCTCAGATACTGCAATTACTTGCATTTCAAACAAATGGCACATCTGTGGGGGAAGAAAACAAGCTGAACTCTTTGGTTAGATTGTTTTCTCTTTTAGGGATTCACTCCCCACACATCCCAGTATACATTATATAGGATCGTATGCTTGTGCGTTCTTTTTGAGATAGCTGCTTGAAAACACACATCTTCTTAATTGTTGCTGTATGTTATTTGTAGGAGTGCTCTTTTTATAGTCAATGGTTTTCCCAAGTTACACAAACGGATGCAGGGAAGTACATTCTCATAAAACAGGAACAGTAACCACATGCACACTATCACACCAGCATAATTCTGTGCATTTAAAGCCATCCCTAAGACCATACAGAAGAACTTAACTTTATACATTAAAACCTCTGCACTCACAGAACAGAAGGTATCAAACAGGGGACACTTCTTTTGAATAACAGAGTGGGCAGGCACTCTGTGCATTCTCAAAGCCATATACAGATACCAAAATGACACCACCACAAATGTTTCCATTTCTTGTCTTTAACTATTTATGCCCCCCTTGTGGTATGTGCAAAGTTTGCAATGTATGAATCACAGTAAAAATCATCCCTACTTACCATTTCTGATACAGTTAAGTAACAGACAGGTAGGAACGTGGAAGGGAAATGGGAGAAATCGCTCCCTCTCCCTTTAAACTGCTTTTCAGTCACATTTGCAGTAGGTTTAAGCAGTGCAATTTGGTGGTTTTGCCTTTAGTGTCAGTTTATGTTGCCTTTCTTACTAGACTGTAGTCCAGCTCTGAGCTCTTATCGCTTACTTGGGGAGTTCTGAATGGGCCTATCTAGAGATACAAACTCCTATGTACAAAAGACTTCTTCCTGGCTGTGTGGTTTTCTGCAGAAAGGAATATCACTTCCCCCACCCCGCCAACAGCATTCATAATATAGGAGGAAGGCAAAGCGAAACGCTTTATGTCATTTTTTAGAGCGACCATGTGTTTATTCAGGTGGGTTCAAGAGTGAAATTTTGCCACGTCTCTGATCCTGGAAGGAGATGTTTCTGTGCTGCTGCTTGCTCCTCTGGAGGGAGCTTTCTCGTAGCCACTGAGTTCATTTAGGAATGTGTTTCTACAAAACCTTTTTTTTTTTTTCCCCCCCTCGCATGGTGAGAATTGAAACCAAGAGTGAATTGTGGACTAAGCAAAAATGGGAGACATATCAGCCTACCAACAAACAGGGTTAAAGCATAAAGCACAAAAGAAACCAGGCATTTGACGAAAGTGCGGCTGAGATTTCCCTGTGCGTTTAGCACTGCCTGGGCTGACTGGAAGCGCATAGTTTTGGAACAGCCAGGAAGGGCAGCTGGCAGAGTTCCAGTGCTGGGACACTTATAGCAGCACAGCAGCAACAAGAGCTCATGTTAGGGTTGAAGTCTTTCTTTGATGTAGTCATCTCTCAAGTTTCTTTCTGACATGAAAGGGTACGTTTTATAGATACAAACAGAAGAGTGCATGCGCATATGTGGTTGTGATCCTTGCTCATAGTTTTATATGTACACTTCCATAAGCTATTTCAGATGGGAGGTGGAACTCTATCGCCTACGCATCTGTACACTGAACGGGTTGGTATGGATCTTGGCTTGCAAGGGAAAAGTTTTTAACGTTTCACAAATGCTTAAGACTTTTACCTTCACTCTTCCTAAATATGTGTATATATACCATATAGTTTCTAAAAATATGTGTGTATATATATAAAATAAAGAATATAAATGCATGCACACAGAAGTACATACGTATTTGTCACATGTGGTTGTAAATGAGGAATAAATGCTTTGCAAAGTATCTCTAACAGGGTTTAAAGTTAGTTTTAAAATGGGTGCAGAAAATCACACAATGCATTAGGACACAATTATTGAGCAAGTCCCTGCTGTTTGCTCTAGCTTCCTAATGCCATCAGGAAGATACATTATTGTAATATTGCCTCCTGTGCTGCTAAGCAAATAAGGGACATAAATGCCGTGTAAACGTGGTCAGTGGTGACTCCTGCCCTGTACCCATAGGTTAGCATCAGTAATTGCTGTGAGATTGATCCCACACAGGAGCAACAGAATACTCTTGTGCCTTGTCAGCATCAACAGGGGAAGGGGAAGGGAAAAAATTCTATGCTATTTGCACCAATAATAGATTTTAAAAATAAAATTAACAAAACCATGAAATGTGATGCAGCTAGTGATAAAACTGGGAAGAATTCTATCCATATCACTGTACCATTTTATCTGCTGAGACTGTGGTTTCGGTAGAATTCCTTAGTTTGGGAGTATAGAGGCTGCAGGGAAGTTCATTGACAAAAACTGAGAAACTGAAGGTTTTTTCCAATTACCACCCTTTTCCCCCCTTCCTCTTTTTCCCATCCCTGTTTAGGCTAATAACCTTCCAAAAGCTATTGCAGCAGCTCACACGTTTCTTCTGAAGCATCCAGATGATGAAATGATGCAAAGAAATATGGCCTACTATAAGAGCATACCTGATGCTGAGGAGCATATTAAAGACTTGGAGACAAAACCTTATGAGGTATGCTTTTTATTCAGAGTCTGGTCTTTTGAAACTGTTCTGTTACTTCTCTTATTGGGTGAGATTCAAGGATCTCAGTTCTTACTCTTCTTTCCCTCTTCTTGTCTTCCTCCATCATCTCTGTTCTGCCTTCTTGATGTATTCAGTAATTCTCACCTCTTGTGCTTTTCACTATTCCATAAGTCTCAGTAAATCATAGACAGCGGTATACATGAAAGCTACTATATGCAGATAACTAATGGAGCCAAGCAGGTGCATAGAGTTATTCAAATGCATGAGTGCTGTAGCAGCACAGCTTAAGATAATTTGGACATTTGGTAGTAAGATTCCTTTGAAAATCTCTATTAAAAGCTGTGCTTTAGAATCACGCTGTTCCATCTGTTCA
>NW_009260767.1:227530-285540 GCF_000687185.1 Egretta garzetta
GTTTTTCTGTTGATCTGAAATGGAATTATGTACTCTGCTCTCTCGGAAATATTTGTTAAAATCCATTAGTCACCTGTAGTTGTTGTCCTCATATTAATTGGATAACTATAGTAATCCTGAAACGCAGAGACATCATTTACTGTATTTGAGTTTACACACAGGTTTCCATAGATCAGTTACTGCTGGTTTTCAGCCCTGCCAATTTTTCAGAATCTCTTTGTCAGGGCTGTGAGAGCATACAACGGTGACAATTGGAGAACATCCATCTCAGACATGGAACTGGCTCTTCCTGATTTCTTCAAAGCTTACGATGACTGTACAGCAGCCTGTGAAGGCTCCCGAGAGATCAAAGATTTTAAAGACTTCTATCTCTCCATTGCAGGTGAGTGGTTAGGAAACAGTAAGGAAAAATGTCCCAAAAGTGTATTTTATCCATGGGATTAGCTACCAAAGTCCTGCTCCTCATTTTGCAGTATGAAATGCACATACACCCCCTGCGCAGTTTGGGCCAATATGAGTTTATTAGCTTCACTGAACACTGCTTGAATTCTGGTTTACTTTTTTCTTCTTTTCAGTAACATAAATGAGGGCTGTGAGAAAACACGAACAGAGAGTTCTTCCATTAACATGGAAGTTGTGTGTCAGAATAAAATAGATGTGTAAGTAATAACAACTATTCCATCCAGCTAGCAGTATTTGTCCAGACAGATCTCTTGACCGTAATTTCAATATCAGTTTGGCTGCCTTTGAGGCACAGTGGTTAGCCTGCCTTCAAAATCTGCTTTGTGATTTGTGTACCACTGCTCATATGTATCTCCTTTCTCATAAATACGACAAGTTTTTGTTGCCTGTTTTTCATCTTTCCTACAGCAGAGTTTTGCTAGCAGATTTCTTTTTCTTTAGTCTGTAGCTTAAAAATAAAATCCATTGCTTTGCAAAGAAAAAGAGATACCACTTTTGATTGCTGTCAAAATGGCACATATGTGTTTCCTATGCTCTTTGGTAGCAAAAGAAACAAGTCATTTCTCCAGTGCTCTGGGCTCAGTCTTTGGGGAATGCCTGTATGTTTTCTCGATAAAAACATGAAAAATGCAACAGAATTTCTAACTTGCTGGAAGGAAAACCAACCCAACCTTTTGTCTTAAAGCCATCAGATGTGTTGGTGAGGGGGAACTTTTGTGAAGTATGTTGATACGTAAATGTAAAGTACAAGAGCTCTGCAGTTTCTCACAGTGAGGAACTGGTATCCGCCAGTGTAGGTGACGTGGAATAGCTATTGCAGCCTATTCTTCAAGCCTTGTTCTACTCTTGGGCAAAGCAGGCAGGTGCCTAGGACAGCAGATAAGGAGGGAAGGTCAAATCATGTGATAAAGCATGAAGCACAGGCTTTCTTCCTCAGTGGGTCAGACCCCTGAAATCGGGATAATCCCCAAGCCACTGTAAAGAGTAGAGTGTCCATGCTCAGGCGTGATTGGCACTTGCTGTCGTCCTTCCTCTTCCTCCCTGGAAATAAAGGACAATGCCAGCAGTAGTGGTGAGAAGGAAAGGTAGGAGTTACTGCATGATGTCATCATGGCCATATGCATGCATTTCAAATACTTTGTTGCAGAGATAAGAAAATTCAAATTTACTTGCACTGCCTGGGCTGAACATGCTCTTGCTCTAGGGAGATATATCCTGCCTCCAAGGTTTCTACTGCAGAAAGTAGATGTAGCAAAAAATGTTAACCAGAGGTATTTGGTCATTGGGCTAGGTACGTATTTATCCCTGAGCAATGAGTTATCTTTGGAAGCCAGCTGTCCTCATTGCATGGGATCGCTTCACTGAGGAGCTTGCATCTCTGGCTTTAATTGCCAGCTGGAATTGAACACTGCTGTGTCTGGAGACTCCCCTGCTCTTGTAAAAGGCAGGACTGGTAATTTCATTTGGCCAGTCATTTTTAGTTGGCTTCAGTGTTCTTCATATTAGGAGTTGTCAGAGATGAAAACAGGGGAAAGGGGCTTTGCTGTTTTTTTGCCTTGGTCAGAGACTTGCTGCACAGGCTCAGATAACTTGCTTGCACCTGCCAAATGTGGCTAACAGGGAAACTAAGGCTTTAAAATATTTCTGTGTGGTGGTGTTGTCTGATGTGATATATCCTGAAAACTCTTTAAATTCTTTGACGGAAGGTTTTCTCAGAATGTATTTTCTTGAAGATAAGATCAACTCTAGTCCTAATCTCATTGTACCAATCTTTTGTAGACCAGGTAAGCTTGTGAACTTAAACATTTCTGACTGAAAGTTGTTCTGTGAGCAGCATATTCGTGTCTCTCTTCTCTTTTAGAACACCCAAACTGCAGGTACAAAACGTGGCCATCTCTGGAGGTTTATTTTGCAATCACCTGCTGTATTTCTCTGTGACACAGTTGTACTCAGCAGCATGGGGACCTTATTCATGCAATAATCCAAGGAAATTGCAAAGGCTCTCAAAAGTTGAAAAAAAAAACCAACCCACTGTTAAGTTCACAGTTAGGAAATAATGTGATACTCCATAACACTTTATATAAAACCTACCACCACAGACTGCCTGTAGGGGTCAGTGAAACATAACTGCTTAGTTCTCTGTAATTGCTGCTTTGATATATTTTGAGTCCAGACCACGCTGATTTTTGCAGAAGGGCTGACTACCAGTACTGTATGTATTTCAGATGGAGTTGTAGATGCTCAGTACTTCCAAGCAGCAAGATCCAGATGCACAGGACCCAGGAGAACATTATAAAGCCAAATTTTAATGGGTAGCTAATGGGAGGGGTTATAGCAATTCACTGTGCAATATCCATATCTTGTGTTGTTTTATTTCTTCTAGATCATTATATTGAAGTCCTTGCATGCAAAGTGCAGTGTGAGAGTAATCTGACGCCCATTATAGGAGGCTTTGTTGTTGAGAAATTTGTGGCCACCATGTACCATTACTTGCAGTTTGCTTATTATAAATGTAAGTAGTGTTATAATGTGCTTAAATAACACTGGGATAATGTGGGACAGTTTGTATTCATATCTTTTCCCTCTAGTTATAATGTTTTAGAATGTAAATATTGGCCTCCAGAATCTGCATTTTAACCTATTCTGGTACAGAAAGTCTGAACTGCCTGGCATCTTTTTCTCCCTATATAACTGTAGTTAACAGACATGGGAGATAAATGTTACGTATAGAGCCCACGCTCATAAAATTGTCCACGACAAAATAAATTGCTGAATGTAAGTCCCATAAGGGCTGGATTTTGCCCAGGGCAGGCCCCTCTGTTTTAAGTTATGCATGGTTGTGACTGGTCTCCGCTTTGGTGTTGGAAAAATAAGGCAGTTACAGAGTCAGTGTGATCTGATCCATCACTGCCCTTCATTCCTTATATGATACCTACTGCCAGAACAAGTTGCTTACACTTTTCAGTTTCATGTAAATGATAAATGTTAATTGTATGTATTTTAGATGCTTAAATGATTACCAACTCTTCCACCTTTTTGAATTAACTTGTAATATAACATGTTAGGGTAAGCAGTGTCAGCCACTTCCTATACATTGGAACATGTGCAATGACACAGGCCCATTTTGTACATCTGTGTACAAAAACCCATGGTTTGTGCAAAAAAGCCATGGTGGTCCAGCTGTCAGACCCCCATGGTTGTTCAGCAGCTGAATGTATAGCTCCAAGGCAACACATTTAACATAACACCACTTATTCTATGGAATAAATACTCAATTTTCAATTTACTGTTCAGAATTTCTTCCACGGGCAAACCTAGAGAGTATTTCATAGCATTTGCTTTTCCCTAGTAGATTCTTATAATACTGTTAGAATGGGGCACATGAGGCTAAATAGGTTTTGAAGAAAGAGGGGACCACTTAACAGAAATTGTAGTGTTCTGGTGCTCAGTGATTACACATTTGATAGGTAAATCATTTACTGAATTTTGTGGTTTCTTGAGGAATCACCTGCACTGTAAAGAGCACATGTAGCCCTTATAGCTGCTCCTGCAGGCTCCAACACCAAAGGGGAGACAGATCCAGCCATGTAGAATCAAGTCATTAATGACTTTTGCTTGTTATTTGACTACATATCTTACACATTGGTTCTTCCCTCTTTGTCAATGCTAGTAAAAGGGGGGGTGAGGGGGGTGTAATTTTGTTTGTTTATTTTGTAATAAATGCCCCAGTGGTGATCACCAAGCTGTGGGCTGATACCTCACAGATACTGGGATACCTGGGAGGGACATTTGGTTAGGATCTTCATAGAAAACCATCAGACCTAAGTCCCCATTTCTGAATCATGGCGTTACCTGTTTCAGAACACAAAAATAGCATATCCTTTCTGGGAAGCAATTTATTTCCTTTCTGTGTAGCTGGTGGGGAGGTAGAAAATGGGTCCTGTTTCCATCAGAGTTTTTCAGAGATTACATAATAGTATGAATTTGTTCATTTCCCTTTCTGGATTTTTTTTTTTGTTTTTATTAATTAGTGAATGACATGAAGAATGCAGCTTCTTGTGCTGCTAGTTACCTTCTGTTTGACCAGAAAGATGAAGTAATGAAACAGAACATGGTCTATTATCAGTACCACAAAGACAAATGGGGACTTACAGAAGAAGATTTTCAGCCCAGATCGGTAAGTGAATTACTTAAAATGCATCCTAGACACATTCACATATTTCCCTGAAACTCTTTGGGTCAGAGGTTGTGAAAATGGAGGTTACCTGTTGGTTCTGGAGTTAAAACACATACTGTTTTATTAACATCATACAGAAAGTTGTTCACAGAGAGGTACTATGTAATGTAGGCAGTGAATGTCATTATAGTTCTTCCCTTTGCGCTGAAATATACTATAATAGGATATAATATGATATGACGAGTAAATTCACGCTAGTACTTGTCTGCCAGTTATGTATATTTATATGTTTATCTACCTCGATAAATAAAGCATCTGGCCCCTGAAATCCCCTGATGAAAAGATCACTCCAGTGACATTCAGGCTTTTGTCAATCACTTATTATTTGCCAACATGTACCTGCCCACCTGCTTGTTATTTCAAGTTCTTTGTGCATTGGAATGTATCCAGATATGATAACCCCCGCTAAACTCACTATCCACTTACTCAGTTTAGAACGTAGTTAGGTGGATGATGATGGGAAAAGGCTCACAACTGTATTGCACCTAGTTATCTCAGTTAGAATGCTTGCTGCAAAGAACCCACAATAAACATCAGACAAATGACACTAAAAATGGGTTTCTATGCTGTTCTTAAATTCCCATATCCAAGGAAATTTTACATATAAAAGCATCTTTGCTGCGTTTCTGGAGTCCTGCAGCCTGGACTCATGACAATCAAGTTGCATTTTCTGTCATTTCTTGTTACCAGTTATGTTCCATGTTATGCCATGCAACTGAATTGAACTGCTTTGTGACACCTGAGTGACTCCTTAGGCATCAGTGGTATGTGCTGTACAAGTCGTTAGTCATTAGCAATAACATGTTCCACAAATTAAATTTAGTGCCTTCTCTTTCTTTTACAGCACGACTTCACTGTGGAAGTCATTTAAGTTAACCTAGCTGAAGCAACAGCAGGCACCCCCAGGGCTAATGTTCCAGTTGCCTTTCCCATGTTGCTTCTTCAGACAGCTCAATCACCGAGACCTGTACTGGCCCATAGGCATATCCCTTGATTCTTAATGCTGCATTGATCTCAGTATATGTACGTAGTGCTTAGGTGACTGGCTTTGTCTGTAGTAACACCGCAGAGCAGTTCATGTATGCATCATATAGGCTACACTGATTTGATAATTACGTTTTGCATCCTCTCAGGCCAGCCAGCTCAAGTCAAAAATACCACTCCATTTGAGTTAAGCATTTTTTGGTTGTGGACAGCTGTTGAGTTATGTGCAACACACTGTATCTGCACACTGGAAACCCAGGCCTGCCCTGCAGGGCCAATTGAGACAGAAGACAGCAAAAATGCATTTGGTTCTTTCAGGCAGCAGCAGTGAGTCTGACTCAGCTCACAGGGGAAAGGGACCAGTCCTTTGTCACTGCTTTTGGGAACAGAACTGTGCTTTATAGCCATATTGGAGACAATGTTTGACAGTGGTGGGAGTGAGGGGTAGCAACAGTATGAAACTACAAACCACAGACAGATTTGGTATACATGTGCAGAGAGGACAGAACAAGGGCCCTACACATTAACTCTGAATGTTTCATTGATAACTTCTCAGGAGCTGGGGACTGCAGAAAATTTAATTTTTAGATATAAAATATTAAATGCACACAGCTGTATTTTCTTGTACTTTGATCCATGTAAATATGAACAGAAGTTGCTTGCTGTCCTAATCACTTGCCACGAAAACCATAATGGTTTATTTTCACAAAGTGGTGACACCAGCATTTGGCTCTGGCACTAAGCTTTAGATGTTCTTGTGAAAGAGGAATTCTCCTGTTTTCCTCCCCAAAGAGTTAAACAGGATAATCAAAGTAGATTACTGTTGGTATTCACAAATATGAGAGTAGGTGACTGAGCTAAACTGCGCTGTCCCAGCAAACGGCCAGGGAAGTGAGGAGGGACAGGTGGGTGACCATGCAGAATTTCCCTAGCCCAGACTCAGGCTGGGGCGGTGAGTCATTATCATGCAAAATAGCTTAGTGTCTCCTTTTCCCAGAACTGCCTGCCGCCATACGCCAGCGCACAGGGAGACAGAGGCTTTCTCACGTCCAAAGCCCGCTGGAATGCAGGCACAGCCTGCTGCTCAGCTCTGGCAGTCTCATTCCTTATTCTCAGACTCGCCAATGCTTTGAAACATGAGAAAGAGGAGAGTGCTTTGTTCTTCTCACACCGGTGGAGCCTGTGCTTAGAAAGATCCACAGAAGACACTGGATATCCATGCTGCTTGCTCTTCTGCTCTTTCCTTTCTCAAACATTTTAACCCCCCCAGGATCTGCCTTCTACTAAGTATGGGTCTGGCTTCACTGGAATAGTTTCAGGTGACATGTGATGACACTCCCCTGTCTTGCTACCCTAAAGTAACACAGAAATTCTGGTTTTTGACAGGAGGCAGTTCGATACCACAACATAACCACACTCCAGTTGGAAATGTATGAGTTCGCAAAGGAACATCTGATGGATGATGATGAGGTGAGTTTTCTAGAAAGGAAATCGTGGTCAAAAAAACAGCAGTCACATTAAAGTGAAGATGATACAGAGATGGAATTCCAGCATTTAGTTAGTATGGAAAAATCTTCTTGTAACCATGACCAGTTTATCATAAATTTTTCTTTTGTAAATGGAATATAAGAAACAAACACAAAGAACATCACGTACCATTTAAAAAAACATGGGCAGTATTAATACAAAGGTAAATATAATGCACTAAGCCCACAAAAAAAGAAAATCCACTTTGCAAGCTATAACACCAGGGGGCAGAGAAGTAGTATATATATATTTAAACCCAACATTTTCCTGTTGTGGTTTTTTTTTTTCCTGAAATGTTGTTTAAATTAGATTTAAAGATCCTTATAATTTTGTCCAGAAGTTGTAATTTTTTGTCAAAAGGAAGTCTTGTTACCTGTTATTTTTTTCTGTACAGTAACATTTTGGTCACCCAGCCTTGCTTCTTAAATGGTTGGAATTCATCGCCAAATAGCATGTAATGACTACTATTAGACTGGAAATATGTAAAGTGGTTTTTTTGTGCAAGAAAAGTAGTTAAATTGTTGAAAGGGCATTTCTTTGTCTCCTGCAGCTGAAATTAAAGTATAAATCATGGAGGCTTTGGATTGCCTTTTGTTTTGCTTTGTCTTCAGAACCTTTCATTTAAAGGTTTAAAAAAATCTTCAAATGATGGAGTAGTTCATTGCTGGCATTGGCAAAGAGCTATGTTCAGTTATGGAATGGGGCAGGGTACTTGAACACTGCTGAGGTCTTTTTTAGTTAGAAAAAAAAAAAAAGATGGCTAGTGTTAAAAAATGAAATCACCTTTGCAATTTTTATGTTATCCAGCACATGGGGAGAGAGAATATTTTATAGTGGAGAAATAATAACATATCTGTGCTGCCTTCAGTATGCTGGTGACCTGAAAACAACTCTATACGTAAAATTCCATTGCAAGGTTACCAGACTTTAGAAAGAGTTTCCATTGTGATAAAACTCTGTGAAAGACAGTTTAATAAGCTTGTTATAAGGTTAAGCTTAGATGAGGGCTAGTCTTTATGGATTTTCATCAGGGTGGGAAATACTTGAGCACTTTTTTATATTCCCTTGTTGGTTTGTGCTTTGTCCATAATGTTTTCTTATGTTACGCAAAAACTTAATTTGTAATTTTTCCTTCTTTCACATCTGCTGCTTCAAAACACAGGGATGAGTAATTAAGGAAGGTGAGAAACAGTCCATTGTGAGGGCTTTCCCCATATCCCCCAAGAAGGGATCAGAGAAGCAATCTTCAGCCTCAAGCACAGTCTATAGAATAAACAAGCATTCATTTGCTGGCATTCGTTCCTGTAGCCCATTTCACTGGTGCAATTATAGATGTCTGCAGGAGGGAAATACAGCGGAAACATCAATTAAACTTTTGGGGAAGTGTCAAGGAAGTCACATTGCACTGGATTATATGTTTGGGTTAAACAACCAAAATTACTGGGCCTGGTCATGCCACAGATACCCCTACCCCACACTCTCGTCATATTAGGAAAGTCATCGTTCTCCTCTCACGAGAAAAAGCTTGAAGGGCTCCTGTGCCCTGATTTACTAGGGCTGAAGAACTTGGGAGGGAAGGAGGCTGTCCGTGCCTCTGGTTTGGCTCTGGCCTTTGGTAGTGAACTCATAAATCCCTGGCTACCAGAAGTTCTCTTTGGCTGCAGAAGCCTTCCAGGGAGTCCAGACAGAGCAGGAATAGCACAAAGGTAAAATCGCTACCTTGCAGTTTTTGCTGTATGGGCAGGACCTGGTAGTGTAAGTGGAATTTTATTTTTTTTTTAATATTTCTCCTGGCACAGATAGAAAAGTTTATTCTATAGGAACGCTGAAAACTGATGAAAACCCCAGATAAGGTGTTACAGTAAAAGCTTTATTAAAAATTGTAAGGATGGAGGAAACCTCTCTTTTTAGTGCACTCTATTTAAACCATGTGCTTATTGGACCATAGGCCATACCTTTTGTGAGTTTCTGTGGTCTGTGTTTGCTGTCTGAGAAGTTGCTTGTGGCCAACAAGCCCATAAAATAATCTGCAGAAAAAAACCCATTCTCTTTCCTTGAGTGAAGCAAAAGCATTGATGTGGCAAAAGGATCTCTTCCTATGTGATATGTCATTATTCCCAAGTGGAGAATCTCACTTTATTCAGACTTCTCAGTGCTCCTGTAAGCTGGATCATCCGTGTGTCTTTTTAAATCCCATTACCAAAGTGAGTGAGAACATGTGGCTTCTTGCAATAATACATTGCAGTAATTGCAGAGGCTGGAACATGCAGTAATGATTTTTGCATATGCACTACAGGACTACTGTCCTGTTCGTGTTACTTTATTAATGTTTTTCCACAAGGAAATGAAAAATTTAACACTGTAGAGGTGACAGAAAATATTAGCGCCAACTAGCTACAAATTACTCTTTTTTTAAAGTAATTATTATTAAATATCCTTACAGTTTTCCACAGTGAAGTTAAAAGAACATTACACAGTGTTGTCATCTGAGTTGGCCATGGATAGTCAAGCTTTTTGATTTCTGTTCAGATGTGTAATGCATAAAGGCTATAATAGATATAACTCCTAGTATTGCACAGATTTAAACAGCAAACTGAAATGCCATTAAGAGCCAGATACTCAGCTAGTGTAGATACAACTTCAGCACTATGCTAATTGTATGAGACATGTTTCTGGCCCCTAAAATCAGTGTTCTTGAGGAATTTTTTTTCAGGGATAGCTACTTAGCTCTGCTAAATTACATAAGAACCACAAGTATTTGGCTGGGATGATCCTACAGTGTGATTTTTCTTTCAGTACTTAATCAGTAGGTGAAAAACTGTTGGCAGCTTTGACCCACTTTTTTGGCATCTTGTTCTTTTTATTTGTATGTGATGTGTGTGTCCATTTGTATAGTAGCTGAAATCCAAATGCTCTATTCCTAAGTGTGATGCAAAGGAGAATAAGTGTTGAACTGATGTGACTGGGCGAAAGAGAACATGTGGAATAGCATCAAAGCACGAGGGCCCAGCAGACTACTGATAGCAAATAATAATCTGACTTAGCCTATTTTTCTGTTCAGGAACCACTAATTAGCTTTATTAACTCACTTTTTGCATACGTTCAAATGATTTATACAAGTGCACTCATAATGGCAAGTCGTAAATGCAGACCTGTAAACCCTGCCCTGCCTGTGACCTCAGACCAACATGGCTACAATAGCACCGCTACGCTGGGAAGAGCTGGTGGCATCTATTTCAGAGAGAGTTGGCAGATAATTGGCATTCTTATAGTCCCTATTCAACATACACTTCTTTAAAGAAAAAAGATAAGATTTTTTTCATGATCATTTCCTAGTGGAGATACTGCCCATGTGGCTGGAGCTCAGAAACAAAGCCGCTAGAAGGCTTCTGTTTTCACTGCAATGGGAGCAGTGTTGAAGCTGCTCTGAAACTGGGTTGACTCATGTTTTATAGGCATTATAAAAATGTTAAGAGGAAAGCACATTTATTGGATTACTGTAAAATACTATTGTAATAACTGCAGTGTACTGCAATCTCCCATAGTATGTGGGAAGACAACAGTTACGTGTTCAGAATATAGCATTAAAAAAATGAAATGGAAACATATTTGAGAAAAGAAGTTAACATACATGTAAAGAACAACTAAGCTCTTTTAATATTAAAAAAAAACCCTAAAAGCATGTGACAGTGGGTCACACTGTGGACTAAGTATCTGAAAAATAAACAAGTTAAGGGCCAAATAATTTTTCTGCACAAAGAATTGAGGGATTTTTTTTTTCCCCTGCTAGAATGCAAGGAATGTCCAGCCTGGTCTGTACTGCTCGTGGAGGATCTGGGAGGGCTTTGAGGTGGTTACAGTGAACTCGCGTGTTTTAACTGAAGGTTAGATCAAGGAACTTTTTCTTGGTCGAATGCTGAATAAACCTTTCAGGCTGAGCCACTCATTGACACATGCCTTACTGTTATCCCAAAATAATGTTGTTCTCCCCCAAAATATCACTGGCCAGTGGGCTGTGTGGTGTTCGCTTGCAGGCTCTATCAGGCCCATGGAGCATGTGTCCTCCACAGTCAGCCTTATCAAACCTTTGTCTTCTCTCTTGTAAGATGGTTATTCGTCCGTGAACCCAATCTGTTGGTTTTCATGAACTAACTCCTTGTCACTACTCCCATTAGTTATTCAAATTAGTAACCGGGGCAGTTACAGGGCAGTCCTGATCTCTCCTTGCAGAGGCCACCCCTGCAACCCCTCCCACTACCACAACCTTGCCACCTACACCCAATACATGCAGGAACAAAATCTGTTGCTCTCACTATTGAACAAGTTTCCAGTCATTAAGATCTTTGGACTTTAGCAAAATCTGATTTTTTTTGCTGTGAAGGACAGCTGGGGGACATTTTGTGGGATAAATATTTTCCTTCTAGCTCATAGACTATAAGGAAACAAAGATCCAGCCAATTCTTCTTGCTATGTGTATTGTCTCTTAAGGCTCAGTTTGTTGCATGCGTTAGGATAAAGACTGTTTCATATTCATTCACTGATAATCACGCATGAAAGCATGGCCGTAATAATATTTTTCTGTAGATCTTAATTCATCCTAGAACACTGCTATTTTAATATTCTCTGTGGCTTCCCTGAAGAACAGGCTATCCCACTGCAGTGCATATGGAATCCCTATAGAAAAGGCCATCAGCAGATCTGCATGGAAAGTATGGGTTATTGCAAGAAAGCTATTTTTTCCCATAACTTTTCCAGTCTGCACTGAGAAAAGATGGAACACATCGTAGGTGGAGGCAAGGATCCATGAATGATTAATATTTGCTACACAGAAGGCAATGCTTAGTCTTAGCAACCAAAGGCAAAGCGTCTGGGTCTGTCAGTGAGCAGTACAACTGCTACTGATTGCTACAATTTTTAAATGCTGCTGTCAAAAGAAAAGTTGGTGCTGGACCATCAGTTTCAAGCGGGCCATAACTGAGCCACGTATTAGTAGCTTTTTGCTGTTTGTTTTAATAGCTGGCTAGGAGTCTCCAAAAATACAGACATTTCTTCTAAAAGGTGGTGTTTTGTGCGTGTGAATACAGCATTTAATATTGCATAAGGAAGGGCCGGCAACAATCCCTGGCCCAATGTGTACCTTGGTCTTGGACACTCATCTTGTGGTAATAAATGAGGAGTTCTGCATTTTTCTCCTTTTTAGGACTTATTTTTTCAAATGCTCTAGCTTCACTTACAACAGTGCACCAATCTCACTAGCCTGGGTTAGCTTATTCAGAATTGACCAAGAACTCTGTTTTAAAATTATTTTTTATTACAATCCGCCTACTCATGTACCCTCTGTAAAACCTTCTTGAATTACTTACTGTGGTATGAAACCTGTTCTTTCTGTTTGTGCCTCTGTTCAGTTGTTAATCTAAGCCAAGGGTACTCAGTTTGCATATCTGACAGATAATTAGAGGCTCCAGTCGATCAGATCAGCTTCTCTGATTCTTCCTACCATTCACACCAGTCTGGGAGCATTCCCCTACTGCTGTTCGATATCATGCCTCCCATATTTCAGGCTATACCTGTCCCATCTTTTCCCCATACATCCTTGCTGTCTCTCCCACTTTCCACTGACTGTCCCTGGATTGGGAGACGGAAGAGGTTGGTAGCACAGGGAGGGAGGTTATGGGGTGCCAGTAGAGCTGTTGTACCTGCAGCGTGTACCTGGCCTCCAGTGCAAACCAGGAGGCAGCGACTGTGGACCGAGGGCCAGCTTGCTAATGAGGGTGTGCTTCACCGTGGTTGACCAAGCAGTACTCATGTGCGTACGTTCCAGTTGTTAGCTGCCGAACTATCAGGCTTGCACTGGTCTGGCGGCAAACCCTTCTCTTCCCCAAGCTTAGTCAGACTTCACCTACTGTTTTACTAGCTACAAGCCAGACAGCTGCATCACGCTTTGGGCCATATATTGCTCAACTCTGATTTACATCAGCACTGTGTCGGAGAAGCATATTTATGTAACCTGCATTAGAACTGGGTGGCTGTTGTCTCTTCTAGTAGCTGGCAGCAGAAAGAATTATGGGTTTGCAGCTGACTGTGCATGTGAAATTTGCTGTCCTTCCTATTAAGGTAGGTAGGAGCCAAAGAGCATACCAGTTAACAGGAGGAACTCTTGTCACACTGAATGCTTAAATCATATCAGAGAATGATTTTCAGGCTCCAGGTATGCAGGCCAGCATGAAGTTATTCCCTGGAATGAACACCTGTGGAATACTTGCTGACTTCAGCAAAATGCCTGATGTGGTGTCAACTGAGTGCTAATGGGGCAAAGACAGTGATAGTCTGATCATAGCTGCTGGTGTGGCAATGGGATCAGCTCTTCTGATGGAGCGTTATCGCCTTTTCGTTAGGCTGCCAACCACCCTATGGACAATTGAAAATGTTTTACATTCTGACCATGAAGGCGCAGGCAAAAATACTTTAAGGACAGGTTTTGTTTGTCTTTAACTGTAATCTGGAGTTTTTGCCTCTTCAAAAATAACCAACATCCAGCAATTATTCAGTTGCATTACAGTATATTTTTTGTATGTATATTGTTTCAGCAACTATTTTTATATTTTTGCCATAATTCAACCTCTCTTACTCCCCAGTACTTCTCATTAGATAGCAACAGCTTCTATCATACTTTCCTTTAGAGGTCAATTTCAGGCACTTGAAATTTCAGATTTTTTTTCAAATACTGTTGCTTTTAAATATCCTTTTCCATTTAAAACTTGGGCTCCTTATGAGTTTCTGAATTTGAAAACATACCAGAAGAAAAAAACTTGACTTCTCTCTGCATCTTCTTTGTCTTCTGAAATGACCTACCTTACTGATGAGTGTGACAATAATACGAATTTAATTAAGTTCCCATATGGTTGAGTTACCAAAGGTTCTGTATTGAAATCCCCAGGTCTTCCTTATACCTAATTCTAGGTCATCCAGTCAGTGCATAGAGTCATAGAATAGATGCTTATGCCTTTAACCCCACCTCTCAGACTCTTACCTTTTGACGGTTGTCTTTGCAGGTAGACCAAGGAGAGAGATCCTTTTTAGTGTCTGTTATTCTTTCATTAAACTATGATCCTGAGGTGTAAAAGAAACAGTCTGAATTAGATCTGGGACCCCTGCAGTAGACACCTGTATTCCCAGTCTCGTAACTCTGTTCAGTGTTAACGGGACCTGCCTGCCTGTAGCCCTTCAAGAGGCACCCAAATGCTTGTGCCACCAGTTTTAGGAGCTGTGCTAAAAAACTTGACCTGAAGTCCTTTCTGCCTCTGTTTCTGTAGCTTTCAACTGCTTGCATGGTGGCTGTTGGACCTAGTGGCTATTTTTCTTCATGTGCATTTGTGAAGTGGTATTGAGTTCCTCCCACGATTGGGCTCCTTAGGCAATCAAAATACTTCTAACAAAGGAAAACGTGCAGAAATGTTGAATTCCTGTTTTCCAGTTGCCAGATTTCCTGCAACCAGGAAGACAAGTAGGGAATATGAAAGTGCTGGCATTTTTTCTTGTGTTTTTATTGAATTGGATACTTAGATGTTTTGAACAAATTCAAAGCAAAATAAATTGCCATCCTTCAGGACTTGCTGAAACCACTTCATAGTTGCAAAAACTCAACAGTCCTTTAAGATGGAACTGTGAAGCAAGGGAACAAGAGCAGCAGTTATTTCGGCCAGCTTTCCTCCCACATTTAGTTTTCTTTGCTTGGTTCTCATTATTTTTTTCCTGGCTAATCACACTTCTGAAAAATGTGATGTTAATTTTTTAATCACCATATCCATAATACAATTGTTGTATTCAAAATAGACATAAATTTCTTATTTCCGCTTGTAATTTTCACTGACAGAGGTTTTAATGCCCTATCCTCACCAGAATAGAAAACTGTAAAATTTTGAGTCTCAGACTGCAACTGTTTGGAAGGTGCTGTCTTCCTAAGGAATACCTTTCTAGACAAAAATGTGCTTAACATTTAATTAGGATTGTAAAATACTGTTTGCAGTCTTCATCAAGCAGACTCAGAAGCCTAATACAGTTCACAAAGGCTTGGAATGAAGGGTGAAGGGAAGAGGGAGAGTGGGCATCCAAGCAAGGATGACTTGCTTTCACCGTAGCTATTATAAATTCTTATTATTTTGAACATAAGAGCGAGTAAGAGCAGATCACATTTTCCAGCAGAATATTTTTCTATCAGAAGGTGATGATTTGTTTTGGAAAAAGCCTTACAACAAGTTTTAGCTCAGTAACTGTAGTTTGGTTGACAAGGCAGTAAATTCCAGCTAGTGGGGCTGTATCATCCCAAAGTACTCAGGCTTGGCTGCAGGAAGACATTAGACTATGGTATATGACATATAACTACATCAGGAGTAGTTTTAATAAAGCAGGTTGGATTGTTATGTTGTGTTGGTACCCTGTATTAGCAGAGTGGAGCTTGTAAAGATAGTATTTTCTGGACTGTATCTAAACCCAACATATTTGTTTCCAGTATGGGAAACATTCCAGTATCTCTCATTCTTTACATTTTTGCTGCATTGAAGCACAGCATGTGAAGATCTGTGGTTGAAAATGGAGAAGGTGCATGTCAAAAGATGTAACAGAGGACAGAAACGGTTAGCGCAGACAGATGCAAAGTCAAAGTTACGGTTCTACAAAATGCTTTTGCTTTGAATTTTGAAGCTTTCTAAAATTCTTTAATGTTTTACGATATTTTAACAATTTCATAGTTTAACAGGTGCTTTGAACGTTTATGCGTCTACTTTCTAAGGTTGAGGATTTCATTGTCTCTTTCTTTAAATGCCTGAAAAAGTACAAGAGGATTTACTGTGAAGTGTAACATTTCCTTCTTTTAAGATGTGTGTCACTGCAAGTACTTGTGCTACCCCCATACGAGCCATTTACTTGCATTTTATAGGCTTGTTGTGCTAGCTTCTGTATGAAGGGTGTGAAAAAATATTTAGACACCTATTATTACAGTTTATGTTTTGATTAAAATGGTTAAATTTTTCCATTGATTTTGCAGCACAGGGTTAAACTATTTCTGTTAAATTTAATCCTTTCTAGGATGAAGTTGTGGAATTCCTTGATGAGCTGTTAGAAGTAGAGGAGAAGAAGGAATCCTGATGAGTGGAAGCGCACCACAAAGTATTTTACAAAAGTGAAGACTCACCATTGCTCCTTACTATTGTTTTTGGTCACCTGTAGTTTCAGTTAGATATACCTCAAAGCTGCTCCTTTAAACTCCTCCTTATGTCACAAGACCCACTCCTGAAAGATCACTTCCATGCTGCACTGACCCTTCCGTGAGCGTGGCTTTTCACTGTGCATTTACAGAATTGGTGCATATGGGTTTTCCTCTTGAGCTTTCTGTCCTTTACAAAAAACACAACAAAGCAGACTATTTGTATTTTCTGGGCTGACACTAAGGTTCCTCATTGCAGTGCTGTTCTACTATGTTATAACAGTACGGCTAAATTCCAAAGAACTTTTGTTGGATTATAAACCATGGAAGACATAACAGTCCCTCTAGACTTTCTGAGCTATGTATTGTGTTATTTATATATGTCTTTTTCTATGATGTTGAATAAAGTGATACTGAATCCCAGTGCACCTGAAAGATGTTAAGATACATTCAAGATTAACAAAGCACAACTAGTGATCTTGTAAAAACTGGTTAAAGAATTCTGTAAGCAGTGTTGATCTTTCTTAAAAACTAAATTAAATTCCAGTATGTGAAACTGAGGTCACTTAGAACTGAATAATAAATAATTCCTTCTTCCTACCAGTTCTTACTCTTTCTGTTGAAACAACATGTCATTCCTGTGTGAGGTGGGGCCAATCTTGCATAAAATAATGATGGGCGATATATTTAGTGTTCTCTCCTGTAGAAAACAGTTTGCGTGTTCTTTTCTGTCTTGTGGGACTGTCTGCATAGCTTTCATCCAAAATTAAGTACAGGTAGAGACTGCGGCAATTTTAAGTGGAGTCATGAAAAATATTTGCATGTGAATTCCTGACATTTTATTAACTATATGGCAGAGACCTATACAGAAGTACTTTGAAGGCCCGAAAAATACTGTGTTAGAGTAGTGAATTAGTGCACAAGAGTACTGAAGAGCAGAAATCCCACTGACCTCAGAGGATTTCATCCTTTGCTTTCCTCTTTCATTTTTAAGGACCCAAGTCCTGCAGGTGGTTTCATCCCGCTTACATCAAGGGCAGACAAGAACGTTCAGTGTCTTTATGACTGAACCCTAATTCAGCTGAATGGAAGTGAACTACAAGACTAAAATCTGCTTTAGGTTTTTAAAAAGGCAAATCATGAACGATACTATCTTGCTGAGTTCTGGTGCTGTAGCTTACATACGCTGTAGAAGTATAGTGTCTACACTATTGAGTGTCTACAGAGAACAAGAAGGGGAATCCAGAGGATCAGGTATAAGGGTTCTTCAGCTTCTGAAAATGAAACATTTTAAAATGTTCAAGTGTGTGTGAAAGGTGTTTGAAGGATCAGATTGGGGGTTTTTTTAGCTTCTCAAGTATAAATCACAACTAATCCGCTAAAGTTGATGGGCAGATTGTTTTATTCTCAAAATTAAAATCAGTCAAGAGCCTTTTAACTTTAGGAGATTTACCCAGCTCCACTTGTGGTAACAAGACTGGAATTTGAGCATACAGAGGGCGTATCAGATTTTCTTACACTTTTTGTTCCACACAATATTGGGACTCCATTTATTGTAATTTTATGTAAGAATTTAACTTTGCTTTTAAAACTTACAAGCAGTTGATTGTAAACCATCGCTTACTTCCCTGTGAAATACATGTATTTATAATACCCAGCTGGGGTAACTTCTCCAGCTTGTCCCTAGTTTTCTCTTGCTGGAAGTGTATGTATGCTCAAGGGAGAGGTTACCGCTCTGGAGGCCTCTTTGGTCTCTCTGCTTTCCAGCCTGCCTAGGACAACTCCAGATTTCCTCCTCAGAAACTCATTGATTGGTGTTAAGATCATATGCCTGAATAACTTAATCTTAGATATCTCTCTGGCTTTCAAACCCAGGAATCCTGCCATTAAAGAGCATAGAGTTGGTGGGGGGCGGATGGATCTATCTACATTGCCTTTGTTTCACAACATTTTTCATTTACTTTTTTCTTATTACAAGTTACCAAACCAACATAGGAGCTTTGCCAAGCACAGACCTGGCTATTTGCTTCTGCGGTGCCCAAGCGCTTGTGTGCTGTCTGTAGGTAGTGCAAAACCTTAAAGACTTCCAAGAGATGTGCCTGTAATTCAAGTTCCTGGGCCTGAGTTTGTCCATAACTATACATCTTGTGTGGAAATAACATGTGCATAAAGCTTCTAATTGGATTTTGCCTGTTGGTGAAGCAAGTAGCATAGACTACAGTAGGTACGAGATGACAGAAAATCAGTTCCATGATCTCCTGGGTTTGCCATCCGCAATTATTTCTTTCCCATTAAAGAACTCCCTTCCTCTCCCCAGCACTAATTGTCGGAGATTGCCATAATCTTTTTTAAAGAACAAAGCATGTGGTAAAATATTGTAGTATTTTCCTTCCACCAGTGAAACACTGAGCACCAGGCTGTTTTCTGATTCATTTGACTTAATGGTTTACACTGGAGATGCATTTAGTGCCTATGAACCCTAGTTTTTCCTCTTCAATGAACAGTTATTCAACCATTGCAAGTCTCTTGGGTATTATCAATTTTCTGGTAAGCTTGTGATTCTGTCTTCAAGGCTTCCTTAGCTGATCTCTTTTCATGTTCAGTCATTTCCTCGGCTCTTGACCTTGCAGCTAAAATCCCCTGCTATTGTGCCTTCTCAGGTGGGGATTTCATGATTTACTAAGGTGTCCATTAGCCAATGGTTTGTTTTTCTTAAGCCTACATGAAGTAAGTGTGATGTCCTTTACCGTTCCATTTAACTTGAGGAGGCAACTGATACTCTCACGGCCTCCTGAAATGGCACTGTGATCCCTTTTTCATTTTGTTCAAGTGTCTGTGGATTTTTTCTGGCTTTCTTAATTTCCACTACATATGGTCCCAAGCCAGTTCAATCTTAATAAGTACAAGTAGTTCTCAAACCTTTGTTCTTTTCTAATGAGAAATAGCTCCTCTTCCAGTTCTTCAGTATTTATTGTGGCTTTTTTCAGCATTCTCAGGTTCTTTTAACTGATTTTTCTTTTGCTGCTGCTATTGTTAAATGCCAACATTTACATGTGACTGCAATAAATTAGTGTCTTTTCTTCCACTTCTCTGATCCTGCCAGCTCTTCTTGGGAGGCTGTGGGAATATGGTTCTTGCCTCCCTTCTGCCACCCCAAATTCTTGCAGTCGTGAGTTGTCTGACTCAGATGTTAGCAGCTTCTGCCTAACCCGATGGCATATTTAGATTTTGTCTCCATTTCTTTTTTTGACGAGGCTTACGGTATGATGCTGATGCTCAGGGAAGCGTCATTTTTTTGAAGCCACCACGTTCGTGTGACTGACTCGAATGCAGCGCCTGTACCATAACCATGTGTCTGCTGACCCCGGGCAGACCCTGGAGATAAAATTCATATCAAACCTTGGTGATAGTATTGCTTGTTGTGGAGCTGTACAATCACACTTTTTAACAATTGCTGACATTTCTAGTAACAAAGATGGGTACTTGGGTAGCTGCTGTTGGCCTCTGATCTGCCTTTGTTTGCCCACAGCAAGTCCGCAATAATTCTGAGCATGTCATTCAGTCTCCACTTGGAGGTTAGGGGTGGGTGAAGTCCGTTTTCGAGCAGATGGCCAGCATGAGGGTCTGCACCCAGCGCGAGTCCTGTGCTTGATCTCTTGTTGGATGGGGTCCTGCCTGATGGGGAACTGCTTGAAAGCTGAAGATTAAACCGAATCACAAGTGCTGGCGCCCTGAAGTGGGTATGTAGTTTTGTGCTAAACAAGACGGCTGGCTGTCAGGACAATCTTTCTTCTGTAAGAACCAAAGCTTGGGCAAGGGAAAACATTCACAGATTGGAAATCAGTGTGTATCGGACAGACTGTGCTGAGCATGTAATCTTTTTCAAATTAATACCTGCTCTTAGTGATAGTAATGCTTCATGTATTACTGGATTATTGCTGATTCATCCTCATAAACAGCAATAGTCATTAAAAAAGGAAGAAGGGTGGCAGTGATTTTTCTGCTCAAAGTTTAATTCTGTTCCCATAAAACAGCATCGCAGGCTCCATACTTCTGTGTCTCGGCAATTCCAATAGCCAATAAAGTCAGTTACAAAAAACCAAATAGTTTTAGAATGATCAGTTCTGGCAAATTCAGCGGGAATTCAAATGTCCTGCTGTGCCCTTTCATTCACCACAGCGATTCTGCAAGCAGGCCTTCGTTACTTCTGTTGACAATGCATGAGCCAAAAGTGAACTCAAATCGCTCCATTTTCCAGAGCTTTGCTGCTTTGGAATGCTACAATATAAACCCAAAAGTTAGTCAGATGCTGCTCTCAATTCACCCGGAAAGCCCGTCCGACCAAGGAGGTGCCATTTCTTCCTACTTGCCAGAATAAGTTCAAGGTAGAATTAAATGTGCGTCTCCTCAAGACAAGCTATTCCCCTGAAAATCCTATAGCGTCTCCTGCTTTACAGAGCCTTTTCTCAATAGGCTGTTGGCATTAATGCCCACCGTGTATCTCCACATCCTTTACAGTGAATTATTGTTCCATATAGATAATAAAGGCAGACTTAGAGAATTTTACAGCTCTAAACCCGGAGTTGTGATAAGACAAAGATTTGTTGGATTATAAAAGTACAAGTGTTTATTATGGCTGGTACTGAGAATAAACAGTTGCCTGCATATGCCAGCTACTATGGAAATATGTTTTTAAGTTCTAATGTGAGCCGTAAACCAAAGCTACTTCAGTTAAAAAAATTCAATACTTAAACTGTGGGGAGAAGCAGTCAGTGCCAGAGAAAACATTCCCATTTAATAATGTTTGAACATAGAGCTGTGATGCAGTTTGTAGCAAGGCAGTGAGAAAAACCCACAACTAATCCTTCATTGCAGCTGTCTGAACTTTTGGTTGTCTGCCATACTTTAAACAGCGCCTTCTTTTTTCTGGTGACTCAAGACTTGAATGACCTAGTGTGGAGAGTTTAAGCTATATACAAAAAAGAAGTTAAGTAAGAAATAGCCAAAGTAAGTTGGGTTGCACACCCCAGCAAATCAGGGGTTTGTATCTTAAGTCCTCTTCAGTGCCTAGGAAAAAATATTAAAATAAATAGATACCTATTTATTTATTTATTTTTGGCAAGGAAATATTCAGTGGTTTAGACACCCATCTCTCCTCCCTCCCCTGTTCTCTCTCCTTAGAGTACTGATGATATATGGAAACTAAATTCTGTAGAGAGTTCTGATTTTTTTAAGTTCATAAATGCTAATCTTTTCTGTAGAAAAACTTTCTAAGTCTTCTTTGATTATTTTGAACTTTCTCTTCCCTTTGGAGTATCTCATGGGTAGGCCTTTTAAACAGCATGAAGTAACAAATGTGGGTTTTTTCCTGATTAATTCTCTTGCAAAGTAATGGAACTTGCTTACTTTCAAGTGGAAATATGGGGGTCAGAGGTGTAACTTTATGTGACTACTAGCTTTAAAGAAAAAAAATGGGGCTTTATGCCTTTGCCCCATTCTCACTATCACTTATCTGAAAAGGGATTAAATGTTTATGTATTATCCTGAACTGGTGGTAACCCTGTAGCTTGAGAAGTCTTACAACTATCTAATCATTCATGTTATGCCTAATTTTAAAAATGGTCATTCATAGCGACATATTCTGATCTTTCACAGCTGCTTATTATGTTGTATCTTTGCATTACAAATTATTGGATATAAAAAATCCCATAAATTCTTTTCACTGAAGGAAAAAAAAATCAATCTATGCTGGCTTCAATGCCTGTGGCAACAAATCCCCAACATAATAGCTTTTGAGGTACAGTATGCAATAAGGCAGTACAACGCAATAAACCATATATTGTCATCTAGCTGGCAAATGAAAGGACAAGCACAGAAATTGAGGGGATTTCAGACTGAGAACTTACTGAATACCTAAAATCCATGATCCCGGTGTTTCTGTACAAAGGGGAGCAAACACCTTTTGATTGCAAGGGCTTGAACCCCCAAACACTGCCAGAAACTTCAATGTTACACCCCACAGCGTCACTTCTCAGTCTGCCTGACAGCAAATTGCTACAGGGCTCTGCTCAGATGCAGCAGCACAATGACCTATATGAAATGGGGGCCCAGTTAATAGATAGTTATTAATAAAGGAAAGGAGGGGAAAGGGTGATCATACCTCAGTCTTAACACCAGTGAGCTTATGCTGGCCAGCCTGTTTTAATATGTGGCTTCCCTAGAAGAGGATGATACATGAGTTTTAACACAGAGCCACAGATCATCTTTCAATGACTGGATGTCACCATCACAAAATCACCCCCAATATTTCATAGAATCACAGAATGTTTTGGGTTGGAAGGGACCCCTAGAGGTCATCTAGTCCAACCCCCCTGCAGTGAGCAGGGACACCTTTAACCAGATCAGGTTGCTCGGAGTCCTGTCCAACCTGGCCTTGAATGTTTCCAGGGATGGGGCCTCCACCACCTCTCTGGGCAACCTGTTCCAGTGTTTCACCAACCTCATAGATCATAGAATCATAGAATCGTCTAGGTTGGAAAATACCTTTAAGATCATCACGTCCAACCGTTAACCTAGCACTGCCATCCCACCACTAAACCATGTCCCTAAGCACTTCATCTACCCTTCTTTTAAATACCTCCAGGGATGGGGATTTGACCACCTCCCCGGGCAGCCCATTCCAGAGCCTGACAACCCTCATTGTAAAAAATTTCTTCCTTTCCCCCTTTCCTTTTTCTTTCCTAGTCTCAACCCACAGCTGGCAATTTTAGCTCTTGATTCCTGTTATAAGTAACTCATACCCTACTGTATTTTGACCTTATCATCTTCAGATTTTGTATTTACTGTGCTATATTTTTTGTTTGCCATCTCTACTGTCTTTGATTAGCCAAGTTTTGCACAGAAAAGGAGGTCTAAGTCAAATGTGTCATTCATGGGCTGCTTATCCCCATCTGTTAATTAGTTTTCCCAAACTCCCTGAATCATTCTGATCAAGTGAAAACTGTGAGTAAAAACAGATGTTGCTGCAAAAGGGGGTAAATAGACTTCTGAAGCAGAACTGGGCTAGTAGCCTAAGCTCAACACTTTTTAGCTAATTTTTTTAATATCGAAGTGTCTTGTTCAAGAATTATCTAAGTGACAGACCTTTCTTTTCTCCATAAACATGTGGGCAAACTGGATGATTTGCACAAGAACACACACAAGCGCTTCCTTTCCCTTTTTTTGTAACTTGATTTTTATTTAAATACCTCCAAAGCATTATGTTAATGTACACTTTCTTCTGGTTCGTGAATAGCAAGTATTTCGAAGTTTCAAATAATATCCCTGTACAATTTGTGTTTGTAATTGTATTTTGAGTCTCATTTTCACATGTTCTCTTCCTGAGCCAAACAGTATTGACTTTTCATTTTGAATGATGCTACACAGAACTGTAACACATACTTGTACCTTTCAGTTAAACAATATTTTTAATGGATGTTCCTGTGTTTATTTTTTCAGCATATTTCCATGAGATTACAGATGGTATGTTTTAGTCGAGTTAACAGTCTCCATAAAGTTGCTTAGTGCGAAATCCATTGGTTTTTTTTAAAAATGTTACTGCATAAAAAAATAGTTTACAACAGAAATTCTAGGTTATTTCATAGTCTAGAATGCATTAAAAGCATAAAGTCATGCATATGTCAGAGGACGCAATATTTACAAATCTGTACAGTTTCTGTCCTTCTTTATTTACTGTGCCCCTTGCCAGGCATTTAGATTCAACTCTTACCACTCTGAGGTCAAATTCTCCAAGATAACGTATAGCCGTCGTCTAAAACTTCTTTTTTTCCTTACCAGCACTGAGATTGATGGCTGTATGTATGATGGGCCCATTTCTGCACTCCATTTCATAAAGTCTACCCCCCACGGAGTTAGAGATGGTTACCACTGCAACTCAATGCAGAACATGAAAACGGGTGAACTCCACCCAGTCACCTTTCCTTACGCCAACATTTTGATGTGTTGAACTACTGGCATGTTTTGGCTAAGGTTGTACAATAGGGTGGCAGATGAATTTATTTCTGACCTGCAGCTTATTCACAGTTGCCAGTCTTTCTCCTGTTCATTCAGAAAGGTAAGGAAAAGTATTTCATACTAAACTCACCAGAACTATGTTATGGGATTCTGGAAAACCTCCTCCCCTCTCTCCCTGTTTACTTTCAGAATGTTGAAAATGGAATATGCTGTCAGAAAAGCCTCTGTATTTTTACACCAAAGCCCAGTCTAAAAGCCAAGTGTTTGCGTTTTATCAACTGGATGCAATTTTTCTCTTTCCCAGGTTTGCTTTATCTTTAAAACCACAATAAGCAACATTCAAAATGGATACCCATCTCCCATAGCCAATGTCCACCCCAGCCCCCCCTCCAGCTGATGAAAGAGCAGAATGGTGAAAATCAGTCCTTCCACAGAGTTCATATGGCAGAAGTGTTATACATGGCTTCGGCTGCCAGAGGTACTACTGGCTGTGAATTAAAATTCAGTATCTTGGTCAGTCGGTACCATGTTCAGAAAAGCAGCCGACTTTATATAGGGTTCCTCTGGAAAGTGCTTCATCACTGTTTGGCTCTGTAAGAAGAGGCTATTCGTCATAACACCAGAATCAAAGGTGCTCTGACTCCTCTCCTGCTGATACTCAAGGAAGAATGGCATTTAGAGTATTCTCTGAATTCCAGGGAGTCATCACGATTTCTATAAAAAGATTAGTATAAGAATGGCGCTTCTTCACTAAGGCTAAAAGAACACCTTCCAGAAAAATAGCGTAATGATCCAACATCTGTGGCTTGTTAAATTCACAACGTTGAAGAAAAGTACCTTAGTAATCTTTGCGATACTATCCCTTAAATTATGGTAGCAAATAGTTTTTCTTTTTAAGACACGTCAGGTAGTAATTTGTTATGGTAGTTTACCCTGACCAGCTTGGGCAGGTTCTAAAAAAGGAACGAACACCAAATGTGTGGTTGCTCCAAAAGCATCCTTCTCCCCTCCTTCCCTCCTCCTTCCCGTCTTCCACTGAGAACAGACCAAGAAGTCCTGACCAGCCCTGCCATTACATTATAACCAGGTAACACAGAAATTAATCAATTAATTTATTATTAATAGGAGCAAAATGTGAAAGCGGAAGAAATTGTAGATGTACTACCAAGCACGCTGTGTCCTTCTGATGTCTCCAAAAGACCCTTGTGATAAAAACGTACAGATTCTTTAGCTCTGAAAGGTTGAATATGCTAAACTGTGATTTCAAAGGATGAAATCTTTTATGTCTTCTATGTTCTTTTAGCATTCTTTTCTTCTGCTGCTTTCTGCACTGCTGGATTTTAGCATCCATGAGTCATGTGATCTTTCTAGTATCAGTATGTTTTTCTTCTCATTTCTAGCATCTCTGCCAAAAGACCCCTGGTTAGACTTTCTGCATTTCGATGTGCTGGTGGTGGTAGTGGTGGTAGCAGTGATGTCTGGGTTGACACCTTCCATTTAGTTTATAGACAGAATTTTTCTGCTGACGTTTTTTGAAAAACCACACAGCCAGTACAGCTGCAACCAGTAACAAGCAGAGAAGAATCACAATTATTGCTATGATAGCACCTTTACTGGACTTGGGACAAGCCTCTCCTTCACACGGCTCGGAAGTGGGGACAGGCTTTTCTCCAAGGCCCTGGGTGAGATTTTCTTGCTCAGCTAATTCCTGGGATGACGTGTCAGTAATGATATCTGGAGCTGGTGCAGTGGTTGCTACTTGTGCTGGGTAGGCGGTTGTTTCTTTTGGTTCTGCATCCAGCGTGTGAGCAGAGGGGCTGACCATCACAGAATTTTCTGATACGGACATTTTTAAGCTGGTTATGTCAAACAGCATTGTTGTACCGAGCTCCTGAGTCACAGTTTCCAGAGATGTAGTTGGGTGGTCCCATGCAGCATCATCATAACCTCTGCTCACACTTAAGCTCTCCAGACCACTCACTGACGTAGGTGGTACTGGTGTCTCTTTGGCATCTTCCTCATCCATCCTTGTTGTTGCTGCCACAATCTGTGTTAAACTTTCCTCTGGAGCTGGGCTACCATTGCCTGATTTTCTTACTTCAACGTGATTCGGTTGGTCAGTTGTGAGGACGGCATCGTCTTCTGTTCCCATCGAACCATCAACTTTATCCCCCTCCTCTTCACCATCCTCTACCACTTCTTGTGTTACTGGATAGCCATCCAACCACGACTCATCAGTAATGGCAACTGCATCTATCTCTGCCTTTGTATCATTAGTTGTGAGAATGGGTCCAATGGGGAAATCCTCACTATCGTAAAACATTTTGGCACCAGGTTCATCATAGGCTGTCTTCACTCCAATGTGGTTATCACCTTCAGAAAACTGTGTTTTCGTGGAATCATCTGTCTCTTTCTCTGATTCTGGCTCACTGAAAGTCTCTGATGGAAACCAAAACAAGTTTTTTTGGCTTAGGAGTGACACGGGGGACTCAGTTGGTGCCCTGCTTCCTTTTTCAGAAGTGTCTGTAACACCTTTGGTACTTCCAGTTCTTCCTTCCTCTGAACTTTTGCTGAAGGAAAGCTGTTCTTGTTCCTGCTCGATTTCCTCTTTGCCATTGAGGTGTTCATTCTCAACAATAGGTATTGATCTGTCATCAGGAAAGTTATCTTCATAGTCAATGTGTGCCTCGGTTTCATCTAGAGACATTAAAAAAAAAAAAGACAAAAGCCAACATTTAATTTCTCCAGAAAAGCACTGGGCTCATTTAAGACAAGAAGCCAAGAAGAAAGATCCAATGAAGAGTGACTTTTAGACAGTATTTTTCATTCAGTGTTATTGTTTATTTGAAAAGGGAGTAGCCCACCATAAGCTGACAGTTGATATTAAGTTTTAAAAAAAAAAAATCAGGATAGGTGTCAATGCTAACCACTAGTATCTTACTCTTCCAGATTTAAAAATGCGTATCAATAACTTACTGTCTGCTGTTAGAGGACTTTCTTCAATTGCTTGTTGTTTTCTCGAATCTTTGTGCTACCTAACATGACTCTTTTTGCCAGACTTGAGGGAAAATTCTCATCATATTCAAGCAAGTGGAGAGGAATGTATAGCAAAAAGTAATCAATTATTAACTGGACTTAAAAAAAATCCCCAAAACTAGAAGCTTTACAGCAACTTCTTCCCTATTGAGCCAGCTGATTTTAAAAGATTATATTCAGTACCTTATGTTCAATTATTTATGATTATATTGCTTTTCTTCATTGACCTCGGTGTTGCAGTGATACGACACCTGGGGCCAGGTGAGCTGAATGGTATTTCCAATACCATGAGAGCTCTTCAGAGATGCCCAAGGAAGACACACACACACACATACCCACACCCCCACACCCACACACCCCTCCCCACACCCAAAACCGACACTGAGTTCTGCTCATTTGCATCTGAAGAAAGCAAGATGCATCCATGACTGCAAGGACAGAAAATTCTGTCTCCAACACTTAAAGCCTAACACCTAAATATCAAGACAATACCATCTGCAATCAACTCTGGGGCTTCCAATTTTAAGAAACTAAATGTTAACAAAAAGAGAAGAGAAAACAAACAAACAAACAAACAAACAAACCCCCAAACGTTCTAAAAAATAACTGAGTGCAACACAGGAGCAGTTTTGTCACAAAGTTTGAGTTTGATTTAGAAATACTCCCTATGCCCCAACAGACCTACCACTCATAGCAAAATAGACTTGATTCAAAGCATGAAACTAAATGTTTGAATTTGAATGAAATAATGCATTGTAACTTATATTTCTTCCACTCTTCTAAAACCTTAGCTCAATGAAAAATTTTCCAAACTAGACAGGGTGGTTGATTTTCAGCTCACACAAGTTTTACTCCATAGAAAGTTGATGTAATTGCTGAGATTTATGCTGGCATTATAAGTCCTAGAAAACAGTGCCTTGGGATATGGAAAATAAAACAAATTGAATCATGGTGAGAATTTTTCTTTTTAAGAGTGTGTTTAGTCTTTCATGAAGACAGGGAAGCAATAGACCTGGCATGACACGGGAAACAAGAAATTAATAGGAGAAGCTGTATTACAAATCAGTGCATTCATAAAGCCTTATCTTTTTTTGCCTTTTTACACTCAACCAACTTTGAATCATATTTTCATCTGGGGCCCATCTCAATTTCCGAATGAGTCACATTCTCCTTGGAGACTGCTTCCCAGACTTCTGGCAGAGCCATATTTGGTCTACTCTTAAGAAAGATTAGAAATATTGTTGAACCAGTCTGACCAAAAACACTTAGTGGTGATACAGCTCACACCAGCTTACTTTTTGCCAGAACAGCTTAAGCCAGGTGCCAGAACAGAATGAGTATTAGCAAAAGATATTTTTCTTGGAATAGCGTCCAGGTCTACCATAAACCAAAGCAGTTATGCTGAGGAAAACGAAATGTGCGACGTAGCCTGTGGAGAGTTAATATCTCTGTGAAAGCTCTCATGCTGGAGAACTGGATGTTCTCAGCAGGTCCTCCCAGCTCACAGCAAGGGTGTAGGGGGAAACCTGTGCACGGTATAACAGTGCCAACAGTGGACCTCATCACCATGATTCATGATTTGGTCCCGGTGTCCTCATCTGCTTGTGTAATCCTCTAGAACCTCCCCATCCTCTCCAAAGCAGAAAAAAACTTCCGCCTGCTGCAAGGATGATTTAACAGACAGGGGAATCCAGCTCTCAGAGTGGAAAAGCTTCCTGATAGGACTCTCACTTTTCTAATTCATCCTAAAATCTTTTCCAACAGTATTTCAGGCCTTCGTTAATGACTGGAGGGTACCTCTGAATACCAAAGCATTTCAGCAACGCAGCAACATGTTTATGAAGCTCTATGTGGCACTGGCCATCACGTTGTAGCAGTTATCCAATGCAGTAGCCATCCAATGCTAGTCTCACTTTTTTGCTTGTCTTGCTCTCACTTAAGAATTTTTCTACCTGGCGTTCTCTTTGCATGGAAATGGTGCCTCAAGCCATTTTGTCCTCTTGCCATCCAGACTCCTGCTAAAAGCTGATATCTGGTATGCCTGCTTCACTGAAATCCAGTGTCTCTCAGGATAGCCTATAGGTGTCTATGGGTATATATGAACTGGAACATCATAATGTGAGAACCCACCATTTACCAACTGTGGTGGTCATTGTTTTCTTTTTTGAGATGAATCATCACACCAGTCTGTCTTCACCCGTATGTCTTCTGTACCTCTGACTATTTTTGCCACTCATTTACTTTTCAGAATACAGCTGAGGATGAAATGTTGATTTTTACATTATGGTGTTTTAGTGCACGCACGCACACCCATTACCAAAAATTAGAGCCGTATGTTTCCGTTGTTTCCTCCAGACCTATTCTTTGCTTAGCAATATGAATGGGCAGCTAGTATTCATCTCATTGACCAGTATGGATCATTGGTGAATGCTTAACAACAGTTTGAAGCTTTTCCCCTTTAGTGCCTCTCCTGCCATGTACTTTCAGCCATTTAGAAGAAAGTCCTATGGAGGCACATCAGGAAAGAACATGTGCTCCTAGGAAAATATGAGTCCTCAGTCTATCCGAACATATTAAGGGTTTGTTGAACCACCAATCAAGTCTCCATCAAACCTGCTGTCTTTGGGCCTGATCCTGCATGTATAGAAATGAATTGGTGCTTTCTTAATGCTCAGCTGAGGAAAGAAAAAGCCCATTGTAGTCTAAAGAGAGCCTGAGATTGGAGCTCATTATGCGCTGCTCGTCACCGCATAAGGGAGTCTTGTTCCTTCTGACAATCAGATTGTGGCCCAAGTTGTAAAGCTGCTGTAATGTATTTTCATATGCAATCTCCCGTCTTTGTATAGTTTATAGCAAAGGCTATCAACATAACTAATGTTAGCTTATGGGATGCCAGAATGAAAGCAACTATTGAGCTCTCTGACCATCAAAGGAAATACAGACCCCCTTACTCTGAAGCTTTGATTTATATGATCCTGAATCGACTTACACAGTAATAATACTCTATTCTTTCTTCTGGGCCTCAGACCTTCAAATAGGGCTTGGACTTGGTATTTAGTGAGTTTGTGTTACCATGACAATTTTTTTATGTCAGCCATGAGCTCAATTTTCCAGGAACAGATTGCACAACTTTTGCACTTCTTTTTGCTCACCTCCTCAGTACTTTCCTGAGCTTTTCAGCTCTCTGAATTTTAGTCTCAGTACTGAAGAGCAACAACCAAAGTAGATTCAGCTCCACCTCTAATCAGAATAGTTGTAACCTTTATTTATACACATTTTTAAACCAGCAACTGATTTAACAGTGGTTGCATCTTCCTTCCTATCCAGGCAGGTCTGGTTTTAAGAGGAGCCAGCACTGAAACTAATTAGTCCAAGACCAAAATCTTTCTATATTTGGTCATTGTTACATCTTCCCCCTACCCTCCTCTGGCAGACTGAAGGATCAGTGTGTTTTGATTCACTGTCTGAGGGATTACTGAGGCTGAAATGAACATTTTACAGCAACAGATGCTGAAATGGCATTCTACCAAAGATGTGAAGCTCAATTAAAAGGTAAAATCCTTTTAATTTAGCCTTGTCCTTTCTGGGAAGCATCCAGTCCTAAAGAGCTTTCATCTCCTTCAACTTTTGATCCTAATGTGAAAACAGTGACCAAACATAGAGACAGGCAAAACCAAAGAGCCTGGTTTTCCACACTCTAGGATCAGTTTAATTTTTCTTCTAGATAGCATATTGGCATCCAAACTCTATTTTGAGTGTTGCTATTTTGGACAACCATAAAGTGCGCTGCATATTTTGTGGATGTATTTTTGGAGTACAGGAAATTGAAACTTGATTCTATGTAGACCATCACCATAAACATCTCTACTGTATAAAAACATCTTTATTCTAGGAATCTCAAAGTAGTTACAGCAAACATTAACAAGCTGGCATCTGTCCTTACGGGTAGGAAGGAAAAGAACATGTAGACCAATTTGTCTAAGATCAGTCAGATTTGTGAAGTACAGCATCTCGAAGAATTATCCATTTGACTTGGATGAGGCACATGAACACACTTCTCTCAAATCAATCGGAGTATGCTAGACAGAATTTGTGTTGCCTTTTGTCTTTTTCAACAGCTACAAGAGGGAGGATGATTTTTATTCTAGCAGAAAGCCTGCTAATATAATTTTTTAAACTAATTTGATTTGGCACAACCAGTTCATGCCAGATCAATACTTTACATTAATCTAATACAACTGCTCAGGGACGGACCTGAAAAGAGAACGAAAGTTTGTCATAACAATTGTTTTGACAGGCCACAAGCATATTTGGTTGCTTATTTTATTTGCTTGTCACAACTCTCCCTTTGCACTGTCAGGGAAAAAGAAAAGCAACCCCAAATAAGATCAAAAGCCATTTTGAGAGACATTCTGGTTTACTCTCCCCATTAAAGAAAAAAAAACCAAAAAAGAAAAATAATTAAATGATGCCGGCTAGTCATGCTTACAGACCACATGAATGTGAATCAATACTATTCATGAAAACAATGTTTGAAGTAATGAGAACAGTTGAATCAGGCAAAAAGACTGGGAGCTGTAGATGAAGCTTTCAGAGGTGGTCAAAGTCAGCCAAATCCTCCTTACACTGAAATCAGAAGTATGGTCCTCAGTGTGGAAAAGTTAGACCAGCTCTGACTGCACTAGACGAGTATCCAAGTGTTGACACCAAAGCGGTTCCTTAGATGTGCAGAAGATGTGACCTCTTCTGCCACAAGCTTATAGTTGAAAAAAACCCCAAAGCAGTCAAGGGAAAAGGATAAATATATGACATTCTTCTTAGGCAATTTTAGGGCAGAGATGTGACATGATTTCCCCGCCAGCTACTCTGCCTTTTCTTTGAGGAAGCAAACTCTTGAGGACGCAGCCTAATGCAATGCAGCCCTGATCCCCCCCCACCTGAAATCTTAGTATTAATGCTCCTGATATTGAACCTATGGTTCATTTGGGGAAGGAGGGGGAAGAATGACATTTAGCAATGGTGACTTTAACCTCTGTGCCTGCAAGGCAGCTACAGCATGGCACATAGCATCTGCTTTCAGACCTTACTACAATGCCAATTTTCAGGATATATGTTGTGAAACAAATATGTTCTCTCCACAGAAACAGAAAAAAATTCTAAATTGCAAAAACATATATTTCCCTGTTCTCTGCTTAAGGTTGCTTTGTTGGGTTGAATATCCCTGTGTTTTCAGGTAGAACACAGCATCTTTTCATGATGAGATATTGCAGGAATACGCTAACTATACAGAGACTCTTTCTTAAAAAGCATCTTGATTAAAAATTAGAGCCCATTACATGGCTTGTGCAATGTGCAGTAAAGCATTTTGCAATATACTGTTTTCTTAATTTACAGCATACTTTATTGTATCCAGAATCTCCTTAATATAACCCAAAAATTATTTTCTTCAGTTATGCCCATAGCCAAGTTTTGCCAACATATTTTGGATTATGTGTGTACCGATGCATAATATATTTTTTCATTTTATTTACAGATTTGCCAACTGTACAGTTGTACACTTACATCCTGGTACTAGAATGGAACGTAGCTCTTCTACCTGGATCAAAACAGAAAAGAAAGATGATCGTAAAGCTACCTCAGTGAACATCTATGTGCTATATTTAGATGCTGCTACGATGATGGTTCCTTGACTCTGAATCTGCCCTGGGTGAGCAACCGTGAATGTAAAGCAGGCCTAATACTTTTACATAAACACAAGAAAAAAACCAATTATTGCTGTTTAGTCTGATATCCTGCTTGGAAAGATGGGCATTATGATGTGGCTGTTACCCAGTAGGGTGGTAATGCGCAGCTGTAACATCGACAAATCTCAGAAAGCTTTATGAAACTGGATAAACGTTATCCCTGTTTCGGGGATGATGAGGAGAAAGCAGCAGGGAATAGGGTCTCAGAGACAGTGCAAGGTGTAGGAACAGGCCCTGTGTCTTTTAATCCTCTGACCAGAGTTTTCTCCCCATGGTCCTGTTGTGTTGGCGTAAGAGCATCGGGACCACCTCACATTTCCAGTTGCTCACCCAGCGCAGATGCAGTACAAGGGAACTGTATCGTCTTACCAGCCTCTAAATATAGCAGTGAAATGTTCATTGGAGTGGCTTTACGATCATCTTTCCTCTGTTGTGAGCCAGTTAGGATGAAAATGGCCCACTCAGCCAACAAGGACATAAATTCTCCTGTCATTAGCATTCACGATAGGGAAGTTACTCTTTTGCCTCAAAGTACTTAAAAAGCAGTGTGTGTGCTGTCTTCTGGATTACTTAATTAATAATTAGTCTCCTCTCTACTATGACCTCAAAATATCTGTCAACTGTAAATCAGGTTTCTTTTAATGAAATTCTTTTTTTTTTGTTCTTTTTCACTGAATTCTTACTTTCTTAAAAATTATGAATCCTAGCATCACATATTTCAGTCTTCCCATAAAGCCTCCTTTCTTAAGAGCTTTGATCAGGAAGATTGAAGATAGATATAATTATTAATTAACATGTACACTATTTTCTATCCCAGGTACTTAAAGTGGTTGAAAAACATTAATCAAAGGAAGCCCCTCAGCGTGAAGCCTACATTTAAATCATTTTAAAAATCATATTCCACAATATTACATCTGCTCTCAAGTTCCAGTGTTGATGTTTGTGATTTTACAGCCACACTTTCCTATTTCTTTTAAAAATATTTTTCTCTCCCCTGCGGCTGTGTGAAAGGCTCAGGAAAAACAGGGGAAATAGACTATTTATCCAGGGAAAACAGTGAAACACATACAACTTAAATGGCCTGATTCTTTCTCTTCCTTACTCTGGTGTAATACAGTTTTATTTGTACGTGTGATAAAGTTAGCATTTTCACTAACCTCAGTGAAGGAGGAAGAATTATCAACTTGGTGCTGATTATAGGAGGTTCAGACCCACGGTGTTATCAGATGTAAATACTCTTTTTTTTTTTTCCCTTCTCTCCCTCCATGATCCCCTTCCACCCCCTGCAGTATTTCACTTAATTGTCCAAACTGCTGTTTGTAATTACAGTTCTGGAAGCTGAAATAGTTCAAAAAGGTTTCGTGGGTTTGGTTTTTTTTGTATGTCTATACTATTTGGATGGCTTTGAATATCTAGTTCCCTAATACATAAACATGACTACTTTCTACTAGAACAAGTTTGACCTTTTCTCCTGATTGTCCACTGCCTGGTGGTATATATTAATGAGTAAAAACACCTTCTTGCAAGCCCTTGGGCATTAAGGAATATATAGGTTCTGAAACACATATGCTGACTCCAGCCCATGTAGCTAGCTCAGCTACCCAACAGCTGCCCATTCCTTTGCTTAAAGTTTGTTTTGCCAGAAATATCATCTTAAAGGTGTGATATCTCTCTGAAAAAAAATATGAAGATACTCTGATGAGTGTTCTCAAATATTGGAAAAATTGTGAGCTTTCTACATTGAGCAGGGTAACATGAGAAAGAGAATGAGAAAGCAGAATTCAGATTGCATTCGCACCTGAACTCATGGTACTATTTAGCTTATGTTTAAGCAAGGGGAATGTTAAGTTTGTTGCAGGATTGAACTAACATATAAAGGTGGATTTTCTTGAAGGTTTAAATTAAGGAAATGTCATTATTATAATTTCCAAGAGCTTTTACATTTTGTTTTTGTTGTTTTAATAAAAGCCTAATTCCTTGAGTCAAGTTATTTGGTAAGAAAATCCGCTTTCATTCCTTTTAATGGAGTAAATATCTAGGTAGCTACTGTTGTGCTTATAGACAAAAAAACCTGAACGCATGGTACCAGATAAAAATTGTATGCCTTTTTACTGGGGCAAGTTAAAAAATAATACACTTTTTTTTTAATGTTTCCATCTCACTGCTTAGCTCTAACCCAAACAGTATTTCTGCCACTCTGTCACAGACTTCTTCCGTGGCATGGGCAGCTCTCTTAACTTACATAGGTCTCTAATTTTCCTCACTTATCAAAATGAAGTGGCATTTATCAAGTGTGTAAGGCCAGAAGTTTAAAATTGCTAAAGCAACTACTAGGAAAGGGCTAGTAAAAGCTCAGTTCAGCCAAACTAGCTTCTTACAAGCCAGCGGACAAATTCTGAGGCTTAAAAGATAGGCAGCGATTGTATTACCCATTTTGCATCCCAAATAAAAACCCAAGAACACCTAAAGGATGGTCAGCTCAATTCAGCCTAGAAAATATAAAGAAGCGGGGGCAGTTGCCTATGGGTCTGCTGTGCCTTTGAGGGGTATTGGCCCCTGTCTGGGGCCTCAGTACCACCATGGCATCTTGTCTTTTCTGTAAGGAGGATGTTATCTCAGCAGCCTCAGCGTGTAGCATCATATGAAGATGCAAGGCTGGTGACCGCGTGCTAAAGCCAAGGACAGCCTCAGCATGTCTGTGGTAAAGAAAGATGTTACTTGCACGCAGGCCATGCTTAGTGCCTGGAAAAAGACACTGGCTTTTCTCTGTACTTGCTTTAGGTTCCCAAAGGTGAGAACAAACACCAAATTTTCATTCCAGCAGCCTGCTCTGTAGCAACCCTGTGGCTTCATGTGAAAATAAACATACCAGAAGACATACAAAACCTGCATTGTGCGCTCTATCTGGTAAACAATGTCTTTGGCTCAGTAACGCTGGCTGGCTTTTGAACTACTCTAAAAAAAAATATCTCTAATATTTCTTGTAACATCCGTAGTAATCCCTTTCCTTGAGTAAACAAAGTAAGGACATTGAAAAGTTACAAACCTCATCCAGTAACAGAATGAGCGCATACAACATTACAAACAGCTGATTTCCAGAAAGGGGCTGATTCTGATATTAAATACACAGGTGAAGGATCTTCCTGAAGGTTTTTTTCCAGCAATTAAAAATTATGTTCAGTACTAAAGAAAAAGGGTATTGTGGGGAAAAAGCAGGAAGATGGTGGACTGGAAGGCAAGAGCTGAATGATAACCCTGGGATAAGAATCAGTGAAACCCTGAAATGGGGTTAGAGGATATGGAATAAACAACTGGCGTAAAAACAACAGCGTAAAAAATTCCAACTTTTTATTTTGAATGGCTCCTGCTACCCAGAAAAAAACTTTATGCTCATATATGTATGAATAAATTATCCTCTCCCGTGGCTTACTGGAGACATCTACCAATGGGATTGTAAAAGCCCTGTTGGGCCATCTAAGACATTGATGCTCTAGTCACCAAGACCTTCAGGAGGACTGCACATGCCCAGGAGACACCCCTGTAAGCCTGAAACCATCTCGGTTGGGCTGATGGGAGGCTCATGACCTCCCGGAGGGATGCTCCGCATGTCGGGTGACCTTACCTTTGACACAGGCCTGAACCTGCCCGTACCACTCCCCACAGCTGTCGCAGAGCAGCGTGAACGCTGTCTCCTTGTTGCCCATGACGTACCCCTGGGCGCAAACGTACAGCAGCTCATCCCCCATTTCAAAGCCAGTGTGGCCGTGAAGGATGGTGTTGGGGAAGGACGGCGGGTCCCCACAGGGCTTGTCTGAGAAGAAAAAAAAAAAGAAATGAGATTGTAGAGATCATGCAAGAGGCTTTAAAATGCAGTGCTAACAGCAGTGCTAAAAGAGTTGCCCTGAGGACAAAATTACACACATCCACAGAACTCATACATCTCGCCTGATTCATGCCCTATCCTCCTTTGTAACTATTTTCAGCTGTAATTGGGAAGGTATATATTGGGCTTTAACTGTGATGTGATAACTGTGATGTTACCGCTGTGTAACAGTGATGCATCTGGAGGGGCTGTGTTTCCAACAAATCAGCCCAGGATGTCAAGCTACAACTGTCTTCTCCGCCTGCTTCTACAATGGCTAACAAAGGCTTGGATAGGCTGGGACTGGAAAGCAAAAGCTTGGGCACAGTCATTTTTTCTTAATTGCAGAAAAGCTTGTGAAATTGTTTGGAAATTGTTGTCTACTGCACTGTAGCAAGTGCTCAGAGGCTGAGCAATGACCCAGTCTATCGTCATGGAAAGGAAAAGCCCAGATGGACACCAGCCGTTTTTCAGACTATCTCTAAGCTTCTAGTCTTTCTCAAAATAAGAAGTTTCTTCCCAGATACTCAAATTTCTCCTATTTTAGGTTAGAGACATCCTAAAATAAATGGTGACTCATGCTCTTCAACTTAACCAAAATCAGGAGTAACATAGCTCTGCTTTTTGTGAGAATCTGAAGAGCTAAATTTATTGGGATATAAAATCTAACAGGATGTTGTTTGATAATATTTCTGCTGACAGCAGCACTAAGATCTAAGAAGTAAAAATTACTGTAAACAATAAAAAAATTTTTTTGCGGTTTTGGTTGCATGACAGAAGTACAGAGAGGAGGCAGACGACTGCCAACATCAGTGTAAACTGAATTTGAACTCTTGGCTATTGTTAACAAGGTGGGTCGAGATCTTCTAGAGAACTTCTAGGCACCACATTTTCTCTTCTCTTAAAGGTCTTCCTCTCTTAGAAGCGCTCTTGAAGAAGGGTTTGCCATGTCCCAGTATTCTCCAGATTTTTTTACAGTCCCTTTAAGAATAGACAACTCTCGGTTACAGAAAAACAAAACAAAACAAAAAACCTATAATGCAGGAACATGATCTTACCAAGAAACCCAGTGGACAAAACATGAAAACACTTCTTTTTCAAACCTGGGACTTTTTCCAGTGGTTCTAGAGCCCTTACTGACTGCAGAAGAAAAAATGACTGATTTGCCAAAACAGCTGAAGATTCAAAACCTGCTTTTGTCCTGATACAGAACAATGAGAAATGAAAAGTCCAATAGGTAATAGCTCAGGAGTTCTGGTAACTATACAGAATAAGGGAAACTCAGGGCCAGGTCTGTGTTCTAGTATTGATCTCTCCTGTTGAAACAGTTTGCCTTGGTTCAAAAATCTAATTACTTAGCTGGCTAAGCAAAGATTATGTTCCTTGGAAAGACTTCTGTTTGGAAGCTGAAAAAGTGACCTCTGAGAATCTGCTCCTAAACATCCAGAAGGAGAAACATCTTCAGAGAGCACCCTTACTACTTTGCTAGAGTCTACTTTTAGGACAGCGTCAGCACAAGATCTTACAGACAACACTGCCATTGACACCAATTCACATCCAGGGTTTTCAGTGGGCAGTAGTTTTGACAGAAAAGCTCTCTTCAATCTACTTTCTGGAAAAGCTCAGGCTTTCCTGCTTTTGCCCTGGGGACATTCTGCAAGATCCTTGTGAGTCCTGGCTGCAGCTTTTCCCATCATCTACCCACTTCAGACACAGGCATAGGTAAATACATGTTTATTTAGAAATACGATGCGTTTAAATTGCCAGTTGTTTACCTCATAGTGAAATGAACATCCTATGATAAATATCCACGCTCTGTGAAAGTTCTTTTGGATCAGGATTTTAGAAATTGTCTGATAGACCTGGCTAACCACATCTCAATCGGGTATGCTGAAAAACATCTGCCACTAATTTAAGGGACACGGTACTGAAGTCAAAGCTTTGAAGTCTATTCTCCATACTCTGCACATACATATATACTGTCTAACACCTTCAGAAGTTAGTGGGAGTTATGCACACACACACTGACAGAAAAAACAAGCTCTTGAGGCTACACAAAGCTCAGTTTATGTACAGTCTCATGGAGGCTTGGCATCTGAGGAAGTGAGGAGCAGTTAGCAGCTAATGCCTTTCCTGTGAACTGGTCGGATGAATAGAGATTGATGTGGATGAAAGGAATAAAAAAAATATTTTATTGCCTCATAGGAAGGCTACAGACCCCTGCATTTCATGTACTTTATTTATGTAGCTACTTCCGTTGGTACAAATGGGAGCTGTGTATCTGCTCTGAGGGAAGTATTGATCCCAAAGCTGTATGGGACAATTATATGTCAGAGGGTATTCTTATCTACAAAGCCTTGCTTCTTATCCCTGTGGCCAGAGGAAACAGAAAAGTAACACTTACATAGTTAGATGCATTTACCTCATGGCAAACACATTCAAAAAGCACATTATAACCTTCCAGCAAAGAAGGGGGCTGAAGAGAGCTTTACTGTAAAATTTGGCAACGTGTGGCAACAGAGACTAATGAGGTCCTGAAAGAGAGATCTGGCTGATGTGTGAGTAGAAAGAAAAGGAGAGATTTAAAAGATGTTCATGGCTGAACGCTGTACATTGAACTTCTGAATCTCTCATATGGTTGTGAGAGAGGTCGTACATAATCTCCATAAGGTCATCTCTTTGCTGCAGACCACATTGAGTGACAGCATGGACAAGATGAACTGAAAGCTGATACCCTGGAAAGATGAGTTCCTACAACCATTTTGCTGATGTCCTCTCCTGTGCAGGAATTTCCAGGGTTGCAGCGTCTTATGGCTCCTCATCCTGCTGCAGTCTCAGTTGCTATGGCAATTCCTGCTCAGCCTTTTGCCAAACCTGTTCTTTCTGGTACACATGCAGAAGTGGGGACACCCTTCAGGTTTCTGTCTGAGGCCTTTGCACCAGGAGGTGGCAAAGCATGGGCTTGTTTGGAAGAAAAGCCTGTGCTCAGCACTGGCACTCAGGCCATTTTCTTGCTGGAAGAGAGGAGGCAGATCTGGGCCACAAAGTGTGACAGAGGATGTGTTGGCAGCAGCTTGTCATTTGGAGGAACAGCAGTGCTCTTTGTTAAGGTGACTGCAGAGGTTGCCTGGAGTGGTGAGGCTGGCAGACGAGAACCAGGCTCCTCCAGTGCTGAACGGGTGCTGGAGCTCTGCTTTTCCCCTCATCTATCCTCCCATAAACCAGCATGTTTTCTTTCTTGCTAAAAGACAAGCCCAATGCATGCTTCCCAGTAGAAGAGCCTGACATGCTTGATTATTTTGCCTCAGCACTCAGGCCCCATCCCACATATCCCATGCTCTGCCTGCTCGTGTGCAAGATCACATCCTCAAACCTGGAAACTTGGAATCTGGTTCTGGACATTGTGACCCTTCCTGATTTTGCCACAGAGAGCTCTGGTGTCCTAACATCAGCTGCAAGCAGCAGACTCAGCAGGTGACCTTCTGGATGTCATTTTGTGAAGATGAGATGTTGCAAATCTGAGCCACCCATTGACAGTGAGGTCAAACACCTAGCAGGGTACGTTGGTAGCTGACCTGCAGTAAGCAAGGACGGATTTGGTTATGCAGCAAGAGAGAACAGCCCTGATACATGGCAATGTGGAATTAGATAGAAGATCCTAATGTCAGCAGTAATTTGGCACAGACTGTCTCCTGGAGCAAAAATCACCACCACAGTCAATACAGAACTCAATATACATGGGTAGAAATCAGGATAAAGTCAACATCTGACAACCCAATGGGAATAAGTGGCACAGCAAAGATTTAAGTGTTGAGTATAGGTATGTTAGGGTTAGTGATGGCTCTGGTTACAGACCTCTTAGAGACACAGTACCTGTTTTTCAGAAGGAACTGAAGATGCCTCATGTTAATTGAGTTAGCACATTCAGTCATGACTGGCTTTTAGAAATTCTGGCCCCTCTGAAGAGTAACTACAAACCATGTGTGGAAAAGAGTTTGTGACAGGTGATTTCTGGCAAAGAGTCGACACAAGTCACTTTAAGAACACAGCACCCCTGCTTCTCAATCCAGGTTCCTCCAGAAGCATCTTCTTGATTTAAACTACAAGCATCTCATCAGTTTGTAAAGATTTTTTTGAGATGTCCCAATGAATACTGTCTACAGAAAGGACAGCCTAAGGTCAATGCAAAAAAAAACCCCAAAAAACCACCCATGAAAAAGATGCAGACTTCAGCTTCCATGCCACATGGCAGAACTGGGAATCTACTGAAATCTGATTATCTACAATTGCTACTTTAACTGTGTACCATGCTCTGAAAGCTGACATGGAATATCCTCTTTGAAATAAAACATCCCCTGTTACAACCGCCCAATTCAGTGGAATTTTTCCAGGGAGATCGCTGGAATTTATAGGATGTCATCTTGTCATTAAGGAATTGGAAAATGCAAGTCTTAACGCTCAACCCTGTGGAAGATGAACGTGGTTGTTTGTTTCCCTTCTTGATTGCAGAGACACTAAAGTGTATGGATTTTTTTCTTTTTGGATAAAAATACTGAGTGCAAATAGAGCTCAAAGAACCAAAACTGAATCATAGCCAATGTAAGTGCTACTTGTAAGCTACCGACATTAGGATGCCAATACCTCTTTCAGCAGATAGGGCTTGTAAGAATAACTTCGTTTACTAGTTTAAATGACATCACCAGGTAGCTGGAAATTCACTGTCAGCTATATGCAAAGCTCTGGAAAAGGAAGCTGTAGCAATGAAAAAATGAAAAAAAAAAAAAAAGAAAAAAATCATATCCATAGCAAAGCATGACAAATATAAAGAAATGGTCCAAATATTACATAAAGCAAATTGTAGCTTGATTGCTCTTTTAAAGTACATTTGATATATTTGCTGTAAAGATTACACTAATTTTTTTTTCTTACTGCTGAAAAAGGCAAACTGAAATATGTACACAAGCCATCAAGCTTTGATGGGTAGCTGGAGCCAGCAGTCATGTTTAACAAAGTTTTATTTGCATTTATGCTGTACGCTACTACAAGTTGCTGCCTGTTTAGTTTTTCTATGGTGGCAGCAAATCAAAGCCTTATGGAATAGAGATCTTACTTGTTGCCTGTAAATATCAGTGGGTCACCAAAAGAAAGAACCAGTAAATCTTGGGGGCTATTAACAAAGAGATCTTTCCTTTGTTGCATTTAAAAAAAAATACAAGAAAGGGAACCAAGAGGATTATATACGTATGAAATTGAATGCTATGCAGTCCTACCAAAAAAATAAGACTGGTAGGAAAAATTCCATCTTTCTGGTTTTCTTGCCTTATCTCTTTTATACTTTGAGGCATTTTCTTATGAGCCATGATAGAGAATAAATACAAACTCTGTGGGCCAGATCTGATTTATGTGTGATAGTCCATTTTCAGAATAGGTAGAATCTAGTATATTTTTGGGTCATTTTTGGCACTCAGGGCTAAGAGAGAAACTTTCTGATCTTGGCAGATCCCGAGCTGGTACAGAGTTGTCTTCCTGACTCTAATGGCTGCATAAAACATTTGTTTCGGAGAAACTGAGAAGACACATTTCTCTGTGCTGTGAAAACTGCAGCAAAACCCACAGCATTCAAAACCATTACGCCGACCGCTGTCCCTGTCAAACATAACTCTTAGTACCAATTCCCTGTAAAACATAACTCTTAGCATCAAAGGCTGCTGTGATTCTTCTGTGCGTAGAGAGAAAAATCCATTTTGGAAGCACAAAACCAGGTACCTCTCCATGATTTTTATTTGTAAGAGCCTGATCCTGTAAGCACACCCAGAGCTCTTGCTAGCATCTGACCACTGCCCCGGCTGTTGAGGCATGCTGAGGTGTATGCTTAAGCAATTCAGCTGAACTCATTTGCATGCTAAATTTTAATTGAGCAAAGATTAATTGTAAATCAAGGCCTAAGAAGGGAATTTTGTGATGGTTTGTACCAGAAGTTTCATGGGGGTTCAAGATGCCCTTTGCCCCACCCTAAGAACCGAAAATAGAGTTGTGAAGAGTTACTATCATCAGCTTAGTTTCTAAAGAAGAGAAGGCTGATGTGGCTGTTCCCTCTATCCATCCTCAACCTGTCAGTCCGTCTGAGCCTTTGGCTGATTTCAGCCAAGTCTGACAAAGAGGGAAAGCTGCTGAGCATCTGCTCATTTTGGTAAGATGAGTTTGAAAGAAGAAAGATCCAAAGCCAGGTGTCTATTCCATTGGGATATGCACAGGTAGGACTCACCTTACACATTCCCACAAGGGCTGCTGGCCAGCTGATCGGCATTGCGTACAGGCAGACAAACCAGCACATTCATACCTCTAAGGTAGCCCCAGCCCATGGTCCCTCTTGCCCCACCAGCCATGCCAGGATCCAGCAAGGAGCCGAGAGAGCCCTGAGGGCAGGGAGATGATGGGTAGAGGGTGAGGTTAAGAAACGCTGGAGGAAGAACCAGATGAATTTCTTGTGGGATTGCAGATTATTGGTTGGATGGATATGGAAGAAATGAAAGGGTTTGCAGTTATTATGTATGCGGATGTAGGTCTCAGTGTAAGAAACCTGGGATTTATCACTTTTGGCAGGGCAAAACAATTTGCTTTTTGTACTTGATTTAAATACATGGGTCTTAATACTAATGTATTACCTCATTGTAATTGAAATTGTATCGGTTAAAAGCAATGTCCACTTTTCTGAAAGAAAAAAAATACTCAGGAGGTTTCAAGTAAGAAACAATTCATCAATCGTAACTTAGACATGTAGTTATTAGCCATGCGTACAATACAGCAGAACAGAGATGCTATGCCTGAGGTTGTGCTGCGGGGTTTGCTGTTGTGACTTCTTACTGGATATTTACTTCCGAAAACTGAAAGTGGCATCCCTGAGGTGTAGGATGTCCTTTCATCAGACAACTTTTTATATCTTCAAAGAAGAGGGGACCTTATTTGTCATCCAGAAATGTTTCTGTGTGTAAGGACTATTTGGTGAGTGTATTGGCATGATCATCCCATTCTGTCACCAGGAAACTCCCTGCCTTGTACAAAACAAGTTGTTCATAAGTTGCCTCTCCTTCACAAACGATGTGAATTTTCCCGAGTTTTAACTATGCGGTTTCTGAATCCTGTGTAGTGCTCCTCTCCAACAAGCGTTGTCAGACTACGTTCTTATCTTCTCCTTTACTGCCCCTTGACCATGAGCAGTGACCAAATGCAAAAGGCAAACACGGTTCCTTCCCTGAGATCCAGCATCTACGTGTAAGCTCAGACGCAGCAGGTGGAGCACAAGGGCACAATGGAACAATAGCGACCAGAGCAATGATTTCAGCGTCCCACAGCTGTCCCACCCACCGCAAGTTTTTTTCTCTATGGGGAGGGTGATGACAAAAGAGAGATTTGAAGAAGACAATGAGAGAGTTTTGCAGATGTTTACAGGGAGCTGCTCCTATATGTGAGGAGCAGCATGGAAGAAAGCACAAAGGTGCTTGTGTGACAACATTCGCAACTGGGTGACGGAGTTGGCATCGCTCATAGCAGCACGGAGCCTGGAGTTGATACCACAAGGGTTATTTGAGAGGACGGTCCGTCAAACTCTGTGAATTTTGAATGACTGGGTGCACATCAAATATGCATCACCTCTGCCACATTTCACTGCGACCATATTTTCATGCCCATTGCTGCCAGTGACTCCTTATCAAAATGCCACCCTGTGTTCTGAACTTACAGTTTCTCAGTAAATGCCATCTGCTTGTCCCTGTTTTTCTTGGAAGTCAGATGTGAAACTTCACTGCAGACATCAACAATCTGTTTCAGGGGTTCCCGAATTTCTTTACACAATCCTGCCTATCAGTAACAATTTATTTTTTGCCTTCTGACTCCATCTTTGCTTGTGGGTTCCAGCATTTGAATAACAAAATGTTCAAGCATCAACTTAAATTGGAACTAATTTGGTTTTCAGAATCATCCATGATATACCCGAGTCCCTAGCAGGCTGGTCTATGCTTATTAACAAAAAAAATACTACAACCAAAAAAAAATTAAAATGGAGGCAATAAAGTTATTTGCATACAAATGCTGTATACCGATAGATATGCAGCAGCACAGTGTTTTGCGGTTGGAAGCCAGCTTTCTGGGGTACATTCAGTTACAGCGCTGTGTTTGGGAGATGGTTCAGGCATCACAGTTATACTCGTGCCAGATATATTCTTCTCCACAAAGTATGTTGTGTGAACACCAAAATGGGTTCTTCCAGATCAGCAGTGCTGTTTGAACTTGCAGCAAAGACACAAGTTAATGCAATTTACTTCCCGCAACCAAAGTACACAAGTAGTTGGCTAGCTTAGCGGGCGATTTATTCCTTAGCATTCCCTCTTTGACTCTCAGCAGTAGAAAAATAGAAGGCAAAACTTTTAATGTTGCAAGACAGCAATGACTGTGCATTATTTCAATAATATATCAGTGCTGACCTTCATCCTTTACACAAAAAGCATCATATTGGTCATTCACAAAGGGACCGGTTTCAATTTTAACATCAATGGCTTTCACGCTCTGCTGTTTGCTGCCCGTCTTTCTGCATATAATTGTCCTAAAATAAAGAAGAAGAAGAAAAAAAGAATCAGAAATCTTCTGGAGTTGTACATGTAGGTGAAATTTGGAGATCTTTTATCACAGCAGTCAGGCTTTAGCCTCAGCTTAACTCAGTTTAAGAGTTGGCACATAAGGCGTTAGTGTGGGAAGATCTATGAAAAAAACCAAGGGAGAATTAGAAGTAATTAAAAAAAAAAAGTTTGCTGTAGATCAGTTCAAGGTATAGGTAGCAATAAAGAATGTTTATCTTATTATATTCTCTCATACATCTAAACATCAGACCAAATCCCAGCATATTTAAAGCCACATTCTGCCACATTCCCACCAATGGCACCTGGATAAAACTTAATAGCAAACTCAAAATTTGGTCTGAAAGATTATAAATCATTAGCGTTTTACATTAAAAGAACATTAAAGTTGCATATTTAACTGCTCAAAAGCTAACGCAGGCAAGCTCGGAAAATTTCTCTTGAGTTCTTGCAAGAAAAAGCTGCTATCTTTTTTTTTACAGTAATTCCACGCCTTTGTGTAAACTCTGCTTCCTCTGGCTTGGTATTCAGCAGTACCTAATCCATCCTGTTGCCCCTCATAGGCTTGAACAAAGGTAATAAATCTGCATTTGGTTTTACAGCTCTCTAGATGCTGAACATAAAGGAAGAGATTACTAATTATCTCTTCTCTCAGCTGTACTGGCTGCTTAAAACTAACAAATAAAAGACAGTTTGTTGTAGAAGACACTGGTTTTACTGTTGCACTGAAGGTTACAAAGGCTGGGAAAGCAAATTCAGCCCAAATTTTTGCAGCTGGATATTAATGGTGTGGGGTTTATTTTTTTGTGGACAGCAGGTTCGTAGAAGTGTTGCACGGTCAGCTATTCTAGTGAAAGCAGGACAAAAATGCTTTCCACAGAGAAATCTTCCCAGTGGAAGAAAATTTATCATTTTTTATTGTGCAAAAGTTGAACTAATTTTGCCATCAGTTTGGAGAATAAAATAAAATAAAATTCTCAATTTGGAGAATAAAATAAGTGTTGACTAACTGCCCATTCACTGAGTGTGGAAAAGATCCAGTGGAAAAACCAGTATTTGATCATGCACTTAAATACTCTATCACAATTGATTTACACAAGTGGATTGAATTACAACTGTACAGACCATCTTAGTTTTGGCATGTGTTGGCTTTTGAGCAGTTAAATATGCAACTTTAATGTTCTTTTAATGTAAACAACAAAAGTAACATGAAACAAGCCATATGGTGGTGGTCACGCATGTGTAACAGAATGGTTCCTACCAGGCTTCTGCTCTGGAAAATGATGTGATGTCATCCTCCACTTGAAAGCCCCTGGGGGGGGCTGGTCACTTGAAGGATAATATTGCCCGTACAAGTTTAAAATCAAGCTTTCTTAGAATTTAATGCATTTAAAGTCCAAGTCTTCTAAGTCAGTAACCAGGCACCTAGACAAAAGTGACTTGATCTACCAACGTGAGTTCAGATGACTGGGAGAATAAGGTAATCAATTAGAAAATTTTTGTGTGCATTCACATGTTGTTCCACTAGGTCTTGCAAGGACTAAGACAATGAAACCCCCTTCAGTTATGCCCCCCTTCAAAAAGTGCCTTACCCACCTTAATCTTTCCAATAATTACTCACTCACTTAAGCTCCCAGATCAGTTATGCCTTGCAGCACTGACTAGCCAGATACTGACATGTCTTTAAAAATTTGTGTCTTTCACCTGTAATTGTGTACTTAAGACTTCAGGCTCCCTTAAAAAATAAACCCAACCAGTTTTGAATATTGTTGCCATCATAAAATTCTGATCTCTGAAAATCAGGCCACATTCCTTTCTATGCTTAGTCAAGGAATAAAATTCCTGATACTTGGAAGCCACTTCTGAAAATCTTATCTTGAATTTTCCAATTCCAACTTCTAGCTAATATATTTTGCTTCTACCCAAAGCACTGTCATTTCTTTATCATTTCTTCATCACTTCTTCAGGAGGCTAAAAAGTTATCTGTGGGTGACACATCCTTGGTATATTCATGTCATCTCCAAAACAGGACACCTGTCTCACTTCTAAGATTGTGTACTTGAAAAGCAAGTTTTTCTTACTTTTTTTCCCAAGTATTGTATGATGAATTACAAGTTGTATCCTATATTATGTACTCTATATTCTGCAAGTTGTATTCTATAGTTGACAGAATACATTGATTAGTTAATTAATTTAAGAGCATTTCTTAGCTGCTATCCAATGAGACCAAACTTATAAAGGTGTATCTTGCATATAGTTTTAACATGATACATAAAGAAAGGCTTTAAACGACATTAAGATTTTTAAAATGTATTTCTCACTAAACTTTTTTCCTACATGAAGTTTAAAAATTGTTCTTCCTGCTTCTTTCTTTTTTTTCCTACAATAGGCCAGATCCTGGTTAATCTTTTACTTAGGACTTTGGATTTTTGTCGTATTAAAACTGATCTGATTAAAACACTCTAATGTAATTCTGCTGAGATGAAAGAAGTCATGCCTTGTAAGCATACAAAAAAAAACAGAAGGAGAAAAAAGAGAAAAATCTATTTCCTCTTTCCCATTCCTTCTTCTCTGTCAGTAGTTTCCTACTATGATCTCAATCCTGCAAGCTTTAAAGACCTTCAGTAAGCTGTTATTACTGCTGCTGGAAGGAGCTTCACAAGTGCTCAGCATTTCTCAGTAGCGGGTCTAGCCATCAGACCTGCAATGCCTTTAGCATAAAAATAATCTCCTTGCAGTCAGTAGGGCTCCAGGTATGATTAAAAATACTCAGTAACAGTCTCTTTTCTCTGAGTTCTTGAGGGTGGGCATGTTTCCCTAAATCCTAAAATGCTAGGTTTTCATTTATAATTATAGATTAAATGTGCACTTTTGTCTCAGTTCTAAAAAGTAGGTTTTGATGCTTTTAACTTTATTAAATCTTTCATTTGAGGACCAAAAAATGTCTATAAAATCAGAACACAACATGTTTTAAAATTTCTTCAGCAGCAGCATTGTCATGCTGAAAAATACGTACTTTTTTCCTACTCTTTTCTATTCTTTCCAGCACCCTGCTGAGAGGTTGTGGAAATGTGTCACCCAGTTTGTTTCTTTACTATTTTGAATTGTTGCACTGGGGCATGGATCGTGGTTGAGGGAATGCCGCAAAGTTTATACTTTTTTTAGGGATACATCCACCTACCCAGCCATTTAGAAGAATGTAGTCATGCAGGGAACTTTAATACTATTTATTGCTACTTTCATGTAATAATTGAACTTAAACTTACACAGACTTGCTCATTACTCATACTTTTAGGATACATTGTAATCTGATGATTAGAGCAGCCTAATGCATGATTTTGTACTTTGTATTAATAAATAGACGCAATTTTATTTTTCCTTCTGTGGAGATCTCTTATGAAAGTAGACATGCTCAGAAGGAACATACTGAGTTCAGACTGCAGATCACCCATAATAATGCTCTATATTTAATACATGTCTGCTTGAAACATCCATGCATCCCTGAAAATTACCTTTATGCTGCTGTGAACACTGAAAAACTCCCACTCACAATCAAAGCATAAAAATCAATCACACAGAAGTACCCTATAATATCAGTAAGGTCAAAACACAGTTGGGAAAGGAGAGGTTTTAGTGGTGTTGACAACAGCCCCTGCTCTCTGACAGGAAGTGGGAGGGTGCCTGATGAGGTTTCCTTTGGTTTCTTGACAAGCCAAGCCAAAAGCTACTGAGAATCTTCTCAGTCTACTGCTACCCAGCCTAGAAGGACAACCCGCTTCACAATGCCCCTTCTCATCTCAAGTGAGAAAGCAAGAAACCACAGACACTCTGCACTGTGTTAAACCTTAGCTTAATTTCTGCTGTACAACTCATCCAACTAAGAACAATTAAAAATCTTTCCCCTGGGCCTACCCTGATAAAAAGATCACAGGTTGGCCAAGCTGATCATTGTTTTCCTGGGTTCTGACTCAGCGATTTCATTTATCATGTGAGTGCATAAAGGAGAAAATTTAATATATAGCACAGTAAGGCATGAACCAGACTTCCTAGAAGCCTTCTACTTAATCTTGCACTGGTGAAAATTTTTCTAATCTTTTAACTAACTGATGAATAACTGGTATACTTTGCACTTCTCCTATTGCCTCTATTCAGAGAAGGAAACAGCAGAAAAAGCTGGCATGAATAGTATTTATTTCACAATATGTCACAACATGCCATTATGTAATATATACTATTAAATATATCATAATGATATGCCCCAGCCATAGTAATGATACTTAACTTCATATATCGTATATATGCATGTATAGTAAAGATATATATAACAAACATAATATTTATATATAAATGATAAATTTTGTTTATACTAGTATCCACTGGTACTTCTACTTTCTAAGATAATTACATAGCGATTTTGTAATACTTGAAAATTTTTCAGTAAACCCAAGTTAAAGCAGATGGAGTTAACAGCTGAGTTTATGTGACATAGCGTGATCCATCAGCACAGAAACCAGTAGGTGGGACTGGGATGTTTTGTAGTCGCTACTTTATCTGCCAATTGATTGTAAGTCTTGTAGTCTTAGTCAATAAATTCACTGAACTGAGTCAGAATGGTCTTATGACATCTATTCATAGCCATATGAACTTGCATATGAATATATTCCACTCAGAAGAACATCATCAACAATGTGTTAGCTGAGGCACTGTGAAAGTCTGGTTCATAACATAATATAACCCTAACAAACATTCCCTAATTAGAAAGTTAAAAAATGTCATCGCTTTTCTTAGTCAAGATAAATCTTTATCATCCTGTGCTAATTTTTTTTCATGGGTCAGCTTTACCGCTTGTGCTTCAGTAACTAGGTGAGAGGAAAAAAAAAAATCAGTAGTCTGGAAGCCAAACTCGAGGCTTTTTATTCTTAGTCTTTCCCTTCTGTAGTTTGGGAAACTGCAAATTATAAAGCTGGCTCTGATGAGGAATAAAATATAAATGGCATGTTCACGATTACCAAAGGGAAGAAAATTTCCCTGAAAAGTCATGAAGGGGAGCACAGGTGGGCTTTGGAAAGTCCATTGACTGGGAACTATAGAGGCTAATGCTGGCTGGATGTGACCCAAAGAAAGCAGCTGCTAAGTGTGACATGAAGACATTCCAACAGCAATACTGCCACTGGAAATGTCAAAAGGAGGTCTTACCAAGGCAGAACCAATATCCTTTAGATTCTTAAAAATATACACCAAAATGCAGTCTTTTGTGCTTAAAATTGTACCTATGACTACTGAAATAGTAAGGCCTCTGTTCATTAAATAAATATGGCCCATTCATGCAGAGTTTCATACTGTAGCCCAGTATGAAAGATTTTATATAGCCATTTTACTATAATACCGCTATGTACATATAATTTGAGCATTCTTAGTGCGTGTAGAGGAGAATCGTGTTGCTTCCTGCCCTGGGCTAGCTGGGTGCTCAAACACATGGCAAGTGTCACTAGAAAGTTGGTTTTACCCAGTTTCATTTTAGGGTCTCAAATTTAATCATTGGCTTTTATAACAAATGTTATTGATCAGTTATCAAAGGGTTTAAAAAAAAAATAAAAAATTTGCTGACCACTGTTAATTTAGAAAGAAGGCTTTCAGGTAGGACTAAACATTACAGAGATTGTAAAAAAAAAAAAAAAAAAAAAAAGGGAAAATGCATTAAGTTTTTTTTTGAAAATTAGGAAATCAACCCCACTAGAACTAACTGGCAAGTTAAAATCCTGGTACTAGTCACTCTGGTTCATTTGCTAAGAGTAAGCATATCGCCCTTCTGCCCTTCATTTTCCTAGGCTAAACAAACTGATCACGTTGAATCACTTCTGATGAGAGAGGTGCTTTCTTAGACTGATCCTAGCCTGAGTTTTTCCCTTCTGAGCTTGGACACCAAGAATTATTGCATTGCACTGTTGCAGGTGGTGTCTCACCAGTGCCTTGTTCAAGCCCTGCTGTACTGCCCTCTCTGTCCTGGAAGAGCTGCTGGATGTCTTTTAGGAGGACTGCATTTCCTTTTTTTTTCACAAATTTTATGTGAGTTATTTTACTTTATGATGGGCTCACTGCCATCCTATGTTCTGTGAATGCACCCAGCTTTTTCTCCTGCTCTGCCTTTTCCAGATGAACTGCTAGCTTAAGGCAGAAATTCATATTAGTCTTCACACAATACTATTATATTTCACCCCAGTTCTATTACTCCATCTCTGAAGTCAGGCTTACCTTCTTGTTCAATATTGTGATTTTCCTTGTTCTTATCAATGAGTTCTAACCTTCTGGCATTAATTAAATTCACTAGCATACCCCTACCTTTTGTGCCGAAGTTTGCTAAAGTTTTGCTAAAGCCCGCAAAGTTTGTTAAAAAAACCTCCCAGTAAAAATACAGCTTAAAAGGGTGAGTCCCAGCTAAGTAAATGGCTTCTCTGAGGACTGTCATGCTTTATTTTAGCAGAATGTGGTTTGGGTGCTTATCCTAGAAGATAAATCAAAAATTTATTTTCTTTTGTATGATGCTTTTCCTGAAAAAAGTACATTTTCTAAAAAACTATTCAATTATCGGGCTGTCTGTTTTACAAGAACTGTGGCTGTCATACTTTGCCAGTTCTGTCTTCCCAGGTTCCACCAAGAAAAGACTCGTGTGTCCCCCCAAAGCTCATGCAAAGTGGCTCATGTCCACATTGCTCAGAGATATCATTCCTTGGAGTAAACTGGCCACGTTCATACATTAAACTCAAGCCTCTTGACTGAGCTTCATGTAGAAATCCCTATTCCTGAAACACAACTACTTTGTTTTTTTCTCTGTATGAGACTTTCTGAGATGATTGACAAGAAACAATGAGAAGACAAAGTCATCTTCCAGCAGAGCATGATGCCAGCTGTGGGCTGCAGGACTCGAGTTTGTGACATGAAGGCATTTCAGAGTGCAAGACCTCCTCAGACAGTTTCATAACCAATCTTAGCATTTTGATTTGGACCATGTCCTGTCAGCTATGTCTGGATTTTTCTCTTGAAGGGAATTAATTGACCCACCTCACACAGACATCTGGGAGGACATTCATATGCATTATCATCAGGCAGCAGAGCACAGCCTTGAAATAAAACAGAGAGCTTGCCAAACTGACGTATCATTAGGACTGCTTCTCTGCAAATAAGCAAGTGGACGTGTTATAGCATGTACACCTGGATAGATTTCATGGGGCCCACAAGTCCAAGGGTCCACACACATAGATGAGAGGACTGGCACAGGTTAGCTATCCAGCCTTATTTCATTCCTTGGATATGGCTTTTTTCTTTCCCAAGAAATGTGCTGTTATTACCCTACTGCCAGGTGCTGGGCAAGTCCCACGCAACAGGCAGAAAAAGAAGTAGGTAGTCTTGTGAAATGTCATTTCTGAGTCTTATTATTACATTTCCCACTGGTGTCATCTGCAGTGAGGGCCCTGTTGTGTTTGACACTGTAGAAGCATTCAATAGGAGTCAGAGCAAAACCCAAAGAGCTAACAAAAGGAAGAAAAAATAGCGATGAAGTAATTTTCCTAGCAGCAAACATCTGGTCTGTGGTCAGCCAAGAAAAGAACCCCAGTCTTCTGACTCCCACAGCAAGGCTTATTCTAGCTGACTCTGCTTGCTCACTCCAGAGTTATTCCCTCTGAGATAAATCCTCCAGGGACTGGGTGGGAACCAGCCCAGGGCAATTTCATGCAAAGGAACAGGTTGACAGCCCCGTAGGAGGTCTATTATAGAATAGAAAGTCTATGCAGAGCTTCAAAGCCCTTATAGAAGGGACACACGGCTTCATTCTTTTGTAGACAAATAAGGAACAGGATAGGGAACAGGACAGCTTCACCTTTTCAGTCCTAGAAAAGTGATGGAAATGAGTAAATCTGCTATGAATATCTTAATAGAAGCTGTTGAGGAAGTTTACAATTTCTAAAATAAATAGCTGCTTTCTACTATTCTGTGCACAGGGCTGATCACAAGAAAAATTGTGTCGTGTTCATCTTCTAAATTTCAAAAACCCTAGAAATGAACGTAAGACCCCACAGAACGTGCTGCCCAGCGCTAGAGGACTTGATGCAGGGTCTTCCAGGATGACATCTGCATTCAAGAGATAGCAGTGAGAGGCCTTCAAAGAACTCTGCCACCTTTTTTCATTTATATTCTGGCAGATTGCTTGCTGTTTTACTGACTCACTTGTCTGACATGCAAATAAGCTGTAAGAGTGTCATTTTAGCATAAATAGCTATTAGGGCTCATCTGACAAATGAGACCTGCCTAACGACATTTCATTTCCTGAAATGTAACAATGTGTAATGCTTTGTAAGTTACACATTTCAGGACTGACTTGCAAATGGTTTGCTTCTGGGCTGCTGGGAAAAGTTACCCCTTATCCTCTTACGCCTATCTATTTGTCAGTGGCTCTTCTCTAAAACTTTCCAAGCCCCCAGACCTGCCAGCAACAGCCCTGAACTCTGAATTGGGTTGGTCTGAACAACTGAAAGTGGAAGACAAAAGCATCCCCTCGTGCTTGTAAAAGAGGTTCTGACCCGGGCTGCTCAAACCACAACACTACCAAGTTTATCATCTCCTTGGATTTGCTGGCAGGCAACTATTTGTTTAAGCAATTTCCATCCTACATCAGTTAAAGTGAATGGTGTTTGTTGAGACCTGCTGTTTGGACTAGCCCAGTTTGCAGGGACTGCAGTGGGTTACAGAACACAAGGTGAACATCTCCACCAGCAGACTGGTGTCTTCTTCCACTGGCATCACTCTCTGCAGAATGATGATGGTTTTTAACACCCTAACTAGTAGCTGGTTGCCCATCTTGCTCACTTACAATAGACAAGAGATGAGCACTGCTACCAGCACAGCCGAGGAGGCACCAGTCACTGCGGTGGGTCAGTGAGAAGCAGGTTGGAGTGAGCTGGGCTGCAACAACATGGTTGGATCCAACAGAGGATATCCCATTATCATCTTCAAAACCTTTGCATACTTACATATATTACATACATAATTGGGTCACAATTTACACACAGGTCATCAGAAATTTGACTGTTACCCAAAGAGGGCCAGTTCTTCAAAACAAATTCTTCTCTTTGCCCATGAGAGTTATAGCCCAGAGGGTGGGCAGTATAAACATGCTCATGCTGACTCAGTGATGTGCCTCAGTCATAACAGGAGAAACTCCCACTGGTTTCCAGGCTCTGAGCTGGCTGTAAAAATAATAGTGATAAGGACACAACAGCCAACAGTGATGGATATATTTACTAGGAGTGGGATTGTAATTATGCACTAAGATCAAAAAATAGCCATCAGAATTGAACAAGTCACTGACTTGTGCAAATTCTGGAAAATTGATCTAGGGGTGGCAAAAGTCCTGACGTCTCTGCTAGAGCACGTGTTCAGTTTTAGGTCTTTGTGGTGGAAGGAGGACCGAAGTGTGTCAGAAAATCTGCAACACTGTAATGAGTTCACTCCCATCGTTTGTTTGTGTTTGCTTCTACTGCCAATGTCTAATCCATTTTTCCTTAGGGGAAAGATTGGGATACTTTCCAGGCACTAAATAAATAAAACCAACTGCATTCTTCCTGAAATTAGGAACTTCTTTTATCATGTTTCCTCCTATTCACCTCCTTTCTGATGTACGTGGTCCAAGAGGATATGGGAGAACATTAGACTAAAGCTCTGCAATCTGCACTGGACACCAGTCAGCTGCTGGGAGGAATGCAAGGTTTTAGAGCCAACCTATGAAGTCCTGAATGGATTTGGACCTGGCAAACGTGGGGAGGTCACTTCTCGCCCTGGGCCATGCCATCACTTTTGAAGATGTGGAGGTCCATCATGATGAATAACAGTGTAAAGTCCTTTATTTTGGAAATAATTTTCCCTATTTCTGTAACCTTCCAAGCATGCTCTGAAGCCTGTTTTCCTCTCTCCATGTTAAATGAGTTGAGGAGAGTGTGGATTGAGGTTTTTCTATTTACCAGCTATCCTTTATCCTTCCTATCATGTTTCCACTTATCAAGTAAATGCCTGAAGTACTGCATAGGTACCCACAGATATATTTTTAAAATTCACTAATTAATTTAGTAAAATACTTTAAGACCCTTCTTAATAGATTTCCCATGCCTTTCATAATTCTTGAGCCCTTTTTTGATTCTGTTTTAGTACTTCTCTTAAGATGTGGTAACAGTAATACAGGTAATATTCCAAAGCAGGCTGTTACACTGACCTATATGTGTGTATATATATGTATATATTTTTCATATTCTCCACTCCATTCCATAAGCACTCTAGCAACTTGTTTGTTTGTTTGTACTACAGCTGCAGTTTAACAGAGGTTTTCTTTGTGCTGTCCATAGTGATGTCCTCATATCTTTCCTGGGCTGACAAAGTTAAATCAGAACCCTGTAAGATATTTTCAAGTAGATTGCATATTCCTCCTGCATGTTTTATTATTGAACTCCATTTGTCATCATTTTGCTCATTCATCTAAATTCCTCTGAAAATCTTTATATTTTACTTGAGCTGGTCCAACTTGAACAACTTTGTCTCGTTTGCACACTTTGCACTCGACTGCTCATTTCCTTCTCCAGACCTGCATTAACTAACAGTAAAACCAGTATAGCCTTTTTAGGCATTATACTTTTCTCATTTTTCCCCAGAGGCAAAAATACACAATTCAGCGAACCAAATAACATACATTCTGGTGCTTGCCCAGCCATGGGTAAAAAAGTCCCAGAGAAGAGAGTATCAAATTCCAGTTCTGAAGAACTATTCTCCCTGGTGAAGCTCTCCAGTGAAGGTCAGATGTGGTGACCACATAGCAATAGCATGCTGATGTGCCCCCACAATGTCCTTTCTGATAAAAGGTTTAGAGACTTCCATATCAAGGACAGGTTTACTGCAGTAATGGACTATGGAAAGTTGGAAGAGATGAAAAACTTTCTGTCCTGGTTTTGGCCAAAACCAGGACACCTTCCTTTCCTTTCCATTGGTATGATGATGTGTACATTCTCACATCATCATGCTGTGATGTGTACAATACTATCACTATATCCAATTTTGATATTAAAGATATTCAGGGATAGGTCCACAACTGGTATGTTAATAGCTATAGCTCCAGTGCCTGCAGTAATTAATTGAGGATCTCTCAGGACTAACTAGTGGTGCTGCTTAGATAAAAACGGGATGTTTTTTTTCTCCTACCCATCCTTACTTCCACAATACAGAGACAGTATAAAAGAACCTGTACAACAAATTTGCCACGCGTTTCTTAGGGATGGATAGTTTTTCTGCCTCTTCAACCTCCATGACATCTCAGCAACTGGCTTAGGGAGAAAAAAATTTTAGGGTTTAGATCACTGTCTTATATCCTGAGAGATTTCTGGATTTTTTTTAGTGACCAAAAGTACATACGAATACATTTTCAAACAATTTTTCACCTGGAAAAAAAAAAAAAGATCACCAGAACTAGCTGCTTTCACTTGAAGTTGTTTAAGTATCACCTTAACAATTTTCTGTCCTTTGGAAACTTCATCACTAAAAATGCACAAGCACCAATGCTTACTTAGGTAACAGTCACAAAATCTAATAATACACTAGAGTTTGGGAACCTGGAAAGAATATCTTGATAAAACAAAACTTTATCACCATTTAACATTGACAGTAGATTAGATATTGCCCTCTAACCTATGAGAACTTTGTAAAGCAACTCAAGGGAATGTATATATATATCACGCTAAGGCTGTGGCTGGTAAACCTGCTGAAGGAAAGATTCAAGAGGGAAGGGGCTTCAGATCCACTCATGCTCCTTCTAGGCAATTCCTGTATGGCCCCAGCTTCAGTGACACAAAACATTTATGTCAACCTTCAGCTCCTCCATTTTGTTGTTTGGGGGTTTTTTATCAATTTTTCTGTGATTTGGTCTTTTTGTCAAATATGAAGCCTGTCTCCCTGTACCTGAGAAACGCTGTAAAGCCTTTCATTTTGGAAGTGACCAGGCAGTTGGGATGTGGGTGCTTGGCCCAGCGCAGTGCCACAGAGCTAGACCTGTGCAAGACTGGAATGAACTTGAGTTAGAGTTCAGCAATCCCTCATCACCATGGCAGAACGGCGCAGTGACGGGGCCGTGCTGCTTCTAGCACACAGCTAGCACCTATGTGGACACACATTCTCAAAATCTTAAATTTCCCTGGAAGTCATTTGGACTCCTGGCATACTCACGAAGGCTGAATTTAGCCTCCTGAAACAACGATCAGCAGAGGGAAGCAGTTTCCACCAC
>NW_009260767.1:285573-294795 GCF_000687185.1 Egretta garzetta
CCTCTACAGAGGCAATGAGGCTTCCGGGAGAGGCTGTGGCAGGCCAGAACACCCAGCAACGCTACCTGTAATGCAGTATCAGCTCCCCAGTGAGCTTTCTCAACAAACTCTCTACCACGTGTGCATTATCATACCTAAGGGCACCTGAGGTCATATCTATTTGAACATGCGTATTGTCTATACAGACACGGGAAAATACCCAAGGCAGACAAGTGGTTTCCATGAGAAGCTCAGAGAACTGAGGTCAGTGTCCACAGCCTGCAAGCTCCTTCAGGGCTCAGCACCCCTCTATAAGCCAGGTGGAAAGGAACCACAATGAGATAATTCAGAAGGAAAGAGGAAGAGGAAATCACTGCAGATCTGTGAAATATGTGATCTTAGGCTGATAAATATTTCTCTCTGCAATATTAGGTGTACACAATTGATTTAGCGGGGAGAGTGGCATATTTAGCTACATGTCATGGTGCTTGAATTGTGGCCAGTGTTTTTCAGTAATGTTCTTAGTCAAGGAGAAAAACTTAATCTACAGCTGTCATTCATACTTCTCAGAAAGGGTTCTGCTGTTGTCCTTACCCAGTGGAGCCACCGGCGAGCCATCCCGTGGTGCAGCCAGCAAAAGAACAATCCAGAACAGCCCTTTTCAGTTCTTCTGCAGTTGCTAAGCGAGCACTCAGGTCAACACAAGCTTTCTCAGCTTCAGCTAAATCCAGACCCTGAGAGTTGTTCTTGGACTCAAGTGCAAACACTTTCCCTGCAGCACCAAGAAAGGACATGTCACTCGTCATGATATTGTATTCAATACATATTCAACAAAAATATTGCAAATTGTCACCAAATAAAGTCTTCTTGCTTTTACTAAGTTCTTCTTAATGTGCAGCCTACTTCTTGAATGAGTAATTTTACCAGCACTGTAAATACCCTCAATCTTGGCTTTTTCTTTTAGTTTTGCTCGTGAACAGAAAAGCAAGTATGGCTAAGCCCCTACTCATTCCCAGCCCACATGAGATGCTTGTCTTGCCTATAGGTCTATGCTTAAGATCTGGAGAGAGAAAGCCCGACACTCTCACATGCACATATACAGTCAGAGTCAAAACATCTCCTGTAGGTTATAACACTGGAATTCATTACTAAGCATATTACAGATACATTTATAACAATTACATCTATATAACAAGCACAAATCGAAAAGCCAGTATTGCAACTCATTCTTCCAAGTCAGAGAGAGATTTATACTTATTCTCTGAAATCAAAACTATGTAATTCTATGGCAACTTGTGCTAAATGCTGCTGCAAAGTTTTTGTATCTTTCTGGAAAGACGGAGGGAATTTTTTTCTTAATGGAAGGCTTTTTTTGAATGAGCGTGAGAACATACTTAGCATAACAATTTCTCGTGTTATTTTTATTTTCAGTTCAGTTTATTTTACTTTAATTTATCTAACACTGAAAGCTGCAAGGGTGAAAGTTAGAGGTTTTGGCAACAGGGCAGTTGGGTTTTTGGCAATAAAGCTTGAGAAGTTACTGGGTTATGGAATAAACACATTAGCTGGATGTCTCCAGAAAAAGAAATAAACAATGATATAGTTTATAGTGCTGATGTTTAAAAAGCCACAAGCATCTTCTTTCTGAAGATAACATCCCCCAGAATACCTTCTCAATTTCAAAGGTACAGACTTAGGTGGCTTGCAGGTGCAGGAAGACAACTTTTAAGCACTGTTCATTCAGTAAATGCCTGGAAATACTTATGCCTTATTTCAAGAGCAGATTAGTGGTAGTGGTTACATGCATAGCTTCCAGCACATACCAAGTGTTGACTACATAGCTAGCTTCACACCCATAGGATACATTGACCAGTATCAGGAATCCCTCAGACTGATTCAGCCTGATTCCGTACCACGAGGCACCCCCACCGCACATTATTTCAACAAATTGATAAATATTTATCTAATCCTAAATATATGGAACTGTTACAGGGCAGGCTTGTACCTGGAAGCTTTCTGTTCTTATCTGTGCACAGTTCTTACAGCAAAAAATACACAGTTCCTTTCATGTAAATAATGTCATTTGTGTTCACATTAGCTATCAAGCACAGGTGGAGCCTCATGAAGATTCCTACTTTGATGGGAATTCTACATGCACACAGCAAGAAGTCATCCTGACTTGGGCAGATAGCAAATTAAATAAGCGGGACAAGCAGTGTACCCAGGGTGATCTTCTCATGCAGTTAACAGCAGTTGGCCAAGGAATGTGACCCAGAAGCACAGATCAGTGTCCTAACCACTAGATTACATAGTCTCTTGCTTCTCAACTATAATCAATACCATGAATTGTAATTAGAACAGGGGAGTTTACACAGAACAGTGAAAAAAGCAAGCCTCTACATTCCTGAGTACCAAAACCTCAGGATTCTTTCCAAAATGCCCCAAATAATGCACATGACTCTAACGTAGGCTGATGTTTCCAAAGCCCTGTGAATAGATGTAGTGAAGTATGCATGGGGTAGGGAGGGAGAGAATATAAACAGAAGGATGATGGTTTTAAACAACGATTCCTAAGTTGTGGACTGACTTTCATTAGTAAAGGTAAGCAGGGATTGAGTATAATGTTTTACTGAGGCTTTGTCCCAAATAAAAATGTGTCCACATCCTACATTTCACAATATGGCTGTCAGGATTGAGATGCATCGTCAAAGACATATAGAGCAAGTTCGTGTAACATCCGACTTACCTAAATCATAAATATTAGCCCTATCTTCCAGCCATTAGTATTTTAGTTAGAAGACTTAAAAAAGAAAACCATTAAGAATCAAGTTCCATCTAGATCTAATTAGAAGAAATTAAGTTCATCATTAGTCTTTTCACCAGTAAGTGACAATTACATTTTTAGAGGAGTTTAGCTAGCCAAGACTGAGACTGAGACAGCATTCCTTAACTACTGTTATGTGTTTGCTAGTACTTAAGATAAATTAACTTTTTATTAGAAACTATGAAGATGCTGGTTCAAAACAGACTCCTGTCCTTTAAAAAGGTATCTGGGTATCCAAATCATGTAGACAAATAGTTTTAAGGGTAAGCTAGGAGGGACTTACTGGTTGGGAAAATTATAGTGAACTGCTTTATAGGAAATTCTGGTTAGCCAGAAGTGGATACAGAAGGCTGAACTTCTTACCAGACCAACTTGGGAATCTTCTCCAAGAAGCAACATGGCCATCTGCCCAGTTTTTAACGTGTCCTCTGTTTTGCCTAATTTCTTACTTAGAAAATATAATAGCAAGTAAGGTTCACTTATTTGAAGCTTGACCAATGGAACAGCTGGATCCCCAGTATCCTGAGCTGTGTCACATTACTGGGGGGCATTTACAGGAAAAAAATACAGGAGACATGCTAGCATGATAATAGGAAAATATAAAAACAGATCAAAACAGGAAAACCTCATAAATAAGTAAGAATACAACATCAAAATTGAATTTTGCACCTTAAGATGGCATGGCTAACATGCTTGAGATTTTAATGTATTGAATTTTTCTCACTTTTAATCACAAAAATGGTATTGTGTTCAAGCTTGGGATTGAAGGGTCCTGGTTAAATATTTTTAAAATTTTTATCACTGCTAGTTGTAATGAAAAGTTTTTAAAAAAGGTTTGTCTGATGATATCACAGACAATTTTGGTACTGGGCTTGTGAAAAATGCAGGTGGTATCCCCTTTCTCTCTAGCACATTATGACAGCGTAGGGACATGGTTTAGTGGTGGAATGGCAGTGTTAGGGTAACGGTTGGACTTGATGATCTTAAAGGCCTTTTCCAAACTAAATGATTCTATGATTCTATGTGTAGCTGAGATGAATTTTCTCTGAGATAATATCAAGAGATGTATTGCCATTTTGGTTTAATATGCAACTTTAAATATGAGACTGTTTTACATTTCTGTAAGGTACAGGATGAAGGATCAGGTCTTTGTGTTTATTTGTGTGAAGAACATAGTATGCTTGGTTGTGCTGGGTTGTGGAACCTTTTAACAGCCACCACATCTGAGCTCCCTCTCAACTCTCTCCATTTCTGCCCCGTAACATTTGTTTCCTATAATGTGATGATGAGACAGGTGGTGTGGAAATTTGCTCCCAAAACTCTACGTACTTTTCTGAAGCCTCTTTAAACAAAGCCAATCCCTTTGGTTTCAAGATCAAGCTAAAAATCCATGCAAAGTAGTCTTTCTCAGAAGGCTTAATGCATATATTGAGCCTAGCAGGTTCAGAAAGAAAAATGTCCTTGTCACAGTAAGTTTCTTCAGGTTCCCCATCGAAACCAGTGAAAAAGTTTTCATTTCAATGGTAAGATGTAAATGATAAGACATAATTCTTCCAACTGTTAATAACAGCTGGATTCATAGTTCAGAAGAAAAACTCACACTTGAAACCAAAAAGAGTCTTTCTTTAATAAATAGCCTATATTATATCGATAGCCTCTACCATCATCTGACACTAGTATTACAGAATATTGGTTATATTTTGATATATTGATAAAAGAATAATTTTTATTATTGTTGGCACCAAAACTTTGTAAACAAGCAATAGCTGAATCTAGTTTTTACTTAAGAGTTTCCCAATATATTCTGATCAAAAACATTACCAGAGAAGCATAGATCTCAAGGCTTCTAGAATTCATTTTTATCACCTTGCTCAACTCCTGCATAACTAGACTGTAGATTTTCCCCAATAATTCCAACATCTAGTCCAAAAATTCATGGTTGAACTCAAGCATGTCTTTTCAAAAGGCATCCGGTCATGATTCAATGACTCCAAGTAATGGAGAATTTGCAGTACACTTTATAGTAAACGGTTCCAATGGTTCATTACTCTCACTCCACCTTATTTCCAGATTCGAATTTTGCTAAACTCAGCTTCTAACAACTGGACCTTATTATGCTTTCGAGATGGAAGAGCTGTCTGCAATCAAATGTGTGGAAGTGCACAAAAGGGACTCTTCAAAAATAAAATCAATCCAAACCCATTTCTTCATAGTTTTAGGAATCTCAGTGGAATTAGTAGAATTTTCTTGCTTACCAAGGAGACAGAGTTTGACTAACTTATTCTAATAGAGTAACAGATAAACCAGGAAGTTCTTCTGAGGCATATAGGCACAGTGCAAAGCCCACTGAAATTAATTCAAAGTTAAAATATACTTTGAAATAAAAATGCCTCTCACAAATAATATAAAATGAAAGCACTTTAAAAGGTATGCCTGGTGTGCCAATCTCATGACATGATAACTAGTTCAAAGGATAAAACCTAATAATTTTCAACAAGGTAAATGTGGTAAAAGACGTGCAAATGTGGAGTCTAATTTATTTTTACTTAAATGTTAAAAACTTCAAATTGAGGTAAAAGAGAGCAGAGGAAGGGAAGGTCATTTCTGCACTTCAAGAGCAATTTAATTTCCATTTCTATGGCTGTGTGTAACAATGGCCTTGATTGTAACAGTAAGGGTGGAGGATTCAGTAAAACTGTACAATTACAGACAGAGATTTGGGTAATTACCAGTTCTGCTTAGTGTTCATGAATGTAGAGTTTATTTCTGCGAGAAACTAAAATGAATGATGTCTTATTTAATTCAAATTGCTTAAAATATTACATCATCAGAAAACTAGCAAAACTGGGAGGTCGCCTTTGAGTTCCTCCTCAGCTAAATTCAGTTTGAGCTTAAATCTTAATTTTACTACACGCTTTAGAATCGAAGAGTTGGAATTGTTTAGGCCTTTATTTTTGCAACATACAAGAATATATGCTGGTTTGCAAGCGGGAGCCTGAAATGCTTAGACACCTGCTGCTCAAATGTAAGTGCCTAGAAAGAGCAGAAGAGAAAAAGCAGACTTTTTTCTTCTTCTTTACACAAAACATGCAAAGCAAGCCAAAGGAAAGAGTATAGTAGGGGGGGGTTTCCTACCTTTGATGTCAGACATATCTGGTTCTAGCTCAGAGGTATGTATCTCAGATCCTCACCTAATTGTGCCTCACTTTCTGGATTCAGGTTCCTTCCATGTGCAACCTCTGCAGTCACTATGCATGGTAACTACCAGATGACTGGCTTGACCAATACGCCTTCCATTTAGCCCAAATTTAGCCAACAGACCAACACCCCTCTGGAATGACGAGTAAAGTTTTGCAATTAGCACTTTTTTTTCAATTCAGGAGTGTCTTAGTAAGGTAGATTAATCTCCATCATTCTCTCCTGACACGCTCTGTCTCAGAGCAAGTACTCTGCAGAAAACTATGGTTCATATGTATGGATGTTTTAGCAGCCATGAAAAGACAAAGTCAAAAAAAGCAGAGGTGACTCCTGTGAAGGATGCATGAAGCTGCACCCTTGTTCTATTCCAGCGCAAACATAAAGAAATTTTAAAAACCCTGCATTTGCAGTGGTATAATTGAGACCCATCATGATAACCTGTATTATTCTCCAGTAACTACACTAACAGTAGCAGCACACATGGTACGTCAGAGCAGGAATAAGCCCTTGAGGAGCCTTCTGTCCCCCTGACCCTGACCTCAACAGCTATGAGCAAGCACATTTCAATCGTAAAAAAAGCTGCAAAGTGAAACAAAGCTATCCTTTATTATTTCAGCATTTACCTTGGTCTTCCTGGAGTCAATCTGCACCATAGCAATATGTGCTATGGTAAATACTAGTCAAAAGAGATCAATTAATCTTCAAGGCTTTACACCTTCACCAGACCTCGATGGTCTCCAGTTTTATTTGCCTGCTCTCTGTCATTATTTTTGTGCGAGATAATAAAGCGAAACTCTTCCTTAGGGAAATATACGGTAACCCGTTTCAGAGGTTTGCCTGTAACAGGGGCCCGTCTGAATTTCACAGGGTTTTACAAGGTGAATTCAAAATCCCTTCAGCCATTTGCAAAACAGTCGGTCACTTTTAGTGAAAAATAACAAATACGTACATACATATGTGTCACCCAGAATGGTCCTTTGGCACTTAAGTGACATTTGCTTGTATTAGAGAGTAGCACAATTGTATTTTCACCTACAACTTACACAAAAGAGAAAGTGGTTCCCTGTCTGGATCAGGCCAGAATCTGTTATAAAAGAAAGTATCCGTCCTGTTTCGTACTCTCAGATCTTCTTAAATATGTAAGCCTACATGTAGTGCTAAATTTTAAAGTTCACATAAAGTGTTTCCTTCTGTATCAACGTATAGTAAGACAGATGGTTTATAGGGCAGTGTTACAGTTGTTTGCTTGAATATTAATATTAGGAGAACACACTGAAGAGCAGGTTAATAGAGGACTCTCACATTTTTCCACAATGATTCTTAGAAGTTAAAAATGGAAACTACAGTGTTATAATCATGCTCTACAACTATATTGTACTTCAGATATTCTACCCTCTAATTCTTCTAATTGCTTTACCATGTGTGAAGTAAATTTGACAAACTGTTGAATGACAATTAAAATCTGTCATGAACTCTGCCTTAAAAAGATCTCCAACATTTTTTTCCCTTTCTCTTTTAGAGGACGTCTGTTTAGGAACCAAGAAGATGCCATTAATTCTATAGAAATAATACAAATTGGGAGGTGCTCTTGGAAAGGTAAGGGAATTCTTCAGATGAAGCATTCTTAGCAAGAGAAATTAATCATTCTTGTCCTGTCCCCTTTTCTTAAGTTCTGTGCAGAACCCTCTTTCATGGGTATGCATTTTTTTTTCCTCATTTCAGAGGCATTTTGCTAGGGAAGAAGTATTCCCTAAAATCAGAATTGCAGTTGTGCCTACTGCAACACAGTGGAGTTGCCTGACACATTTATTTTCCTTTATTCTTAATGAAAAGTAATTTTCTTCAAATTTACAAGACAGGGTTCTGTCGTATTAATGGTATTTTACACAAAGTAGTAGAAACATACAGGCAAGATGAATTTTCTCCCTTTCCTTTGCCATACTTTGTCATCAGCTCCAATAAATTTAGGTTAAAGAGGAAAAATACTCTGAGAACAAAAAGAAGAGGTTTTTATTGCCCCATAATGTTTAAGATCTGTTCTCTGGAATAATGCAGCAAACATCAACGGTAAAGGATTAGTGTACCGAAAAAAAAATAAAAATCCTGAGATCAGGCATAAATCTATCGCAGCTGTGAAAGTGAAAAAATGTGGCCATTCAGCATTGCTCTCCCAGGAAAAGACACAGTTGTCTCAAAAATAAATCATGTTTTTGCTAAGGCAAGTTTACTTACTACATGCTTAACCATTAAAAGGGCAATAGGCTACTGGAAACTTTCAAGGGATGCAGCTATTCAGGATTATCGTCAGCGAGTAAAAAGTCCCATTTCAGAGTAACCGGTAGCTGGTGCTTCAGCCAAATTCATGTCCTGATCAAATCCTTCAGCAGTGAAGTGCAGATGAAACTCAGGTGCAGAAAGGTGAGCAGTCCTCTTCAGCGTGTGTGGTACCAAACAGAACAGGTTATAAGGAAAAGCCTTTGACTTCTTGTCTTCCCTTCCTCGAGTACCTGCCCCTATAAATTGACACCGGGGGGCATCTGAAGTGGCCAGATAGGGGAGTTCTTTGGAGAAAAGATACTTTTAATTATAAGGAGAGCTGTCCTAAAATATAGCTGTCTTCTTATTCGTGTTCTGGCTTTGCTTTATTATTCTAATTTCCTCTGGAAAAGTTCACTATCCTGTCGCTTTGTTGTAATAAAATAATCTTAGCCTTCTGGGATCTTGTTTCCTTTCTGTGCTTAACCCCAGGATATTTGTAGAGTCTCAAAAACCTCTGAATCAGACGTTTCCTAACCCAAACTGGGGCGTGTATTTAAGTTTCTTATTAAAAAAAAAAAAGGCGGGGGTTTTTTTTTTTTTTTTTTTTTGCAATAACACATTTCAACATACAGCTCTCATTCCAGCCATAGCAACCCAGCCCAAACTGAACGGGGAACTCACCATCAGCCTGAACAGAGATGATCTGAAGGATGAAGAAGACAGATCCCACGCCCTGGAGAAAGGTGAGAGACAATCTCGGAGAGCCTGAAGCCATCGCCCTGCTTGCAAAGCCCTCCGCTGCAGGAGGTTGGCTGCCGAGGCTTTTTCTCTCTCCTCCTCTGCACTTTCACAGTGGGGTCTGCAGTGATGATTTTGAGGAGTGCTTTCCCTCGGCAGGATCCTGCGTCTTGGGTTTGCACTGAAGGCGGGAGGGGTGGAAAAGAAAAAAAAAAAAAAAAAAA
>NW_009260767.1:294823-323021 GCF_000687185.1 Egretta garzetta
GGTGAAGGGGGGGGGAAGGTGGGGAGGGAGATGTCCAGCCAGCTGGGGTTGGGGAGCGGCTTTATCCAGCCCCGTCTGCAGGGCAGTGCACGCAGAGAGCCGGTGTGAAAAGTCACATTACCCTGTCTGTAAATACCTAATGGATCACAGTGGAAGAAATGTAAAAGCCCAGGAGGGAGAGAAAAGGGGAGGGAGGAGGGGGGAAAGGACAAGCGACGAGCAGAAGGGAGATGTCCAGCCAGCTGGGGTTGGGGAGCGGCTTTATCCAGCCCCGTCTGCAGGGCAGTGCACGCAGAGAGCCGGTGTGAAAAGTCACATTACCCTGTCTGTAAATACCTAATGGATCACAGTGGAAGAAATGTAAAAGCCCAGGAGGGAGAGAAAAGGGGAGGGAGGAGGGGGGAAAGGACAAGCGACGAGCAGAAGAAATCCCTGGCTGAGAGGAGAAGGGCAGCTAGATAGCTGGCGCTGGTATGCGGTGAGTTTGGGGGCTTAGCTGCATGTCTCTGGAGGCATGGGTTCAGAGGTGGGGAGTGTTTTCTCTCCGCAACATGAAAACAGCCAGCGGTACACTGCTGAGGATCACAGGACAGGGGCTGCCACAGCAAGAGTCACGGTCTTCAGGTAAGGGCTGAGGAACGGTGGCAAACGGCGGTGGGACCCTGGCAGCCGAGCCTCCATGAAGATGGGGATTGGGATGGGTTAATCCTGCTATTTCAGACCCTGGTTTTGGGATGGGCATGAAGAACTGAAGGTCGAAACAGGAGTCTGTCAGCTGGTCTCCATCAGCGCTCCTGGTCCAGATTAATGGGTTGGTGCTAGTCAGGTTTGAATGCTATGAAAGCAGCTCGATGAGGGGAATTTCCAGCTCCCACTAGCACTTACAGCACTGACATCTGTCCCTTATTCTCATTCCTCCTATATTTGTCCCAACATAACTCAAAAGAAACCCCCACAATAAGAGGAAACATACTGGTGGCAATGCCAGGATTTATTTCGCTAAATATATAAATGGAATAGTTTTCTGTTGCTGTTGGAACTGAACAGGGCTCAGAAATGTTTTCATATTCCCATCCTATTTTGCTTTTATTTCAGCTTCTTAAAATTTTTTCCCTTAGAAATTCGAAGCTGGGCAAAAAACACTCAGTCTGAGCCACCAGGAACAGAAGTAAGGACCTGACCCTCCCCACCGCCAGAAGCCCCCGTGTCCTGCATGGCAAGGTGCTGGTAGGCAGTTGCAGGCATCTTCTGATCATGATGAACCTGCCCAGTGCTGTTTTCCATCTGTCCGAAATGCCTGAAGCTCAGGAACTTCTGTATATGATATTCAAGGAAGCAAGTAACACCATAATACTGGAAGCTTTAAAGATACCTACGTTTGATGAATTCAGGAAGGTAATGCTCTGATCCTACTGACTTTTAAATAATTGTAGCCTTCTTCCCCTTCTTTATAGCCATGCATGACATGTGAAAGTACAGGCTGAAAGCTTTCAGACAGGTAGCTTTGAATTTTCTGTTTATCCAGAGAATAGACATGGCAGCAGTTTTCTTACCTTTCCTTGCCAGCCTAACTTGTAAGGAACACCTCCAAGATCAGAAGGAAGGGCAGTTTTTTGCTCACTCCATTCTTAACACGGAACGGTTGGCATAATGTAACTATGTAATTGCATTTCATTTCAATGGAAACCGTATGCTGTGTACAACAGAAATTAACATATAACGTGACAGAAAAGAAAATAGGTAATTGTAATATTATTTGAATTTATTTCATTTTCTTCTACTGATGACATAGCTAATGGCATAAAATGCAGTTTTAACCCTCTGATACACCAATAGTTCTACCCCTATTTTAAGAACAGAGGACACAAAAAGATGAGAGAATATGTTGAATCTACAGACTTCTAGTGAGATAGCAAAGAGATTCCATGAAACTGAGAAGGTAATTACAGCAAGACACACAGCCATTCATAGACACTTGACTTGACTGCAGCAATAGGTCCAGGTTTCCTTGACACTTGTCATAGAGCTGATGACTTTGTTGGCTCTTTGCTGTCTCATGAGTTTGGCCAAAGCAGTTAGAGGAAAGGACAGTATCTTCCGGATTTCCATCTAAAATTCCAAAGGTCTGTTGGCTTAGTTTTGCTGTAATTGAATCATTTCCTTGTGTTGATATATGTAAAGGCATGTTGCCACTCTGGCTCCTGTCTTGGAAAATCTCAGCTTGTATTCTTGAGTAGAACATCTTACCGATTTTAAAGAATTAAAACAGACCACAGGATCTGTTCCTTTTTGAAGGCATGAACAGTTCATAGAATGACCTGGCTTCTTCTTGGCATCCGATCTCAACTGTAAAGTCAGTCTCTAAGTGTGGAAAGGTAAGGACACTTACCAGTTATTAACTCCTGGAAGGTAAGTACCTCATTGCCAAACAGTTCTCCTTCCAATCTAATATTTCTATCTGCGAGAATCCCTGCTCCTAGTGTATTTTGGAAGATTTACATAAAGCTGAGCAGATTAGGTTTTATACTGAAATGATATATGCACTGTTTTGCATTGAAATCAACATTAATCCTGCCTTTAGGTTTTGGGCTTCTTGGAACCAAAAACTCAAGATGAGATCTGGAAGTAAGGATGGTTAGAAACAAATATAACCTTTTGCTCAGAACCTCTGGCATTCATAGCACTGCAGCAACACATTGGTCAAACTATTCAGTGTACGACATACAATGTATTATGACACATTACAAAAGATTAATTGTACGTGCAGCTTTACACAACTCAGATCATGCCTTCCTTGGGAGCAGTGAATGTGCCAATGGTGGTATTTCATAAAACAGTGCTTCACTATATGCAAACTTTTACAGAGGGAGTAAGACATGTGAAGGCACTGGGCCATAAGTACGTACATACACATATGAATGTACACACACAAAACACTCATGCGCTGTGAAGCACACAATAATGGTTTGGGCATCTATTACCCGAAGAGCATCTATATACATTTACATCTGGAATATGTCATTCAAGTCAGAGTGGATTTTTAATACTAAATAAAACACCTAAAAGAAATTTACGTGAACAAAGACACATTTGAAAACAGGAACATGTGTATTAGGAACATGTGTATTTATTGTATTTGGTCTCTTCATATGTACCACTAGGAATATTTACTTTCTACCATTAAAAATGTATATACTACAAGCATTATAGATGTAAAGGCTCAAATTTTGCAACTTCTAACACATGATCTTAAGCCTTTGCAAAGTAAGAACCTAGGATCCTAAGGCCTTGAGCAAATAGACACTTTAAGAAACATTTGCTGTCTCAAGCCAAGCTGGGCAGATGTTGGCAGATTTGTTAAAGTGCTGCAGCTGGCAAAGAATCTGGTCTTTGAAGAATTCTGGAAAGTCATAGGAAAGGTCACTTTTCATATCAGAATAAAGCACAATAGAAATAAATTTTCTGTTCATAAAAAGATACCTCTCTGTCACTAAAGCGTGAGATTCTGTTTAGCTTGTTTCTCTGCATAATGCAATAGCTTCAGATGCTGACAGTCTGCATAATCTAGCTTGAAGAACTGAATTTAAATGGAATATAGGCTTTAGGTTTACTTATTATCCTAAATTTTAATTTATTTTTTTTAAGAAAGAGAACTACATTAATATGTGAGCAAGGTGGTGACTAAATTGCTCTAAGCAGCATGATTATTAGAATTTATCATACAGTCTGGAATTTCTGAAGTACTGTCTCCAGATGAAGTTAAAAGGAGATAAATACAGAAATGACTGAGGCATACAGCTTGCTGGGTGCCCTACACCCAGCTACAGAGCCTGCATAAAATTATGGCACTATTTGATAACTGCATAACCATTGGTGGTGATCCATGAGCAGGTATGAGTTATCATATCCAAACTTCAAGATACCAGTTGATATATGTAAATGTCATTAAATAGTTGATTTCTTGCAGACCAGACATGTAGGTGACGGCTCTCCCTAGATACAGCGGTGAGAACCGTGGAAACCAAGATTTTGGTTCTGCAGTTTACTAACACGTCAACTTGTAAGTCTGCATGACACCTTCAGACTCTCTCCCTCACATATAAATGGAGAAAACCGACTTTACACACCATTCTGATGCACTCTTAGTAAATCAACATAAGTTTCTTTATAGATACCTTTGTTGTATTATATCATTGGGGGGGATGTCTGCTTTCCTGAAGTCTGTGACTTGAGCTGCTGCTAGAAACAGGACACAAAGAATTATGGCTCAGCCTGCCAAGCACCGTATAAAGGAATCTGAAATACCTCATAGATGATATAGCATTTACATACAAGCATTGCAATGACTGACATCTCCTAAAGGGTACGGAGTCTGTGCGACTGAAAGGCAGGCAGGAAACCTTGGTAGTACTGTACACTTATTGTATTCACGGATAGTACACCTACTGTATACTGGGATCCAAACTTATTCTGCAGCTGTATCCAAGCTTCTAACCCCCAAAAGCCAACTGGAAAAGGGAAAGAAAAAAAGAGAGAGAGAAAGATTTCTTTGTTTATAAAACGTGAATTATTAAGCAACAGTAACGGAGACAAACATTTTTCAGTGTCTGGCAGTCTCAACAGTCTCCTAGCTGCAGGGAACTTTTTATTTTATTTATACAGAGTGTTTGCACCTAATTAAATGAAAAAGTAGAAACGTGCAGAACTACCTGAAAGTAATTCAGGGAGCTGACAAAAAAAAAAAAAAATTTAAAAAAAGGGAAAAGTCATATGCCCTGCTTTGTGGGTGGTGTGTCGAACACAAGGACCTGTGTCATGGTGTTGCTGACCCTGAGAAAGAGGGTGATTCTTACACTTACATCACGTTATGCAGGGTCAGGCGTTGTCACGTGACGGGCCACGACCCTCATATAAATCACTGCCATGTAAACTGTAAAAATCACACTTCATTTCTTGAAGACTGAGCAGTCTCAAGAAAAGAATGAAGATATCTGGCCGTAAAACGGCAGCCACAATATTAGCGATATACAAAATTAGCTCCACTTTTTTCCTGACAAACAGAGGTAAACCAAACTTCTGGCTGTTTTTGGTTGGTGTTATTTGGCCAGGGGGGAGGGCAATAATTTTTACTTTCTTCTTTTTTTAAAACTTCGCAGCAGTTTAATGGGTGAAAATTATGTAGCAGTGTAAAAAAGTACTCAAGTTTAGCCAAATGGTTTCTCTTTGGTCTCTGTGGGCATCTGTAAAAGGCTGGATAGAGACAGAATCTAATACCTTGCCTGGATTTCCCCCTTCAGGCTGCAGACGAACCACTCCCATTTCACAGTTTCACCTTCCTTTTCTCATACCCTTTAACCTTCACCAGCCATGGTCTTCAGCTAGATGAGAGAGAGCAATTAAATTCAAGGCTACCTGCATCTAGCTAGTCGATAGCTGCTGCCTCACACTGGGGACGTGTGGCACGAACAAGCATGGGATGTGACTCATCTTCTCGTGGTCCCTGGGCAACAACCAGAGAAAAGACCTTTCTCGGGGTCTCAATGGTGCTGGGAACCTCCTCTGAAGCAGGGTGCCCACACCAGCACCCATACCTTCATCAGCAGGGTGCCACACTGCCAGCATTGCATATGTTTCACCTGGACACGCAGGGTCAACGTGGGCCAACAAGCAACAGATGAACTTCAGCATTTATCACAGATCCCCACACCTCTTCCATGCACTCCCACTTTGAGTCCCTCCAGCAATCTGTGATCCCTATTGCATGGAGACTCAGGGATTACTAAAGGGCCAGAGCGCCTGTGGCAGGAGGAGTTTGGCCCCAGCAAATTTATAAGGTGCCACTGCTCTGGCACGTGGCACTTGGCATGGAGTTTTCTTCCTGTGGCAGAATTGTGCTCCGGCATCTCAGCTTTGGTTTTCAAAGGGACACGTCCAGTCCTTCCGTTTGCAAACAGACCTTTGCAAATAGGGGAGAAGGAGGCGTGCAGGAAGCTGGAAAAGGCGTCTCTCAGAGCTGCAAATGCTCCCAATCAGAGCTGTGGGGAATACGCAAGGCCACAGTTGTAGTGTTTGTCATGCTTCCAGCACAGCAATTAATTTGCCATTTATTTTACCAGTCACCTAATATTTTGGCTTTTGTGTCTCAGCCTCCTTCTCCAGCTATTTCCTAAAAGTTTGTTTAACTGCATTATAACGTATGTTCCCTGTACCTTAAGGCACCCTTAATTTCTCATTAGCTGTTAACTCTGCCCTCTAGTGCTGCCTGCAGCAGAGGAACTGGATGTTGTGTTATAGACCCGTGGTTTTGCCATAAAGCCCAGCTGGTGTTTAGAAGCTGACTGGCCAAATGCTAAATGGGCAAAAATCTACATGTTGACTAAGCTGACCTGACATTTTTTGTGCCTCCTGGGAGTGGGTTACCAGTCCATTTGTAGTCATTTAAACAACAGACCTCTGAATACAGCCCACCTAAACCCCAGCATTTTACAATACCAGCTGGTTCAACTGAAATTTATTTATTGCATGCTCATGTGGCTCAACCTGTGGCTCTGATCCACCCCACAGGTTCTCAGCTGCTGGGGATGTCCAACCTCTTTCTAACCTCTCAGTGATCTCTCCAAGATATGCAGGTACTTGAGGAGAGTGGAACTGAGCATTGGGGAGTGTAAAGCTGCTGACTGATATATGTAGGGTTTTATTCAAAGATAGCTGGAGGAATTACCATGACAGACAGTAGATAGGAAAAGCTAATGCAGATGCAGATGGCACCAAGCTACTGTGGGAGTCTGGGGCACTGAAGCATGGAGAGGAGGAGAATAGAAAGAAAAAGATCAAGCTCTTTAGCTCTTAGGCTGGGGTACCCTAATTTCCATTTTCTCAGTCCCCCACTTACATCCCTGCCCACAGTGTGGCTTTCCACCTTTTCAGAAAGTACATTTATCGGGTTCCTCTCAATCTCTTCTGCAACTTTTCTGCATCTTTTCTCCTGCTCTTCAGCTTCTGAGTCTCATGCTGGCCCTTAGCTCTTCTGGGTGGGGGGAAGGTTGAAGAAGCAGAGCCAAATTTGCTGGACAGACACAGGGCCAAGAAAAGAGCAGCTGATTCAAACCCAGTGTCAGTGTCTTGTGCCAGGTGATGGCTACCAGGGCTTCAGAGGTATGAGCAGGGGGCAGCTGGGTTGGGCTGTGAAGATACTGATAATGTTGTTTCAAAGAAGATCAAATACCTAAGCAACTTACAATAGCAGACCTACCTGCCATCAGTTTTACAAGGGCTATGTTACACTTTGGGACACCATCTTGCATCTTCTCCCTTTCAATGCAACACTTCAGTTTGTGTCAGGCAAAGTGGGTACACAATATTCAAACCATATTCACACTACCCGCCAAACACCATCCACAACATCTAAAGTTCATTACATGTCCATCCTTGCAGTAAGTCCAGTTGTCAGGAGTTGACTCACACTTAAACAGTTGTTAAAGTACACACTACATGCCATATTGACAACTGGGGTTGGGCAACGCTATAATTTGTGTACCAAAATCAGCAACTGGTCTTAACAGCCTATGAGTTAATGTCAGCCCCTTGAACTGGTCAGCTCTTGCAAATGGGTTTGAGTTGAATAATGCGAGGAATTGTAATTCGTGTTTCCACAAATGCAAGGCTACTAACATTGCAACCATCAATTTTTATTAACCACTACAAAAATAGTAGTGGATTATTATTAGCTAAAAAAATACTGAAAATATATATGTGTTGTTACATTAAATTTAACTGACATCAAAACATGCACTCTTAGCAGTGGAAGTAGCTAGGATATTTTTGATATTAAAATATTTATTTAAAAAAGAAAATAAGTATTCTCCCTCATTTGGTAAAAGAAAAATCAACACCATGTATCCTCCAAGAATTGATCATCTGAGCTCTGTAAGTAGAAGGAAATTTGTAATAACTCTGGATTTCCAGGCCAGTCCAGGGGTTGAATATTGCTATTGAGGAGATGACTAATTTATTTTTTTAAAATATATAAATCATATATTTCATCTGCAAATGAAATTGAACCCTGCCCTGAAGTTTGGAACATCTGCAATTTGTAATTGTACAAAGAAGCTGGGAGAACTGAATCAAAACAGAAGCTTTTTGTGCGTACGTGCATGTGTGCATGCACACGCACTTGGATGGGTGGGTGTGCTCGTGCGGGTGTATGAGAAAGAGGGAGGGAGAGAAAAAAAATTTTCCTTGCTTCTTTATTTCTGCAACTCAGAACCTGGCAATAGGTGATTTCCAGACATGGATCTAATGTTGCAGACCTCATCATATGCTGATACCTCCAAAATTAAGATTTGTGGCTAAGGCTTCCCACTTGGAGAACTTTGATATTTTTTCTGTCCGCCTCATGTACATGTGATATGTTCCAGTAAATGTATGGAAAAGATGCTCTAAAGCATGAAATGAAGCTAGATTTAAAGCTCAATATTTGTCAAAAAAAGGTTATGGAATAGGAAGGTTAATGAGTAAGGTATCTGATAAAATATTTGAATAAATAAACCAGTATTTAATTATACAATAAATATTATCTAATTTCAGTAGCTGAGGCATTGCTGACCAAGTTTACTAAAAGCCAATTTTAAATCAGCAATGAATTATTGACCAATAGATAGTGCCTAAAATAAGACCTGCTCATTCCGGCTTGGTCTATGGTCAGAGCACATTTTTTCGGTCCATCTTTTCTCTTTATCTGACTGATCTTTTTTGGTCTCTTTCAGTCTATTTGTTGCCCTTGTGAAGCACAACCAGTACTTACTACTAAGACAAGCAGCCTTAGGGGAGGAGAGATGAGTGCACAAGAGGTTTGCACATGAATGCAAGCGCAAATGTTCTGTGCCTCTGCACTCAATAGGGAGAAGTTTATTTTTCCAGTGTTTCAACCTTCTTTACCGGTCAGAGTTGTACCACAAGAGCAATCTCAGCTTCCCACCCAACTCACGGTATCAGTGTTTCTATGGTTATCCTTAGACCTCTCTGTTTTTATATTCAGCCCTCAGTGAAAACACTTCCATCCAGGTAGATCACACAAGGAACCTTCTTTTAATTTGTGCTTTGCATTTGAAATCTGGAGGAAAAAAATCTTGACATTTACCCTAGATTACATATGGCTCACCAACTACAACAAAGGTAAATCCAGCCTCCTGAACTACATGACCTACTAATAGCTCTTCGTTCCATAGGGACACAGGATACATGGAGTGGCTAAACAGGGACTAAACATGACACACCTATTTCACAAGCTGTAAGAAAGAGTAGATGAATACAAAGAGTGCATGCTATAGCCAGAAATCTTGCAAATTCAATGACAGATTTAAAAGGAGATGGGAGGCAGTTCAATGTACACTATGTAGGACATCTCAGATTTTGGGGGCAGAGAGAGAAACATTAAAAAGTCTAATAAAAGAGAGAGCAATGAAAAGACAATTCTACATCAAATGAAAGGGATGGGAAAACTACAGGAGACACACCAGCAAAAAATATACAGAGGGGTAAAAAGGGAAGAAATTCTAAAAATGAGAACAGCCTTCTCCTTTGAATAAATAGCCAGGCTTCAGTGTGTTTTGCTGAATTATTCCTTCAAGGTTTCTGAAAGTCAGGCATCACAAGTACTCAGGCTATGGAAAAGCAGACTGTGACAGCCCTCAGCAGAGTTACATACCTGCTAAAGAAAACAAATTTTGTAGATTTAATTTCAGACCTCAGAATTTTAAGTGTCCCTCCAACCCAACACTCTTACAGATCTCCGAATTTCAAGTTAACTTTGCCCTCCAGAAGACACATATATGCAGAACAACGTGAGCGTGCAACATTTAAAAGCTTGAAAATACCTGGTCTCCAAAGGTCCACATGCTGCTGCCCATTTGCTTTGGCGGGGCTAATCCTCAGTTAAATAGTGGCACAGCTTCAAATCATTAATTACAGATATGTAGCTATTTATAGCCTTGATAGCTTCCAGAGCCCCAAAGCAGCTGCCACGCTAAAAGGATAGGTATATGCAGAATGATATTTCTTGTTTTGTTGGTTTGCTTCCGCTTCCTAAAATTGCCATCCTCCTGTTTCATCTCTGTTTTCACCCTTGCTTTCCTTTCTCTGTTTTCTATTTCCGCTGTTATGTTGTTGCCTCTCCACCCCTAACTCTCTGTTCTTATGTTTTTATTCATATTAACTTGTCCACTTTCTTCTTTCTCTGTCATCCTACCCTGGACTCCATATTACAACAAACAAAACAAAATATGAGGCGAATAAGATGAAGGATTGCAACTCTAGTAAGCTTATTGCACATCTCATGCTATTTGGTACGTGAAGCCTTAGCACAGGGCTGGGGCTTGACTTGAGAAATAGTAATTTTTATTTGGAAAAGAGAAAGCAGCTTTCTAGCACACGTGGTTTCTGAGAAAACATTATCTGAGCGTACCCTGAAGGCTAAGAAACCAAAGGCAAATAAAAGGAACCTCAAATTGATTATTTTTAAGCCAGAAGGCAAATAAAAAGGAACTCCAAATTGATTATTTTTAAGCCACCCTCATCATGTATGATTTTGGAACACTTAGCGTTGGCAACACTGCAACGCGGATCAAGCGTAGGATTTGCCAAAAACCAGTCTGAGCTTCCTCCATACGTTTGCTTCCTCTTCTACTCTTACCTATTAGCAGTGTAGGATTTTTTGAAGACTGTCAGTTAAAATCTGTTGCCTGCAAACTACCGAAACAGCAGTGTGAACCCTGAAAACTGGTGAAAAGAAGCAGCAGCGATCAAAACAGAGAATAGATCAAAACAGAGAACAGAGGAATTTCATGACTGCCATGCTCCCTCTTAGCTCCATTCCCCAAAGAGGATGGGCTCTGAAGTCTGGCTCTGAAACCACCGCACTTTTCTGCCTCGTTTCTAGGGCTGATCCACCAGGGTACGTGTCCCCTTGTGACCACAGGTAGCAAATAATGACAAAAATTAGTAGTAATGTGACAATGCAGGCAAGTGGTGAGCCTTGTTTGTCCTCAGGTTTCCAGGGGTGAGAAGGGAACATGCTAAGCCACAGCATCATCTTCCTCTTGGGTTTGGGGGGTGTTTGGTTTCCTCTGGTTTGCCTTGCTTTGCTTTGAATAGCCTTAACGGCGTCTCGGTAACAGCTCAGCTTAAATAAGAAACTTCTCCAAACCTGACCAGATTTTTGTGATGGATGAAAAAGAGTTTAACTCTCATCGGCTTTGCATTTTCTATTTTGTTTTTTTAGGAGAGGGAGCAGAATCATATGAAAATTACAACAGTGTTCCCTGTTCTCAGTTGTTCACTTCTGTTTGTGGAGCTAAGGTGTCTGGCACCCTGGTAGCTATCACAGTATTTCTGGTTTGATCAACACAAGTCGTACTCGAAATACCACATGACATGCTCCTCTCTGTGCAGCTTACCTTATGTTTCAATCCTTTTCAGGCATGAATCCATCTATTCCGCTCTAAGCTGATCTAAGGCTTGGAAATCAGAAACTGTGGAATCCATAAAGGAAATAGCATACAAAGAAGAAAAACAGCTATTTACAATTATATTGACTGGGGTTTTTCCAAGAAATTCTGATTTTGTGTATTCCTCTGCCCACGATGTTTCAGTTTCTGCGGTGGATAGTTTGATGGATCTGAACTGGAATGACGTCCCACGCAGAAGAGGCAGAAACAAGTGCAGAAACCTTGGCAGTGCTGCTGCTGGCTGTTTGCTGGTGGCGAGGATATGGAGACTTAATCAACAGTGTAGTTCAGGACATGGTGAGTTAGGGCTTAATTGCTGAGGGGAGCCATGGAAGGGATTCAGCAATTCCTGTCCAAGTTGAGCCTAACGCAAGCGTTTTATGGGTGTATTGCAGAGATGCGTGTCTGCAATGAATATACGTATGCTGTTTCTAAAGTCTCAGCAACACTAGGAGAATGTAGATTCAGGTTCACCTTTCCAGATGTGCATCATGCTTTTTCTGCATGTTACCATCACCCTCTTCCTCCTCTACGTGCAGGCACGCCTGTCTCTTTCCTGAACCTTCTTGCCATTGTGAAGCTGTTGTGCTACTGGGTAAATAGGGATAAAACAGACTCTGGCTCTTACCTGAACTGCACAGGAAGATAAGGTGCTTAAAATCAGCAGTAATATCCGAGGCTGAATGGTGCATTTAAGAGCTGGCAGAAATCGGCTTTTGAAGCAACATCTTTTTGAAAGTCGAAGGGTCTCAGAGATACAGCCAAACTGTTAGAAAAATTCCTGACTGTAATGCTCGTTTGTCCAGTTCATAAATCTGCCTCACTATTCTTCAAAGTGCCAAAAGCTATCTAGCCAGACATCCAGCTTTTATAAGACAGTCTAACAAGCTGTCTGGCTCAATTAGTTGAACTCTGATGGTGCTCCAGATTTTCAGTCAGCAGACCACTTTGTAAGGAAAATATCTAACTCGCAGACCCCGTTCCCTTCCGGTACCGGTAGCTTAATCTACCATGTTATAGTTCTAAAACTTTTTTTTCAATGAACCACAAGAAAGAGCTCTGCAGTCCATCCACACACCACAGTTTCAGATCGCCGATTCCTCAGCCTTTTTTTCTTGGCCTTCTTCACCGTAAATGGTGGAAGCGATACTTTCTATGGTCTGGTTGTGCATAACACGACGTGAAAAAAAGCCTGCATACTTGGTTATGACTGAGAAATTCTGAGTACAAAAGTACTCTTTGGGATTTCTTCAGCCTGAGCTCACTCTGTTCTTGGATAATCCCGTAACAGGCTGTTCTATATGATCACAGATGTACATGGCCCCACAGAAGCTGGACTCTATTATCAAGTTAGACTGTATATGGTTGTTTCTAACTGCTGTTTCCATTATAACTTCTAGTAAAAAGCTGGTATGGCTCACTGAAACAGAAGCAGTCCTTATAAAAGCACAGTTAGGGCTTTTCATCAGTAAAGAGTAAAATAACCACTAGAATTACAGATTTGTTGTGATGCCTCTTCCTAAAAAAATGACAATCTTTAAGAAAGTCACAATTTTTTTTTTCTTGCGGCCCAATTAACCTAATTCTTCAAGTTTTACCCTTGGCAGTCAGCACACATACAGAGAGATTCTCTTTCTCTCCTGGCAGTGAAGGGGCAGAGACATTTTCACCCTCCCATATTCCTACTCTTTGCCACTAAGGGCTTCAGCAACTTTCCCACCAATGCTCCAAAGGACCCGGCTGCTTCGGCGATCCCTCACTAGCGATGTAGGCATCAGTAATGCTGCCACACAGACAAGGCTTTAAGGAACAAAATCCAACCAGAAACCTGAACAACTGGAGACTTGAAACGAATCCTTCCCCATCATTTCATGCAGGGTTTTCGTTTTTTTTACATTGCCCATGAAAAGCTTATTCAAATATGTCCTAGTCTCTGACTGAAAACTGACACTGATAACATTCTCAGTCATGCAAAACACAAAGCAAAAAGGTAAATACAAAATGGCAATGCAATGTGATTAGAGCTCTTATGTTTTCGGGATTTACTCCATTTCAGCAAGCAAATTCAAGAAAACCACATAGATTCATTTTTGTCTGTGTTTAGTTTTTTGATTTTGGCCAATCTCTAGCAATAAAAAAAGAATCCAAATAAGATGCTACTTCTGTATACTACATGGTTAACTTAATTCTGTACAAAACTTTCAGCTAAGTGCTTAAAGCATAACACAACAACTTATCATCCTATATGAAGCAAGTATCAGAGAAGAAAAGCTATTTTTGAACTAGTTGCACTGACTTCAGCACATTTTAGAGCAGGCCTTATTTTCATAAACTTCACAAGTTAATATGCTATTTTTATGAGAGATAATCATCAGGATTATGTGGAAAGATGTTGGCACAGTAACACATACAGTAAAACAATTCTCAAAATACTAGTCATTATTCTCAATTATATTTTCTATTTGATTGTTAAAAGCCAATCTTATTGACCCAGCAATATACACTTGGCTTTGCAGCCACCGTCGCTGCTTAGTAATGTCTTGGGAAATCCTAAAGGAAAGCCTTTGAAACTCTATGCAAATCATCTAAAAGGAGCCAACGTTAACACTCGGGCTGAATTAGAAAATAGGAAAATACACGAAGTAAGTAGTTTAAGGACAAAGTTGTCTCTAGCTAAAATTAAGCACTGATTCACAGTGACATTATGAAAACACTAAACTGTACATTAAAATTCCTAAACATCGCTGCTATTCACAACAGGCCAATGCAAACATTCGTTACTTCTGTGTCTGAAAGTGAATTTGTAAGTTAGGAAAATGATGTCAGTATAAAAGAATTCAAAACTAATTTTATCTGATTGGCAAGTGAGTTCAAGTACTGAGATACTAAATAAATATTTGACAGCACCATTCCATAGTATAATTTATTTCACATATGCACTAAATTAAAAGGAAAGCTTTTCTAAACTGCAAGCAATTTCCAGGCAAACCACTAAGCAGGATGATGATGATGGCTGCCATTGTGTCATGGTAGAGCACCTTCTCGCCCTTGCAAAGGTCACCAGAGTTTTGAGCAAATAATCAAAACCACAAAGCAGAGAATGGTGCAGTAGGTCCACTTTTGTCACACTTGTGACAGGGAATTTAAATTTACACCGCTGAGCGCTTCTGCTCATGGGGGAGGAGGAAGCAATGCTGAATGTCTGACCTTGCATTTGTGCCAGTAGGGCTACCGCTATGGATAAGGAGTTCAGAGTTCTGCCTAGCAATGGGCATTGCTGGGAAAATTCAATCCAGTGTGACAGCGCTGTTGTTAAGATCCTATTTAAATCTGTGATGTGCCTCAACGAGCATGTGGAAATGTGTTGTTTGTGCAACAACCAATACTCACAGGCACGTGATGGCACAGGGAGAGACACAAGAGGTGTGCAATAACTATTAGATGTAATGCACAAACAGACCCAGAGGTCAGAAATCCTTTCAAAGAGGAAACTGAAATACAGTGTGCACCATTTCTTTGTTGTAAGCTGAAATGGAAGTTGCAGAGGTGCTAAACTTCCAGGTCCCCACAGTTTTGGAAAAGGTAGGTCTCTTCAGTGGTTCCTACCAAAGCAGAGCTCTGTTACTTAAGATCCAAGCAAAGAAGAAAGAGTTTTGCATCATTACAAGGATATAGAGCTGTATTTTTAATACTGTAATTATGGAGATAGATAATCAACATGGTTTAGACCTTGCTGAAATGACAGTGTCAAAGTTAGAACTGAAATTTCCTCAAATCGAGAGACTATCATGCAGAATTTTTATTCAAACTCCCATAGAGAAAATAAATAGCTGCGAAAATCAGCTGGTTTATATCCCAGAGGACTTGTCATCGGCAATGTTCATAATTAATTATGAGAAAATTAGGTAACGCTTATCTCAAATGCAAGCCTTACCTATATGTAATATCATATGCTTTTAAAATATGACAATGTACGTGCTACTACAATGTTTTGGATGTCAGATGCAAAGCCTAAAGTGTTCAATAATAGTTGCACTTACAAAACAATCATCAAAAAACTGCTTTTTTCCCCATTAAAGAAAAAGAAGGAGAGTTGTAGACATCTATTTATCAAAAACTAAAAGAAGCAAAATGGAAATGAAAACTCGATTTATATGGGGAGATTAAATTCAGAATGACATTTTTCAGTTTTTTATAGTACACTTTATGTTTCCCATTTCATTCTCCTCCATAACTTAGAGAAGCCTGAATATCTACTGATTATCCTACAAATCATGAAACCTCAACTAATATGCCATTAAAATACTTGAACTATTAAAAGGGAAATGAATACAGAAAGTATTGGAGGTTCTACATTAATGTTCACTCTCAATCTAACACTCTATATTATGTGTGAATATACATGCTCTCATCTTCTTGACATACTTTCTGTCATGTACACAGGGTCCTTGTCTTTCTAGAGAGTGCTAATACAGAAAAATGCATTTGTTGTGAAGCTTCACTAATACAATACAGAGTCTGTACAGGACTTTGGCATTGTTCTGGATGAAAAGCATTACATGCACGTAAGCTGTGTCATTAAAAAAACAATTTGGGAGATTAGAAAGGGTGAAAAAGAGAAAGAAAATAGTGGTTCTGAAAGAAAATAATGGTGCTGGGAAGTCAACATTCTATCTTCCCAGGCTTCCAGTGCCACATAATTACCAGTGTGAAGTAGCTGTTCACATTATTTATCACTACAAAATAAACTCTCTTTGTGTGCATGGATGTTCTGTTGCACTTTGGAATTAACTACAATTCATGGCAATTGAAACACCAGCAATAAACCATTTTCCAACAACGTGCAGGAGGAGTCAGGGAGTCAGAAGGCTGACTCAAAAGTCACTACTTACTCAGTTACCTACTAGCCTTGTTTCCAAAGTCCAGAGGTCTCAATGTCTTCTTTTGCAATTTCCTCCGTTTTAAAACTTCTGGTCTGAATGTCCATGCGCAGGTGCTACACACACAATCTTAGGGGCAAGTACACGTGCCCCCAAACTGGGTACAGACTGGATACAACTGTTGGGTTTGTGGATGTTTAAAAAGGTATTTGAATGACAGGTTTAGGTAATTTCATGCATAACTTGTAGATGAAGTTTGGACTATCTGTATTATTCCAAACTACAGGGTAAATAACAACTGTTGAATTTAATAGTATCTCTGACAATATGAATGTGTGGTATAAAGCTGTGGCATATTGAATGACTACAGAATTTTTTAATAACACTGCAATTAAACAGCTACTGTGACGCCAGTGTATTATTCCAAATTATGTCAGCCTAAATTGTTGAAATTCCATTAAGCATATTACAGCTGCACCTGATTCTGACCACACTTGGTTTGAGACGAAATGTGACACATCCTGACATCAGACTAGGTTAAGTGCCAGTCTAGAGCTGACATATTCTTTGGTTACTATAAAATTGACAGAAAACACCTTGATTTTGTCAGGACACAACTTGAATAAAGGAAATACATTTTTGTCACCGAAATAACTTCCTGTTTTCAATGTAATATTACTGAAAAATAAATTTTTAGTACATGAAAAATTTTAACGTGGGATCTAAAGGCAATTGCACTGCTCTTCTTTCTCTGATCTTTAATTACATTGACTTTCTTCCAGCTTTTCCCACCTCATCACCTCCTGTCATGACCCTAGTGCAATGCTGTGTTGTCCGTCAATCTGTACTAGTTTCTCTTCTGGCCTTTTTCTGAGCATAGACTTCAATTTCCTGCTAATCTACATGGTGCCAGGAGAATTGGTTTGTTTTGAAATGAGGTTGGTTTACCACCCTGTGTTGTAAATGCCACTCTAAACAGTGCAAACACATATGTTGGTTTGGCTTATCCGAGTCTTTCAAATCCCCAATGTTATGCTCCAGCAAATTTTACCACAGAACCTTTGCAACAGGCACATTCCACCCACCCGAAGCCTAATCCTCTACAAATATGCTCACGCAAATGTCTTGCTTCTCAGTATCATTTTCTAGTTCATTTCTGCAGCATGGAGTGGTCATTCTGGCTGTCAAGTGACATTTTCATCTGGAAAGGGCAAAAAGACAAGCAAAGAAAAACAAGTCATTCTACAAAAATAAAGATGGATAAAACAACTGGAACTGAAAATGTTCATTCATCAGTGATTTCAGATTCCATGATGTGCAACAAAGGTGTGAAATTAAGATTCTCAGACTTTTCCTCAGCTGAGGAAGACCAAATGATGGGAACAAAGTGATTGCTGAGGGAAATTGTTAGGATACTCATTGCCTCACACTTGCCTCACTGGAAAAGGAGCCTGCCTGTCTTCATTCACTACAAGGGGAACGCAGACACCTTGTTTATAGACCTAACGCATACCACCCACATACTTCTACTGCGTCCATTACATAAAGGCTGCAGCTCATCTTGCAGTATCTGCAGCTGTAGACTCTCTCACCCTTTCTGAGAAGAAACCCCCTTCGTCCCATCCATCTGCAGGACAGCTGGACCCTTCAGACTCCAGGCCCAGGTCAACAGAAGAGGTAACAGTGAGTTGAAAAGGTAAAGCCAGAACAAAGTGGCATCCCTTTGGCTGGGGCACAGCTCTGTGGAAAAAAACTCTGGTGGTCCTGGGGGCTAGCAAGCCAAACATCAGTCAGCAGCGAAGAACATCAGCCCTGGCAGCAAAGAAGGCCAACTGCATCCTGAGCTGTATTAACAGGAACACAGCCGGCAGTTCCAGAGAAGTTATTATGTCCCTCTACTCAGTGCTCATGAGACCACATCTGGAATACTGCATACAGTTTTGGGTCCCCAGTACAAGGTAAATTGTAGTGAGCTCAGTGAAGGGCCACCAAGATGGTTAGGGAGGGCTGGAGGGCTTGTCCCGTGGGGAGAGGCTGAGGGAGCACAGCTTGTTCATCCTGGAGAAGGGAAGACTTTGGGTGGACCTAACAGAAGCCTGTCAGTGCCTGTTGGGAGGCTGTTGATAAGATGGAGCCAGGCTCTTCACACAATGGTGCATGATGGGAGGACAAGCGACAACAGACATGAGGTGAAAAAGAGAGGGTTTTACTGCATATTAGGAAAATCTTTTTCTCTGTTAGGATCATCAGGCAGTGGAACAGGTTGCCCAGAAAGACTGTGCCATCTCCATCCTTGGAGATTTTCAGGATCAAACTGGCTAAAGCCCTGAGCCACCTGCTCTGATCTCAGAGCCAGTCCTACTCCGAGCAGCGAGTCAGACAGGACGACTGCCTGACGTCCCCTCCAAGCTGAATTATTCTGTGATTCTGTAATTCTAAATCATTATGTGTGCTGTTCTGAAAAACAGCTGCTGGAAAAGGCAGCTTTAGTTACCTCTTATATGATGGTTTCACCCTGTCTGAAATTCTGCACGCAGATGAATAATGTGTTGCAGTCGGAAAGATTTTAAGGCTAGTCTAAAATCATGGCTATCTTCCCAACTGATAAGCTCTATAGAGCTGACTCTGGAGAAATGTTGAGACTTACAGTGTTTCCATTTGAGTTTTTTCTCCAGCATCCTATCTCCTAAATCCACACCTCAACCCCGTACTGCTGCAGTAGTCAGTGAGTGCCGGGAATGCAGCAGGAGGATGGCCACGGGTAACTCCAGTGCAACCACGTAAAATCACAGAGAAAGCACTGGGAAGAGATAACGCTGCAGAATGTTATGAAAGGAGTATTTGTGAGCAAAGTAATTTAATTGGTATGTAAAAAGCTTTCTCTGCCTTATGCACTTAAGATTATTTTGTTTGCCTTGACTTCAGGATTGACACTTTTTCGCAGAACAAAATAAAAGAGTACAGCACATAAGGTCGCAGTATATGTTACTGGTAGTAATAGCTTAGCATCAAACTCACACGTTAAACAATAACTTCTCCTGCCTGAAACTCGCTGTTGCTTCACCCAGCTGTCACAATTCCTCTCTATGCCATTTGTTTTCCATCCGTCCTCACTCTCCTCCAAATTCTGACTTTTCTCCCCATAGTTTCATACATCCTAAGTCTGCTCACTTTTTGTCTCTGGTTTCTGCCCTCAGTGTTCGCCAGGTTATGACTGACAGGACGAGAAAATATGTCAGGCCAGCCGCCCTGCTGCAGAAAACATACGCAATGGATGCAAAAATACACAGGCTTGGTAATATTGCTATAGATAATGAACACAGGAGGTAAGGCTCGCTCCAGCAAGTGATCTTAAATAACACATTAATCCATACAAGAAAGGAGACATTGCACTTGAATTGGCTGGCCATGAGAACAGCCAACAATCCAGGGCGTTTGTGAGACCTGGTACCTATCATCCATGGTGTCCATGGGTGCCACTTATCAATATGTTGTTCACTTATCAATAAGATGTTCAGGCTCTTCAAGGAACAACCTGGAGGACTTCTGTTTGCCTTCTCCCAGTCATGGGATGTCGCTTCAATGTCAGATGGGACCACCAGCAGCTATTCAAGAGGTCAGGGCCTCTCCACCCACAAGGTACATGCTTTTATACCCCTTAGCACCAAATGCAAAACATTCGTGGACTTCCAAGGAAATCTTAAACCATGCCAAATCTTGATCCACTGATACCAGTGTCATCTTTCCAATGGACTTAATGAAATCGGGACCTTGCCCCTAGACTAATTAAAGTACTCGCCCCATTCTGTATCTTTGAAAGATTCGCTCTATTTGGGGTACACTGTGTGTGTATTTGTTATAATTCTGGAAAATCTTTATTCCTGCAAAGAGCTTGTCCTCCAGAAAATTAAAACAGCACCATAATATGTGTACCAAAGAAGTATGTATTTCAATGGATAACCTCTATGAAAGTAGACGGCATTTCACTGATAATTTCTAGAAATCCTTTTGGATTACTTGGCTGTTTCTATTTTCCATAGAAAGTACAATTAAAAGAAAAAAATTCTAAGTGAAATTCACAGTATGAATTCTTGAACTAATTCCACTGATGTCAGTAGAATTACAGTGGAGTTTAATTTAGTTCTGTGACTGTCAAGGAAAGAAGCTGTTAAAAGTAAAATTATGGATTTTTTTTTGGTGCACCTTTATTTTTCTGGTAATGAAAGGACACAAAAATATATCCTGTATGGATCCATATATTGTCTTAATAACATATCCAATCTGAAATAAGTATGATTCAACCTTCATAATTTATTACTCTCTTCACTGATGTGCTTATTACAACAGATAGTTGAAGGGCTGCCATTAGGATTTTGTCATCATTTGATGTAAACCAAACTGAAAGTTATTTTTAGATCTCATGTAGTCAATATTTAAAATATATTTCCCACATAAAAATGCAGAGATTATGGAAATTCTTTAGAAATATGGTCTGACCTTGTTTTTGTATGTTTTTCTATGTTATTGCACACTTTTTTGGATATGTTACAGTATTTCCAATCAGCCATTAGTAATAGGTTTAGCAGTTGTTTCAACCTCCCTCAAAATTCTTGTTCTCATTTTTATTCCATAGAAGGCAATTCAGGGATCCATCTGCAAGCACTTGCTATCCAAAGCAATGCTTGCTACCATTAGTAGTCCTTGTGAAATCGAAGTAGCAAGTACTCTATCGAGTAACAGGAGTCTGGAGGACTGGAGCTTAGGTTGCAAATGTTCATTTGATTTTGGGAGGACGTTCAGGCAACCCATGTTTCGCACTGCAAGTGTATACCGTGTCCTGTAACTCCTGCTTTCTGTTTCTAACCCTGCTTCTGACCAGCTGTATCTGCTTGAACATGGGCCATACCATCTCCATACTTCAGTTTAAGTGGATTTAGAATAGAAACAAAAACTGTCTCATAGCATTTGGGAACACAGTGCTTCATCAGGCAATTTGAGGACTAACTGTGCCAGTGACAGAAGTACACGGAGGTCTTCAGTGGAAATGCACCCCTCCGAAGACTCCATGAAAAGCGAAATTTTCAAAAATATCTTACCCTACTTTTTATTTCTATGTGGGCATCAAATGCGTAACTCCCACTTATTGTTTCTGTAGCAGCAGTACCTAGTGGTCCCACTCAGGGGCCCATTACACTAAACACTAAAGAACATCCTGACATTTGTCCATATGACTGTGTTTACATCTTGAGGCACCTCATTTCAGGTTCCCTATGCAGTCAACAGGGAGCAGGTGGATTCTTACCTTCTCACAGGGAATCTCTTCTTCTCATTCAAGCAGCTAATTTAGACGCCTGAAACTCAGCTGTGTCCAAAACCGTGCACTGAAGCAACCGAATACAAACAAAACAAGACAAAAGCCTCAGGCATCCAGTTCAAAGTGGTAATTTGGGAAGGAATCATCACTGAAAGGAGCAATGACTCTAAAGGAACCAGAAGACTGTATAAAATAGGTATCTATGCTATCTCTTCATCCGAGTTCCCTACTCTGCTCCAACCCTTTATTGGTGAGCCAGTTGAGAAGGATCTCTCTGCATTTGAGTCTAATCCAAAATCCACTCTTTCACAATGTTTGCTTTTTCAAAGAATCAAGCACATTTTTTACATTTAAGAAATCACAAATAAGAAATATATGATAATGGAAATGGCAGAGCCATGAAATATCTGTTCTGTTAAAGCAACAGTATGTATTCCAAGTTTAGAGAAAGCAGACGTGCTGCCAAGGCATTTGACCACAATCATTTTCATTCTCCATGTAAAATTCTAGTATTTATCGTCTCTTCTGCTTTTATCCAGTAAAACTCCATTCAGGTTTCTGCCTGATAAGACAACACAGATGCAATGATGTTTAGTTTACTTGACTACCAATTAACTAGATTAAAAGGCTTTTATTTCACCGTTGCAAGCTAACTTAATTAGAAAATTCCAAGATACAACATACAGCGTAGAACGGGTTTATCAAACATCATTTTCAAACTGTGGAATTGTTGGATGCTACTACACGCTTAATCTAAACTCAAATTAGGTCTACTAAACTCTGCCAATAAATTGAGTGCAACAATCTGAAAATTTTTGTCTGGTACTTTTACACAAATAAGTATATGTACTTTCCCCCAAAACACAAAGCTCAAGCAAAAACCTTTGCAAAATATCTTTAAAAGTTCACATTTCTATCTGTTAGTGAGTGGCTTACAAATGTCTGCAGATTAAAAAGAAAAAAAGCAAAAAGCACAGCAGCACGGTGTATGACCAAAGGACTTTATCACACTTTATGAAAAGGGTATCCTATTCCATCCCTGCTTCTGTCATCCTCATGTGTTTCACATGAATGCAACAAATGAGAACTAATTCCAAGAAGTATTAAACAGTAAGCTTTATTGAAATTTATTTTGACACAGGCAGAAGATTAGCACATGCAATAAAATACCACTCTACTTGTGAACCTAAGTTTTATTTTTATTTGCAACCACACAAATCTTGCTACAGTGACTTTTTATACCTCTAATTTTTACTTCAGTTTTTTGAACATAGCTCTAAGCCAAATATAATAGGCTACTGGGGTAAGCCATACATGGTCAAAATGCTACCACAAGTCTGTACCACATGGAAAATTAGTCTATATACGTGCACTGTTAATAGATACAGGAAACAGCAGTTAAACATATGTACTATGTCCTTGTCAGGAACATAAGTCAACTTTCCAAACTTGTATCAAAGTAGTTGTCCCAAACAAATATCTTCTAAAGGCAAATGTGATAGAAAATTCAACACTTTTTACTTAAACTAGAAATTAAATTAAAAACACCTGAGCAGAGATCCTTCTGCAGGGCAAAGTGTGCTCTGAAACGCACTTTAAATGTACCATGTTAGAAGAAGTACACATGGAGAAAATTCCGGAGCTGGATAGGGAGGACCTTCTATAGCAGCTCTCTGGTTTTGTGCTTACTGAACTACTTCAGCAGGTGAGGATAACCCATGATGTATACCCTTACAGGACAGGTGCCATGGCTTATCAAAGTCTCACACATGGATAATAATTGTCAAACATTGCCAACTCATTATTGAGTGACTATGGTAAAGTTCAAAGGCTTTATCTGGTTTAATCTTTCGTCTTTGTTTGTATAAAGTAATTATCTACCGCAAAGATTCTCTAATACAGAATTGAGTTTAAATATACCTCTTCAATTTTTTCTGAAAGAATGGGAACAGAAAGGAAGGACCAACCTTGATCTCAAAACTAGGAAAAAAGGGTGTTGTGGGGAAGTCTTGAATACAAAGCTGCCACACATTCCCTTTTTTCCTGACTGAAAATACTGTCCAGTTGATGCTCAGAAGATTTTTTTTGTCTGGGATATCCTGATGCATAGCAGCATGACCAGAGCTACTGTACAGGGACTACAACCAGGCTGCCATGCATTGAGAAGACCGGGGACATACCCACAGACCTGCATATGCAGAGAAGTTGGTGACTTTTGGGAAACACCAGACTGACTGCACAGACATGACAGTCCATGTATACCTGACTGCCCAGGCATCTCCAGACTTGCATATATTCCCTGCTTTCTGAACTTGAAGGAGGCTGATTCTTCTCCTTCACTTCCTGTGGCTTCCTTTGAAATTCCCCACGTACACATTTGCCAACCAATTTTACACCTTAGAATTGCTAGAATAATAAAAGTTGGAAGCGACTTCCAAAGGTCACCCAGACCAACCTTCTGTTCAAAGGAGGCTAACTGCAAGTTAGAGCAGGTTGCTCATGGCCTTGTCCAGCCACATTTTGAAAATCTCCAACAGTGGAGATTCCACTGCCATTATGGGCCCTGTTCTAGTAGTTCTCAGCCACTCTCATTGCCATGAATCTTCTTGTTACATCCAATCTGAATTTCCCTTGTTGCAGCTTGTGTCCACTGTCTCTAAGTCTTCCACAAGACAGCTTCATGGAGAGTCTGACCTCAACGTCTCTCCACCGCCCCTTTTAAGTAGTAGAAGGGTGCAATTAGAATCATAGAATCATAGAATGTTTTGGGTTGGAAGGGACCTTTAGAGATCATCTAGTCCAACCCCCCTGCAGTGAGCAGGGACACCTTTAACCAGATCAGGTTGCTCAGAGCACCATCTAACCTGGCCTTGAATGTTTCCAGGGATGGGACCTCCACTACCTCTCTAGGCAACCTGTTCCAGTGTTTCACCATCCTCATTGTAAAGAATTGCTTCCTTACAACCAGTCTAAATCTATCCTACTTTAAATTAGATCCCACCTGGTCTTCTCTAGACTAAACAAACACACAGCCTCTCCTTACTTGGCATACGCTGCAGTTCCCAAAAACTACAGTGCTCCTCCACTGGACTCTCTCCACCTTGTCAACATCTCTCTGATGATCAGGACCCAAAACTGCTCACAGTACTTCAGACACAGTCTCACAAGTGTTGAATAAAAGGGTGTAATCACTTCCCTCAACCTCCTACGCCTCAAACTACGCTCTTGCTCATGCAGTTTTTGTTGCTGTCAACTCACTGTCCACCAGGACCTCCAGGTCCTTTCCCACAGAGCTGCTTTCTAGCCAGCCAGCCCCCAGGCTGTGCTGTTGTGGGCAGTTGTTGCATCCCAGATGCAGGACTTTGCGTTTGCCTTTGCCAAGTGTCCTGAGAGTCCCATCAGCCCATTTCCGCAGTTTGCCAAGGTCCCTCTGAATGGCTGCCCTGTCTGCTAGCATGTTACATGCTTCTCATGATCCAGGAATGAGGTGGCTGAGGATGCACTGTGTCACTTTACCAGGTCGCTGGTTCAGATCTCCCCAAATTATCTGGGTAGGGCAGGATATTCCCAATTTATGGCATGTGCACCATTAGTGGTATAAAAGCAACTTTTGAAATGGCAACAGCACCACAGAAGTATAAATCCTGGCACAAAGCTAGCATGTGCTGGTGCCATGCTCAGGGAAGAAAAACGGTTTGGGAAATCTTGATCTATCAATTCTTACAGGGCAATACATGAAAATCTGTGTCAGACATTAACACATCACCTATTCACGCTTTAACGTGAGCATGTAGAGCATACCTGAAAAGCCTCCTAGAAATAAGATATAAGACCTTGACCATTTTCACTCAACAGCAATTAACAGCTGTGGACCTTCTTGTCACAATCATTTAACTTAAAGAAAGATGAGCTCCTTCAGAGCCAGTATTGTAGCTTAAAAAGTTAACTACCTACAACCATTTTGCTACACAGTTGTAGTCAAAGCCCTTCACAGCTGAGTTGTGTTAACACAATCAGTCTTGGTGCAAGTTAGCTTGAAGCTAACCACCAAGTAAGCTTCACAAGCCTCTGCTAATGCTGTGGAAGCAAGAGCTGTAATAAACATCTGGGAATTACAGCATCCTAAATTTATCGTGCCCGTTCTCTGGGATGTACTTTTGTTTGACTTGCATAAAGGGAGATGGGGAAAAGGGAAGGAAAGATGTAACAATTAGTTTGTTTCAAACCAAATTCCTTCAGCCAGCAAAGCAATTTCCTGGAAATATTTATATACAGATTTATAAACACATGTTCACTACTAAGAATACCGACCCACTTCTAGACTCAAAGTTCAACAATTGAAGGACCACTACAGAGGAAGCTGCTGCACAGCAAGTTGCCTCCTGCGCTGGAAAGGTTCAGTTATTGCAGCCTGGCAAGGTTCAGAAACAACATACATTGGGAAATCTTCAGTGGTTATGAAGTTGGGGAAAGCATGAAGGGGTGGAATCCAGAAACAAACCTCCTTTTGTGAGACTGGGCTACTCAGACTCTGTGACAGCTTTCTGGAATCTGAAAGTTTCTTCTGGGCTGCAGGACCTAACAGCCCTGAAGCTGCTATTTAGCAAGAACACAGACCTCCAGAATCATACTACTAACCCACTCTGTCATGAGTGGCACTTGTTCATTTTCTCTGATAAGTATTTAAACTATTTTTCATTTCTTTTAAGTTTGGTAAGAAGGTAAGTAAGAAGAGAATTGGGTCAGCATTCAAAGTCTAGAACAATTTGGAGGAACTGCAGACCGCCAAGTTAAAAGGTCAAGCTGTTGAATGTAGCTCTGCAGCTTGCCAAATATAAAAAGACATCAGTAATAACTTACTTAATTGGTCATTCTAAAGTGACCAGTGCAAAGACATTATCTAAAACCTTAATGATTTTAGAAGAATGCTAAAATTAGAGCCAGCTGGGAATTTTTCGATGAAACATTTTTCATCAGACAATACTGCTGTGGATTGGTTGAGAGCAGGACACTAAACATGGATATATGCTTCAGATGTGTATACTCAGACATTCCACAGGTGGGAAATGGAGAAGACAGGCCAAGATGTATACACTGCTGTACACACATTCCTGAAGTCTCATTTCCACCACTAATTGCTTATTTGACAAAACTCAGGCCAATCTAGAGGGGGTTTTTTTGAGTAAGCTTTTCTTGAATTTACAAGTGGTCCCACAACGTAGACCAAAAGGAGTCCAGAAAGTCAGTAGCGCAGCGCTGTAACATCATCAGCTGGTCCAGATCCAAGGATATGGATTTCAGTCTCTCGCATGCTAAACACACAGGTGGCAAATATATTGCTGTCTTCTCTTTCTCGGGGGATGAAACAAGGACATTGCTTTCTTATAGTCTTTTTACACACAAAATATTGATTCAAATCTATTCTGCAGTGTTCCACTCCCTCCGACAGTTTTCAATCAAATGAGAGACGATGTTAGGCCACAGAAAGTCTACTTGCACATTTGTCTCCTGTCTTGCCCGCTTTGCACAAACAGATACCAATTGGGCTAATTATCCTGAACTCCTCTTCATCGAACACAGTTATTGTTTTGCAACATCCCTTCTTTGTACAAAATCAGAATTTTTTTTTCTTTTTCTTCAGGTTGCTGCAACTCAAACAGATTCTAGCTCCCTAGGTTTCCTTCTTTTTACTGTAGTGATAGGAAAATCTGTCATTATCTTTATAATAGAGTTCAGAGATTTGCATTGAACTAAAAAATAAAATATCGTGTAATATAATAATCTTTTTTTTTCTAATGTGAACCAATAGGCTTTAGAAACTGCTAGTCTGGGCCTTCTGCAATTCAGCTGAACATGTCTAAACTGTTTATACATATTTCACATTTCTGAGGCTTTCTTCCCTACTATACAAACCAGATCAACTGTATGAACCAGGTCGTTCTCCAAAATCTGAAGAGTAAAAGACAGTAGATTCAGAGATGTGTCAACAAACGGTATGTGCATGTACCAACTATTTCCGTGCGGGTTCTGAGAAAGGACACTTTCGTAAGAAACTGTTTTTTACTGTTAATCAAACCAGAATGTTTCATTCCCTAAAGGAATGAACGCAGCCTGTTCCAAATAGCAAACTCCTGTTATTCTGCAATGGCCGCTTATGTTTCTTAGAAGTCTGAAGGACTGAATCAACAGAAAACAACACCTGCTGGGATAGATTTTTCTCCTCAATTTTTCCCATCTTCTTGGTTTTGCATGTGGTATTGCGACTGCTGAACAGCTGTAACCCGTAAGTGTGCTATTAACAGCATTGCACTGGGCTTTGATAGTGGTTTTACACAGAAAGCGTTCACAGAAGCAAGCTGCACTCTTACCGGCAGCACGCACCCCTTCAAGGGGCTTGGCTCTCTGACAGACAAGCTTTTGCGGGTCTTCCTCCAGCAATTTAAGATGTTACCAATCCCCAGTTATCTACCCTACGCTCGGCTCGCCGCCCCCCCCCGTTT
>NW_009260767.1:324137-392181 GCF_000687185.1 Egretta garzetta
CTGCCTGTGTGTAGAGCGGGTCAGGTGCGACAGGGCTGTGTTGTCCCCCCGTTATAACACAGGAGAGAGAATGTGTGCATATGGGTGCCTTAAGCGGCTGGGGCGTGATACAGGTGTGTCATCCCCCTGTATAAATTAGGGATGAAGCTAGCGTGCGTCTTTGTGCACAGAGCGGACGTGGGGTGTTCCTGTATGGATGCATGGGGTGCTGGGGTGGGGCCCTGTGCTGTATGTTTATGCGTGTGCAATAAGCCAGGGTGTGGCCTGGGATGCGTGTGTATAGCAGATGTACGGTAGGATGTCAGGGTAATATTACACCTCTGTGTCAGCCTCTGTGTGTATCTGCTGTGATTCGGGCTTTGGATATCTCTGTGTTGTAGCAGGGATGTGGCATTACATGCAGGGACGTGACATGGCATCGTATGTACGTAGTTGTGTCTGTACACTGCTCTGGTATGGGCTTGTGTCTCTGTGTATATATAGTGAACGTTGGGTGTGGCATAATATGTGGATATTCTTATAGGCATGTAAGCTATGGGTGTGGCAAGGATTATCTGTACTTTTATATGCATGTAGCAGATACAGGGTATGGTATTCTGTGTGTATAGACTGGCAGTTGCTTGTATGTGTAAGTATGCATAGCTGTGATGGTTTATGTGTATGCACAGATGCATTTATAAATATATTTGTGGTACGTATGTGGTGGGCATGAGGTTTGTTGCATCTGTACGTAGAGATGGTGTGTCGTAGAGCATATGTGTGTGGAGGGTGCGGTAAAGGAGGAAGAGTGGTCAAGGCTTCTCTGTGGGGAGTGTATGTGGGGATGTGATACAGTATGTGTATGCAGCGAGTGGTGGGGGAGAGGTGCATCATTATGTTTGTGAAGGGAAGATGACAGGGCGCCTAAGGGGGAGTGAGTAGGGACAGGCACGGCATGTTTGGAAAGGGTATTGGTATGATCCCTGTTTTCAATTACAGTGTAAGTGTCTGATGCCTTATTGCTTCACAATGATAGTTTTATGTAGGAAGAAGGCACTGTTCCTAGCCTTTCACATGTGGGGAAACTGCACAGTGTTTTAAGGCAGAAAATACGTTTATGCGTATATTTATGTGTGTGTGATGATGGTAGGTTTCCTGTAGCAAGCTCTGGGGAGGGAGAGTGAGCGCTCAGCCTTACAAAGGGAAGGAGCATATACCTGTAGTGGTGTAACTTTTCTTTCTCTTATTCCTTTGCATGAAGGCTTGTTCATGCTCCTTCTCTTTCTTCCACTGCACTTTGCCTTCTGTTCCTTCCTGATTCTAGCCTGTATGTTTTGAACCTAAGCAAAACAACCTTGGAAACTAAAACATGAGATGGAATAAAAATATGGATAGACTGTGTGGGATTGCAGTACTCTTCTATGTAGAATCATGTTGGATTTGATTTGCAAAAGTTTTAGGATGTATCTGTTGCTAGAAGGAGGAGTAGACATCAGTGAATAAGGCTGCGGATGGTGTAGTATTGGTGAAGTGATTATGATGTGACTTAATGACATGTCCTACTTCACGGTATTCCATCACACATCTTACTATATCTCCTTTGATATGGAGTATCTTAAAAGTCAGTTGAATAAAATGGATTTATCTCATGTTCTAAACTTAGGAAAAATTACAGACTGAAAAACAATGAACAAAATATTTTTATAAACTGTTTCACAATATAAGTAAATATTTTCCGTTTACCAAACTCCAGCTATGGAGTTTTCCTTCATGGTCCATTTTGACATCCTTGATTAGATACCTTTAGCAGTCTAAGCTCAGCAGATGTGGAATCTCCAAAGAAGCACTGAATTGTTGCTGTAACGTCACAGGTGAAATCTCAGACATTACACCAAATAAGCTTTACAGCTGTGCAAATTCTATATTGGGCAGCTCCTTAGTTGCGCTTGACAGCTAATAAGAAAATGATGAAATAGCATCATTTTTAAAATTCTTTTCATATTTTTCAGGTATTTTATTCAATGAATGCTTATACTTGAATTGCTCTCTGTTACGAGGTTAGCCTTGTCTAGGTCGTTCTTTCCCTCTTAGTTCTTCATAGCTGCATAGTTGAAAAGTCAAGAAAGGTGAGGAAGGAATTAATTTTGACCAATTAACATCAGACCTTTTAGTATAGGGAATATCAGTGTTCCTACAAATCAGAAGGACCATTAGCTTATTGCTTTCTTATTTTGACAATAGACTGGAATATTTACTCATCTTGGTTAAAATTAGGGATAACATGGGGCTGGCAGATGTGGCAAGTTTAAAATAAAAGTCAGATTTTCACTGAAGCATGGCAACTATTTTTAGGTTAGTGTAGAAAAGTAGTACTAATCTTGGCACTGTGACAATATCGATCTGAATACCAGCAGAAGGCTACACATTAACAGTACTTCAGCTGCTTTGTCAATTAGAAATCAGAATAACTGCACTGATTTCATATAAATTGTCATCAACTTGTGTAATAGTTCTGGTAGTGTTTCTGCTGAATCAGAAATACACATAAACGGGATATGCGAAGTAGGACAAAACCAGATGAAATTGTGAAACCGAAGAGTTCTCCCTCACAGTTCAGACAGTAGCCTCGAGCTAGTTTAGACAATAGCCACAGCATTCACTTGCATTCTTTCTAATAACCTTTTTAGGAAGGTGATCCATATACTCCATATATTTCTTTGGGGTTTTTTCTCTTTATGTTTTAGACCAATGCGAAAACTGTTACAATTTCTGATCGCACTTCAGCTATGTATTTTGGGTGACTTGATTTGAATGTGATAGAGTTGGAGTCCAGCTGTCTGTCTGAGCTGTTACAAAACGGCCTTTCCACATGAGCTTTTAACACAGAGTGGGATATTCTAATTGTTTGTAAAGCTTCTGAGAAGGAAGTTTGTAAACACAGGGTAGCTTCTAAATGATGAAAGTCAGATTTGTGTTCTTAAAAATGCAGGAAGTCTTTATCTGTTGTTACAGCAGAAAACGGTACATATAAGGCATTAAAAGTATAATGATGGACTTAAAATTCACAGCACACTGGTATCTCCTCTGTCAATTCATGCTTATTTTTCAGGATAAAGAAATTACTTGCATGTCTCTATCGAAGTTTAAACAAGTTGTTCTTGAGATTGAAGATTTTTTTTTACTAGTAGTTTGTGAAGATCAAACTTTTATCTCTGACTAATTTTTCAAAAAATGTACTGTGCTACAAATGTCTGAAAATCTGTATATGTAGTGTGATTCTACAAGACTGTGTGAAACCAAATGGATTATTTTTGTGATGAGATTAATTTTTATTTGAGTACAGTCCCTGTGAATAATGTTCACTCAAATTACATTTGAGTGTCTGATGCCTAAGAAGGGATTTGTTATTTACCTGGTCATGAAAAAAAAAGCACAGAATCTGTAAGATGTATAATTTGTGATGACTCCAATGCCCTCCTTCCTATCCCCACCCGGTCCTCTGTCCCCATCTCTACACACACCCCCCCAAGCAAAACTACAGTATGAAATTAAGCATTTAAATGGACTAAAATAATTTCTGTTGCCTACAGAGAGGTAATGGAAAAGAACAATAGTTGCATTGTTTAGATACAAGGGTACCTCAGCTGATACAATCAACTCCAGCCAATCTCTTGAGTGATTCCCTCTGGGTTGTTACCTTTGTCTTGGAGGAACCACTGCGCTCATGCTAGAGGACTGGAACTGGAAATGTGCCCTTTTCCGGGCTTGCGCATTTATGACTACTTGGAACCACAAGCTGCTGCTGTGTAGCCTGCAAGAAAGTACTTAAAATTTGGTATCAAGCTGCTACCCTTAAAATATTGGCCGTACTTGATGGTATGCTCTCTATCCCAGTGTTTTCCTGTGTTCTCCTTCAGCAGAAGGAAATAATAAACTCTGTTGTCATTGGATTTGATTGCTGTTCAACTGGTTAACCAGTATGTTCTGTAAATTTAAATCAATAAGGAGACAAGACATCATCGAATCTGCATAAATGTGAAACTCTACCAGTATGTCAAGTTTGTCTGTCGTCAGAGGTTGAAATTGAGGTCAGAGCTTCATAGAGGAAACACATTTCCATATCATGACTTGATGTTATGTAGCAATCTGAATATCAAGGGGCAAAACGTCCAAGTGTGCTCATAGTTCCGAAAATGGTCTGTAATCTACTTCTTAAGCAGAGGTATCAAGGTTATTTTATTTCTGCAGAAATTCAAGAACCATAAATTTTGGCAAATACTAACAATTAAGTGAGTGTCCAATACCTCTTCTAAATCTCAACCTCTTACCTTTCTTGGAACAGTTTGAAAAGATGTTTTGGAAATGCTACTATGATGCTATTTCCTTTGAAGTCAGTTGTAATGGCTGCTTGTAATCATGAAGAGGTACCTAATTTTGCCTTTTACAGCCAAAAGCTTTTATTAATTATACACTACTTATATGGCATGTGCAGCTGCCACACAGATTTTGTCATCTTTTTTTTCTGGTCCATACTCTAGGGAGATTGCCTTGCAGAGAAGGTTTGCTCATTGTAATAAAGATTTCACGCTCTCAGTTCTAGGAAAAACATCAGTTCTGACATAGTGTTTATGATGCAGATCAAGCACTGCTTTGAAATGGCTTTGTAGAAGCTATAGAGTAATTTCTGTAATGAACTATACCTTTTAAGACTCAAATGTATTTTTGAAGCACAGTTATATTGGGGGGGGAATACTAGTACTCATAATTTTTGTTTCACAGATGCTTAGAAGAAGGGATTCTGCTTCAACCATGCAGTCAGGTCTTAAGATGTAATTTCATTTACAGTTTGAGCTAAGCACAGTAAGAAAAAAAAAAAACGCCTTTCTGGATGTGGGATTGCGTGGCTGGAGGGAGGACTGTGTCAGTCCAAATTAGAGTGATGCAAACTCCCAGGGAAATGGACCTGCAGAAGAATCTTCGTGTGCGTTCTCTGAGAGGATTTCAGGTCTCCATTGTCACGCCATCAGTGTGTTAGTTTGTATGCTAGTGTTGGAAACTGGGAATAAAACTTAGCCAGGTGTATGGCGGTAGAAACAACTATATGCAGAAGTGAAGGTTCAGAGGAGGTGTTTTGAAAGGTGTGCTCTTAAGGGCTCTGATGAATCTATGATGTGGGTTAAATTTGGATGCAGACTGAATGACTATCCCTAACCAAATATTGCTGCACTAAACGAAATGGACACTGACTTTTCTCTTGGCCTGATTTTCCCGAAACATATCATGCTCTGAATGTCTGCGAATGTGTATTGTATAGCATGATTCTACAAGACTGCATGAAACCAAATGGATTTTTTTTGTGATGAAAGAAATTGCAATTTGAGCATGCGGTCCCTGTGAATGTTGTGATGGAAGCCGCCTTAGAATCTGTTCCAGTATTTCTGCTTAGAGTCTCAAAGTTGCCTGAGTGGTCAAAGGGAAGTACCTTTCTCAGGTGTTTTGAATTTAGGCTTTTGCAAATTGCATTTGAGTTTCTGCTTCATGCTTAAGGAGGGACTTGTTTACCTGCTCAAGAAAAAGGAAGCACATAATCTGTACGATGCATAATCTACCCTTGTGATGGGCTACTGTCAACAACTGCTTCATCCATTTGATTTTAATTCTCTGCCACAGGTCTGTTGATCTCCAAGCTTGTAAAGTAGATGGTACAGGTTTCCCCATGTTCCACTTTAAAGTGATTTGTAGATTTGACTGCTGATTGAATGCTTTATTTTGGTTTTTTAGGAATAATGTCTAAATGCTTCACCGTTTACTGTTTTCATTTGGAAGCGCATAATCTTCAAAGATAAATAATGGATAAATATCTGAAGACGGAAATAGTCATTAAATTTTTTTTTTTTAAAAAAAGAAAACAAACCGAAGAAAAGATTTACCAATCAGTATATGACTAACAGATGATGAGGATAAAACTTTATCAAACCTGGTTTTTTAGCTGTCTCTTTATGCATGTTTATGGACTATACAGGGATAACAGCTTTTTCCAAATTTCTTAGTGTTTAAACAGTAGTTGTTGGATTTTGATTTTTCTTTTTTTTTTTTTTTTTTTTTTTTTTTTTTCTCCTTCCCCTGAGCCGAGCCAGTCTCTAGTCATGAAAGATTAGGTAAGGGGTAGTTTATTTTTCCATGTGGTTCATGTTTGTTTTGCCATCTCTGGTAGCAGTTAGAACAAGATGCTTTAAAAGACAAAGTATGAAGTAGGTGGATCATAACCTGAATAGTTAGTCTTCCATGAAGCTTCTATCTCAGAGTAACATGGGGGAATCAGAATTTGCAAACCTTTTTTTGCAAATAATAGCATAACGCCTGTTTCTTTTGGTTAGGTATTGGATTGCACCTAATGTTTTGTGTCATGCAGGCTACCAAACATCAATTACACGATAGCGAGTATTGATAAAATGCTACCTTTCAACTGAATTTTGGGCCTGCGAGTAACTAGGTTAGTCACTAGTTCTGCACACCACTGGATTTCCTCTTCATAATTTTTAACATGCTGAAGTAGGAGCTATTGCAAGTCAGTCTGTAATGTTGACATGGTACAGAAAAACTTAATCTACTTTTGAGTTTGTTCTGTTACTCTTTGGTTTGTATCAAAATTAGCAGTGAATTAAATCTTTAAATAGATTTGTGTCACAGCACCTTAAGATGGTAAAATAAATGGTAAGACAGTAGTATTTGAAAGTATGCTTAATATGGGGGCTAGTTCAGAGGATTGCTGTCTCTTTGGTGACTTTGTAGGAGAAGAGGTTTAGTCTTGCATTAAAGGATGCTCAGCTCAGCTAACAGGTCAGGCTAACCTGTTCGGCCTTAATACCATGGCTGTTTGCAGTAATTAAGCCATGCTCTTGAAAAGGCTTGATCGGTGATTTCAAAATATGTTGTTGGCAGTAGGTGACTGCCCTTCTGAAAAACACACAGGAAAGGGTGATGTGAGCTATTTGGTCAACTGAGAGTGAGCTGGTGTGCTTGAGAGCAGGCAAGGCAAACTCCAAGCACCTCCTGCTCCATGCTAAGAGGCAGTTGAGTTGGAACAGCCAAAGGCCTCGATAGAATTGTGCAGCTACAAGACATCAGCACTGAAGTTGACAAATTACCTTGATCTGTCACCCAGTGAGAACAGGGCCTTGCAGAGCCAGACTGATGCCTCCTTGTAGAATGTGAATGATGTGGTATGAATACAAGTGCTGGCAAAACAAGAATGATGGATCTTCTGGAAGAAAACCAAGCAGCAAAGTGAGCAGTGTGGCCAGCTGTTTCTGCCTGGCAGGTTTTATTATATTGGACAGCACTTACTCTGGGGAAACTTTAAAAGCAGTATGGCCCTTATAGGCTGCCCTAGGTCTGTGGAAGGCATTATGGAAAGACAGAGAGATGTTCCTAGGTGTATTTGATCTTGTTCTCTGAAAGTGAGGCTTAACTGTTTAAGACTACCAACACAGTAGGAGCAAAAGGCTTTCATATGAGATGTTAGTTGCTTTCGATCAGTCAATCTGTCACAGTGCTGGAAAAGATCCTGAGGAAAGACCAGTGCAAAAGATCCAGTGGGTATTTGGCAGCAAGGAGGAAGCTACCAGCCTACTGAAGACAACGTCCTGGGCTCTGGTAGAAGGTGTCCAAGGAAAAAAAGAGTTAGCAACCATGACAGAGCAGGAGGGCTGGGAATTTGAAGTGCGTAAAGTCAAAGTCTGAGACGGAGCACGGTGAGCAGCTGGAGCATGGGAGTGAGAGCCTGGAGGGCAGACAGCATCTGTGTGTTGAAATAAAAAACTTTGCCAGTCTGTCGCTGCTGTAGGCAAGCTTAGTTTGAGATTGCCTTTCGAGGTTACTTTGGTGTGTTGTAATTTTATCGATTATACAGAAAGCTTTACCATGGGTTCTAATTTAACACCAGCCATCAGCTGTTGTGTCTTCGACATCACTTATTTCAGTTCTGTTGGCAATGCATATCCATTCGCCTAACACTCCTTTTGTTGCCTAGATACGGTTACATTTTGCTGCTTGCATGGTGTTAAATGGTTCTGCCTGTCTAATGCATTAATTGTACATTTCTGGAGGAAGCGCCAGCCAGCAGCAATTCTCTGACCATTAGAGAGTACTCTATAGTGTAACATGTGAGAGAATCCAAAATGTGTAGCAAAGGAAGATTGTTTTCCCTTTTCTTCTTCCTCCTCCATTTTTCTGCTGTATTTAAATATAGAGATTTTTAGGGTGCCATTCATTACTTTAGTGTGCTCGTGAACTGTTCAGGGTAGCAAAGCTGATCTGCTGGCTTTCACGCTGCTATAGCAAAAGACAATTTGAGTGGCATGGTGAAGGGGATATTGCACAGGCAACAATCAGGCATCTCCAATGAGGAGGAGAGATGTGCAGCAAGCTTGTGTTTGGTAACAAAAATCTGCACATCAGGGGAACTGAATAAAACTTTAATTTTATTTTGTCAGGATTTTCCTTTAAAATCTCTTGCTCTTACAATGTCTATTACTGCATAAATAATACTAAATGAATACTGTTCTTGCCAGTGAAAACCTGGAAGACTTGATGCTTTTTACATATGGCAATATTTACAGTTTAACTAGGATGTTTGCTCTGTCAACCATAGAAGAAGGGAAATGCATGGATTTAATTCTAAACTACTGTCTCCTTCGGTGACAATGACCCAATGTTGGGTTTTATTCCTTACTTGATAAAGAATTCAGCCTTGTTTTCAGTATATATCTGTTTTCTCTTTTTGCTGATGTTCTTTGGGGTCTCTCAGACTTCATCTTCCCTCTTTCTCAAATCTACATTTACCCATAATTGCTCGCTTTAGCACACTACTAAGCAAGGCTATTTTTGAGAGTCTGGCTTTTAATAACTTTTCATTTGAAAAGTTGACAGGCTGAAAGTCCTTATCTACTCTGATTTCAGTGGAAATTAGATACATAAATATCTCTGTGGAACTGAGCCATAATGGCTGAGCTGCTAACAAAGCTGTTTCATCTGTAAAGAAAATAGTCCTCTTCAATAGAGGACTGAATGACAACTGAAATTACATCATTAAAAAAACCTGAGGGCTATCAACAAAATTAGTAGTATAACCTTATTTTGATCTTGAAATACTAGTTGAAGGGAATTTCTAAATGTTTTAGATAAGCATGATAAACCAGGATAAATATTCCTTTGTTTCTTTGTAGAGAAAAATGAACTTTTTTTAGCATATTACAGATCTTTGCCAGACTGGGTACAAAACCACAAATGCGCAACTCCATCAGAAAAGATTTCTTCAAGTCACTAATTCTTACGGAAACAGGAGAGCTTTATCACTAACTCTTAGACCAGAAGAGAATAATATGTGGTGCTTTCAACTGTGGCAAGCTAACTGTGGTGTACCAAGAAGTTATATGCTAGGACTGGTGGCAATTAGTATGTTTAATAGTATGGAAGGGGAGACAAAACTGGGAGATAATTCTTTTTGGATTTGACAGATTTACACAATGGATACTTATACAATAAAGAGATAAAAAAATTAAGTGTAGTTGCTGAAGAAATTTAGTGTAAGTAAATATCAGGTCATTTTTTAAGGAAATACCCCCTTTTTAGCTCATTATAACCAGTCTTTTAAAGTGTAGTGAAGATACCACTGAAAGAGGTTAGTTAAGGAATGTAAGAAATGGCTCAAGATTCAAACACTAAGCAATTACAGTTTTCTCTCATGGGTTTTGTTTGTTCTCGCAATTCCTTTAAGAATGTAAGACTTTCGTATCTCTTATGTTTACAGGAAATTTAGAGCTGGTTTTAGAGGAATGTTTATTACATATGTTCAGTCTCACCTATCCTTTTTCCTTGTGCACAGATTTGTCTGTTGTATTTTGGGTTTTTATACATTTAAAACCAGACTTTCCTAGAGTTTGAGATACCCTGTCATTAACACAGTCAAACTTGCTACCAAACACAATAGCAAAGAAAGAAGAAATATTCTTTCTACATCCACAGTATTCTTAACTGTTATTTTGTATTATTATGTACAGGTATTTTGAGAGCATGTCATTGTCATCACTATCTGTAACTGAAGAAAAATCATATTTGACAAGATTATTAGAATATTTTTCACAATTGAACACTTCCTTGACTGATTGGTTTTTTGTAACTAGAAGTCATATAATAAAAATCAAGTAAAAGATTAAAAGGATGGCACCGTTTACCTCAGAGGTGATACATAAATGTACTGTGAGGGTATTTATCAGGAAATGTTCAAAGAATGTGTTATCCTCTTTGTACCTTGTGTCTTTTCTCTCTGCTTGCACACATCTAAAATCATGTTACAAATCTTCATCTAGAAGTTGACTACCCCAGTTATCCCATGCCTGTTCTTCATTTGGGGGAAAACTAGTACTGAAGAGCCTTTAAAGAAGTCCCCCTCTTCCTCTGAGATGCAAATGCAGTATGACTCTAGAGTCTAATATACTTTTTTTTAGAGTAAAAGAGTACTTTAAAGAGATGCTTTCATTTTTTCTAAACATTCTTATTCCATAAGAATACTACTTTATATAATAACTACAGTAATGCATACAAGAATGCATTAAACTTACTGTTTGAGGGAAAACAGCTTCGAATCTGTGGCCTCATCTGTGACGTGTAGCAGGCATGGTACCATGCCTGTGTCTGGGCAAGTCACATGCTTCTCTCATTCAGTAGTAAAAGCTAAATTTGTTTCAGTTTTAACTGGGATTCCTAAATGCAACCATATTGGTTGTATCTGCTGTGATGTATTCAAAATAGTTTGCCTGTCCAACTTAAAAGTCTAAAGATATCTCACATGAACATACAGAGATTACAAGCCTTTTGCCCCGTAAGAGTTGCCAGTTTGGTTGTACGCTTAGCTTTTCAGCTGGGCCCCAGCAGAAAAATACTTAATATTCCTAAAAATCTATGCTATGATTTGTAGTGATTTGGCTTTTTAATGCGGAGTTGATGAGTAGTTGGAAATACTCAAAAGTCTTGAGCACTCATTATAGCTGTTTGTATTAAATAGTAACTTGCTTATACTCTACAAACTTAAATGCTGTGTCACCTTCACACAGTGAGCATGTATCCATGTTACTGTACATCTTGGAATCTACAAAAAATGAATAACAGCTTTTGTACTGGTAAAGTGATGGCACACACATAAACTAGTAGTCTGCAAAGTACTTAAAAACATAGAATCATAGAATGTTTAGGGTTGGAAGGGACCCCTAGAGGTCATCTAGTCCAACCCCCCTGCAGTGAGCAGGGACATATGCAGGTACTTATATGTATATATAAGGAAGTGTGTGCTAGATGGTGAAACTTTTGAGGAGTTATTTGCAATGATAGAATAATTAAGTTAAAAGGATTTTCGGTGGAATTAATGAGATCTAAGTTCACTTGTCTGTTTTATCACAGACCATGTGTGCTCTCACAGAGGTAACTTCCTTTCTTGTAACTTTTTTTTTTTTTAACCTGTAACACACAAGAATATTTCCCCACTTTGTTCTTTAGTGATCTTAAGTTCTATGAGGATGGCATATGTGTAGTCTTTTTTGGAATGAGTGCTGCAATAAACACAGTTAAGCCTGTGTTTTGACTCTTCTAAAAAAATTATCCCAATATATACAATTGTTTTCAGGCTATAAGCTGCAAACTATGAGTAGAATATAATGTTAAAATGGCATACATACAGATAATTCATAAATCTGTGAATTGCCAAGCTCAGAAGTAATCAATGAGTTCTAAAACCAGTGTCGATGTACATAGTGTATTTCAGTGTAAAGGCTGAAAATACTGACAGCGACGGGTATCAGATGTAAAGCAGAACCACAGCAGTCCTGAACCTGTGGTCGGCCATGTGGAACTGCTTAAAGCCAAGAATAAGAATGTCTCTCTTCTGAAGGAACTAAATTGTCCTATAGAAATGTATGTGCATAGGTGTTTTACGCTTTGAATGCCTACAGTCACCAATCTGTGAATAATTGTGCTGCTCCAGTTGCAGGAAAAGGAAACTTGATTAAATTTGTTGGTCCTGTTGAAAGTTGACTGTTTTACTGTTCTTAGATGCGTGGATAACTGTGCACAGAGGTGGTGGGTGAATAAAGTGGCTTTTGCTGTTGTGTCAAAATGGCAAAACAGTAGAATGCAGTTAGACCTGAAATGGAAGAGAAAAAAGGGTCCTGATGGCAGCCAGAAGGAAATTCAAGTTTTCTAATGTTAAAGCATTTTTTAGGGATATATTTTCAGAATTCCAGGATATGTACTTTGTCCCTTTTTTTATGAAGACAAAGCCAAGCTTCTTGTATTCAGCTTTTCTTCATTCTTTACTTGATGTATCTGTTTTCGGAACCACCTCTTGTTGAGCTTCCTCCTTTCCTTTTTTTTTTTTTTTTAAAGAAAAAAAACCAAACAAACAAACAAAAAAAAACCAAGAAGCAAAGCAAATAGTTACCAAGTGTGCAATATGTGTGATATGTGTTGATGGTAGGATGGACAAGGGGCAATAGCCTGATGCTTGAGTCAGGAACAGCATAGTCTTAGTGAAGGACAGGGGAAAGATTTCTTCCAGCTGTTTTTCGTGTTTCCGTTTTGTGTGGTTTTCATATTTACCTTTTAGCATTTTAAAAACTCTTGGCTATTTTGGATCCCTCTCTTCTAGCTTTTGTTTCTGGTAATGTTGATGGCAAACGGACACCATAAGGGTCTTCTCTTTACAGGAGAAGTGATTGCTTGTGACTTTGACTTCCTCCAGACTATGTCATGGTTCCTTAAATTCTGATTCACTTTCTAAAGTTTTGTTTATTGTTGTGTTCCTCTGGCAAAATTTCTCAAACATAAATATTTAAGTAAGTTGTAAGTCTGGTCAATATCACCTTTGTTTAGTTTTTCTATTTAACTGTTGACTGATCCTTTTCTCCTTTTGCAGAAATGATTTCCTATGTGATCTTAGTATTGCCTGCTTTTTCCCTTGGGCATTTTCTTTCCGCCTCTCCACTTTCTTTTTCTTAGGAGATATGAATATGAAGTTCTGGGTGAGAGGTATTTTCAGTTTTTCTTGTAGCATTTCTTGAGGTGCTTGCCTTGCTTATATATCAGTTGCTGTTATATCTGTGTCAGTAAATTCTTTAAGTCTATATATTATTAGATTTTATCCATGTTCACATACCTGGCTCAAAGTGCTTACACTGCAGACAGTGAAGGAAGGGACCTGAATAGCTGGGAAGTGTCCACTTTCTGTTTTCCGTAATGGGACAGTTTTAGGACTGAGCAACTAGTGTGTGTTTGTATGTGTCTTGCTATTGCTAGAAGTTTCACTACTACCTAAAATACTTCTTTATGGGGTGTAAGCGTGGCTTCTGATTGCTTGTTTAATAATTACTAAGTTGCTCCACAATTTTTGTGCAGTTAAGTCTTAGCACTGGGAAAGAGCAGGTGTATGTGTGGGTGTGGACCTGTTGTGTATATTGAATAATTTCATAGTATTGCCAACTAACATGTTGAAAACCTGACATTAACAGTAATTTAAAAGAATTAAGCACCTAAGAAGAAGGTGAAAAGGCTCTCTAAAAGTTGCTTTTCTTGTTGGTCTTTTTAAATTATGTTTTTTCTTTCTGTTTCTAGGTTTTCTCAAATAATGATGAAGCCCTTATTAACAAAAAACTGCCCAAAGAACTTCTATTAAGGTAATTCTACATGATGGGCGAAGGAGTAAAAACCTGAGGATTGTACTTCACTTATGTGGCTTACAGGCTATCAAGTGCTATTCATTCTTTCTTAAATCTGTCTTGAAATAAATAGCAATATAGCTGATTTAATTCTTGGAATTCTTGAACTACTTGTCATTCGGTTAGTCTTGATTTGTTTTAATGTGTTCAAATTATACTATACCACAGAAAATGTCATTTAATACTGCTTTTCCTTGCACATCAGAAAAAGAAATGAAATAAAATGTCTAAAAAGCTTTGATGTACAGATTACTCAACTCTTCCACACTGCACAATGTTTTATCTGTCTGAAGAGCCTATAATCCTTTCTCTAATGGTGTTCTCACTCTTCATGTCATGAACTTTGTTATAACAAAATAAATATAAATTCAAGTTCAAAGCTTTGAAAAAGTCACTTCAGTGAAAAGTGCTGCCTGTTACCATTACTGACAGTCTGTGTTATATAAGGTAGAACCAACAGGAGGATTTTTCATATTGTAGTAATTTGGCTAGTCATAAATTTCTGATTTCAAGATCAGCAAGTTCAGCCCGTGGTTGAGACACCAGTGGATGTCTTCGTGCTCTCATCTTGTTGAAAGTTGATTTCAAGCAAAGTGTAAATTGCCAGATGTGGAGATACTGCTTGACTGGATGTGACCGCTTCGGAACTGAACTGAAGCAGCTCAGCAACATCATCTGTACCTGCATATAGGTTTTGTTACAGCCCAGTCTTTGAGGGGAAAGAAAAAAAAAAGTGTTCACTTAAAATGGTGCAATTATAGTTCTTAGCGGTAGTGTTATTCAAATTGAGCTGATGACTTCTTACTACACTAAAGAGATGTTTGGGTTAGCTTGTATGTATGTCATTGCTTCCTGTTTGATTTGAAGTGGAAGAAAGACAGAAGATGCGAAATACCAGAGACAGAAGAAAGTGCTCTTAAAACGTTATGACTGCTTTTAGTGTTTGTACTATCACAGTGCTCTCTTGGTGGTATTAAAGAAGCAGTCTGTTGTTAAAGGAATTGAATTTTAAAAGGATTTTCATTTTTGTTGAGAAATACTCATTCCATATGGTGACAGTGTGGTAAATTAGACTCGTAGAACCATTTAGAAAATGTGATTAGAAGAGGCGTGTCACTGAGTGATGCCCTGAACAGAAATTCTAATAACTTTGCTTTGTTGCACTCAATGCCACACATGAACCACAAGATAAAAGTCAATTTAATATGCCTCCCCCTTAGCAAAGAATCATAATCCACAAGTGCTTCTTTTCTAGCAGTAGGACTCTCCAAATATCTGTGGAAATGACTGCCCTTTTCACTGTTATGGGTGCTAAGTATTCCATTTACGCAATTCAACAGAATTTGTTGATGTGGTTTAGACAGCAAAAGGTATTGTGCACTGAGATAGTAAAGACATCTTCTTCTGAAATAACTTATCATGTAGTATGTCTCAGTTTTCATTGTAGGATAAAAAGAAAATATCTGTGAAGCTATATAGATATTAAATTCCTAAATTATTGTGTCTATGCTAATGACATGAGTAGCATGTCTAAAATTAATGTGTTGAGGTTTACTGTGAGAATTCCTGCATCTAACCTGTAGGTGTCAGTTTCTTGAATTGTGTATTCCAACACCAAATTTGGTAAGTTCTTTAAAATGTTATATGGGGAGTAGCTTGTTTCACTGAGCAGTATGTTTATTTCAACTTCTATATCTTAATATACAGGACATTTTAAAGAACTCAGCAGGCAAAAACCCATGTGCAAGTAACTGGATGGTACCAGTGGCTTACCTGTTAGGTCTTGTATTCAAGATAACTTCTTACAGTGCAACTAGGAGGATATATAGGCTCACCTTGGATTCGACCAACTGAGGAAGTGGTGCAGCTAAGCACTGCTGCTACACTATCATGGCAGTGTCTAAAGAAGCCTTTTGTGTGGATGAAGGGCTTCCTGGGACTGGAACAACAAAATAAAATAGCCCAGGCCAAGCATACGCAGAACTGATTCAGCCAACCATCTAGTTCTTGTGCACATATATCCTCTTTGCAATTGCACGGTGTTCTACCAAAGTAGCATTGCAGCTGTAGCCAGAAGAGTTGATGATCTGAGAAATTGAATTGGAGCAGTCAGCTTTCTCAGTAAAGACCATGATGATCTCGTGCTGAATGCTGGGACTCAGGTGATGGTCTGCCTAGAGCCAGAGAGAAATGAAGTCCACATTTCCCAACACCCACAATATTATGCTGACCATCAGGGCTTTGGAATGGAGAGAAAGGGGATGGGTGGGAGAGATGCTCTGTAAACCTCCTTTTGAAATTGTACTGCTGCAGGGACAAACAAGGCTAGAGGCAGAACGTGTTAGAGTGTTATGATGGGGCATGGGTCTGAGTTCTCACCCCTGCAGAGTGTAAATACCTAGGGAAATTTAGGAGTGCAAACCTGTCCGTTTAAAGGATTATCAGTGGGAAATTTGTTTTATGCTCTAGCATGTAAATGCTTTTGTAAGTCTGAGCCTGAATGTCTTTCAACACCTAAACCAGTTCATGCTTTGCTACAATATGTTTTTAAATTCTTTTGTCATATGGTTATGACAGGAGAGATTAAATATTGCCACACTGAGCATAATTAATATCCCAATTATTTTTACTATATTAACTGTGCAGTCTACCTTTTAATCAAAAGGAGAGTAAACCGGTTGCAATGGAAACATTTTGCTCACAGTGCCAGAACTGAATAGTAAATACTGTTGAAAGTGTCATCAAATGCACTTAGTTTGTTGCTTGCTTATACCAGCTATGTATGGAAACTTGGAAAGCACTACAGCTCTTTTTAAAAAAAATCATAAAATTTGACACATGGAAAAAGAGTTGTTAATATGTTGTTACAAATATCTGGAAATGAAACGTAAACACATTTTCTTCTATTGCAAGAATTGCTCTTGTTCTCATTTCCATCAAGTATTTAAACTTCTGTAATCTGACTATGAGAAGCAATCCAGGTTTTTTTTCTCTAAAATTGAGAGCCCTTTTTCTTATTGTAGACTTAGGAAATAGTACTACTCTAAAATGTATTTATTTTTTTATATAGTTGCATACTCTGAAGTTGAACAAAGTAAGCTTTTGGTCTTATACTGCAGTTCTTACTCTTTCTCATTATTATTATTCAGAATTAGATTGGAAGGTTTTCAGGGCAGCATCATGTCTGTTGCAGGTTTTCTACAGAGTATCAACTGCAGTTGTAAGTAAATGACTGAAACCCTCAGCTTCTCAGGCAAGAAGCTCATTTGAAAGGATACAAAACCAGAGATTATTTGTTCCTTCCCAAATAGACCCAGATAACTGGGCAGAGGAGGAAGAGGATACCTGACTAACGTGAGCAATGGGGGTTTTGAAGAAGACCAGTTATGCTTTGAGGTAGGTAGAATAGCTTGAGTGGAGAGAAGGAGGCATTTCATTTGTAACTTTTTCTGGTTTATGGGCATTTATTTTTATTTGTAATATTGGAGTAATATTTTTTTTCCTGTGGAAGAAATAGGCTGCTTCTAAAAGCTTTGATATGTAGTACTGTTCAAGCTAAAAGAAAAATGATCACCCTGTTAGCTGTTGCAGTGCTATTAGTTTGCCAGTTGGCAAGGAACGCTCTTTCCCCTCTGTTCTTATATATTACAAAAAGCAAAAGGTTAGCATTCTAAATTGTGTGATGTTTGAGTGAGAATCCTGTGGAGGTATTATAAATCATTTAATTTAAACAATGTTTTCAGACAATTGTAGGGGTTTTTTTTCTTAGCCTGTGTGTTTATGGAAAAGCATCATTTGATTATACAGTACATTAGTTGTGGATTTGCATTGGTGTCTAAAGTTAATAAACCCATATCTATCAGAAGAAGAATCTGAAATCAAGGCAGAGATAGACTGTTGTGATTTTAACGGTAACAACTTTTCTGGTAAGGTGTCACAGCCTTGAAGAGGATCATATTTTTCTTTTTTCCCTGTAAATTGCTGGAAAAAACAAATGAATTTTTAAAGTTACAGTATGAGTTTGAAAAGCATTGAAAACAAAAAAAACCTTAAGTGAATGTAAAATTAGAATGTTCTGACTTTCCAACAACTTCCAAAAATATTTGTTAATGTTTTGTGCTTGATAAGAAGTAGTAATACATGTTTGAAAATGGATGTATGGCCAGTACTTTTGGCATGTAGAAGGACAGATAATGTTTGTTCATTTGTATTTTAACTGTTGATGTTCTGTGCTGTAAGGTTTTGCGTGAAAATGGCAAGCTTCAGAAACAGATGTTTGTTCCTTTTGGCCACTTGAACCATTTTCAGTTCCCTTCTGCCTACAAAGTACCAACTTCATAAATTGTACTACAAATATAGAAGCTATTGTGAGTTCTGCTATAAACCATACTCACTGGGTGCATGTACTTGAATAATAGGTCTTAGTCATCAGACTCAAAATTTGGATGCTCGATCAGATTTAAAATAGGATAAGCAAAGTTTTGGGACTTAAATTAAGAGAGGAACCCAAGAGTTGTGTTCCAGCAGCAACTTTTCTTGTATGCAAGAACATGCAGCTTGTGAGTTGGCTAATGAAATATTACGTATGTTTTCATGTTTCTATTCTTTGTTTTTATTACTGCACATTGCTTTTTGCTCAGCTTATAGTGCGTTCATTATTGTAGAGAAGAATAATTACCAGAAGCTTAAAATTAGTGAATTCAAATGCAGTATTTGATATATTTAAAGTGATGCTTTACCATCTGTGTGCTTAACTGGGGGGGGAACAGGAAAGAAATACAGCAAAGGTTACAACAAGTTGTCATAATGCCATTGGTATTTCTTAGCTAGGTACTGTTGGTACTTAACTGTCCACAATTGCTGTCAAATCTGGCTGCTTTATCTTGGCGCACAAAGTACTGACTGGTGAGTCAAAGAATTGAAAAATAATATTAACTTGTATCTGGAACTGTTCTTAATTGGTAAGAATTCTGTAATCAGTCAAACAATGCATGTATTTTGAAGGGGGGAAAAAATCTGTCCTCTCAAACATGATTCGTTTTCCCCACTTCAAGGTTTTGTGTAATTAAATAGGGCGGTATTTCACCCTGAGTAGCAAAGACTGCTGTTCAGTGTTTGACAATCTCAGGAAAACATTCCAGTTTTACAACGCATATGTAGTCTTTTATTTTGATTTTAGACCATGTTTTGCATCTCTCTAAAGTCCTCTATAGTAGTCTGCCAAGCAATTACAATATAGCTGTTTAGAATCAGGATCAACCAAATTGAAACAATCAAGCACATGAACTGCATTCATACAGGTTATGAACTGAATTGATTGTATAGTAGTTGCTTAAGAAAGTAAAACTTATTTCCGTTCTCTATACTTACACAAATCTATGGTTGCAGTAAAGGGAAGTCTAATAGTGCCTTGTACAAGTAACTTTCATTGAATAAAGTAACTCCTTTGATTTAGCATGCCTGAAATACATCTCTCCAAGCAATTAGTGCAGAGCAGTTACAACACTCCAATCTCACACTAACTACTCAATATAGAAAATTCCTTTAGGTAAGAAGAGTGAGGGCAACATATTTGTTAATATGGAATTATGGAGACCAGTATTGACAGGAAGCAAGCAAGAATACAACTGATAGCAGCATAATAATAGCAAATCCAGACTCATTCCTGTGGAGTCATGAACTCATTTCCAGTGGTCCTTACCTCCAAAAAAGCGATCAAAAAACCAACCAAGCAAGTGATGAGAATGAACCACGGGCACAGGTTGTGGACAAGATAAAGCTTCCGGGAAGTGATTAAATATTTTGATCTTTAGCCAGGGAAACAACAGAATGGTAATTCTTTAGGACTACTTAAGACTTACTGGGTGTTTTCAGAATTCTTACATGCTTTAGCAGCAATTGATAAATAATGTCACACTACCACTACTATTTTTATTTGTTTGAACATGATTTACTCAATGTTAAAATGGATAGTCATTTAGTTTCTCTGTACCTTCAGCCTTCAAGGTAGTACATCTAACTTCAAATATGCATTCAGAATGCAACAAGTTGCAATTTTCTGATTAATCAGCTTTTGTTAGAAAATTTTCCAATTATCGTGAGGTAGGATTGGGTTTTAAAACTTTCCAGTGATTTACATCAAATTCAGGACAGAACTTGTGCTCTCTGAGAAAAACAAACAACTCAACAGCTTGGTGGTCAGTGTAACCCCCTTCAGAACATGGAAAAGGTCTCATGTTGACCTTTTCTTACACTGCTTATGAAATTCTTGCCAAGATCAGTTCCAGATGCAAGTTTATATTTTTCAGTTCTTTGCCTCACAAGTCGGCACTTTGTATGCATTTTCTGGATTCTTTGTATAAGATGCTGAACACTTGCAAATCATTATATGATCAATTAAGTTTGGTCTTTTGAAACTGGAGTAGGTAGCTGCCATCCTCTACTTAGTATGTTTAAGTGATTTGGTTTTGTTCACAAACAAATGCAAGAGTAAGCTTAAAACTGAATGTTTTGGGCAGAGATGTTTCAGATGGAATTCCTTTAAAAACATGAGCAAGAGGCTCTAAGAATACAAGCAGAAAATTGCTTGCTAGTGCTCTTATATACTGTGTTAATGCAGAAGAGGAGACTTGGGAATGGAAGGAATTTTTTTTTGTCAAGGTGCTGAGTAAGATTTGTGAATTGTGAAAAGGAAATAGTTCTTTAAAGTTACTGTTTTGTTCAGTTGGGATTTTCTTACAAATGAGTGCTTCAGCATTACCTGGTTCAAGTACAGATATTCTCTCTCAGTAAGAATGTGCTTGTGACAAAGGATTAGTCATACTGGAACAAAAAAAAAAAATAACAACCATTTGAAGCAGGAGTAACAGCTAAAGGAGATCTAGCAATGACTTACACAACTCTTGGAATCATACATTACCATTTATTTTGTTTCATTTTGTTTTGTTTTATTCACTATTAAGCTTCTCTTTAGAATCTGTCCTTTAATCAAGACTTAATTCCATTTAGAGCTTTATTTACCTTGAATTTAAATAGGACTCCAGTTTCAATCTTTTGATTAACAAATTATCAAAGCCAAATGTTCAGAAGTATCAGTGATATAAAGAAGTCATGCTTTTTATGTTGAGCTTTGGGAGGCAGAGGGATAAATGTTGTTCTTCATTTCCATGCTAAAAGTGCCATCAAAACATAAAGGCAATTCAAAAGATACTCTGACTTCCTACAAAAAAAAAAAAAAATTGTTAATTATTGGTGCTAGACAGTTTAAATAACAATACCACATGCTTATACTTCTTTTTTTTTCTGTAACTCCTGAAGTATTTACAGAAGAGGTGAGCTTTCTTATTTGTGTCTTCCTGATGCAGACACAGGCATCAGGAAGAGAAATCTTTTGTTCAAGGTCATCCTCCAGGCCAGTAGCAAAGCAACAGGTTGGATCATATCTACTAAATCCTAGTCCAGTGACTAACCAAAGTTTCCATAAACTTTATGGCTGTAGCGATCATGGTTTATGGAGCATCCATAGGCTGTATACCACCAGTGCATCATGCTATTTTTCCACATCTCTACCTAACCACTAGCATACAGGGTGGGGGTATGGTTGGGTTTTGGCTGTTTGGTGCCCAAACTGTATAATCCCTTCACCTGTGGGAAAAGATAGACCGTTGGAATGGCCAGCTTGTTGGATTGGGACTGTGGGCTGCAAGTTCAACCACTCTGAAATAATCGTTAGGCTAACTACTTCTATTTAGTAAGATCTGTTATAGTTGCAAAATTTCTACTTCATAAAAATAAAATTTATATCCAAAAAATTATAGAATAGCTGAGGTTGGAAGCGAGCTCTGGAGATCATCTAGTTGTGTAGACATGGCACCTAGGGACACGGTTTAGTGGTGGACTTGACAGTGTTAGGTTTGCAGTTGGATTCTATGATCTTAAAGGTCTTTTCCAACCTAAATGATTCTATGATTCTAACTCCCCTGCTGAAAGAAGGGTCAGCTAGAGCAGGGTTAGTCTTGGCATTTCTTTGAATAGTTTTGAATATCTCAAAGCACAGAGATTTGATGAACTCTCTACTTGACCTGGTCCAGTGTTTGACAATGCTCCCAGGAAAAAAACCCCACAACTTTTTCTTTTGTTTAAGTGGGCTTTATTTTATTTCAGAGTGTGTCCATTGCCTCTTTTCTGTTACTGGACACTACTGAGAAGCCTGTCATCTTCACTCCCTCCTGTCAGATATGCACACATACTGATAAGATTCCCCCCAAACCTTCTCTTTATGAGGCATGTTCAACATAGTGCTCACCAGCACCCCAGGTCCTTTTCTGCAAAGCTGCTTTTGAATTGAGCATCCCCCAGCCTGTATGGGTGCGTGAGGTATCCTCCCCAGGCTGTGTCTCCCTTCAGGAATTCCTGTCTGTCCATAAGTAGTTAATTTCTCATTTATCAAATGCTTTTCTGAAAATTAGAAATCTTCAGCTGAGCCCCGTTTTTCTTTACAGAATTCTGTCTACTGGTCAATGCCTCAAAAAAACCCTCAAACCCAAAAAACCAAAGAACACCCCACCACTCTGCTCTCCGCTCCCCCCCCCCCAAAAAAAAAAAAATAAAAAAAAATAGAAGCCTGTGCTCAAGGTAAGGGCATCCATAGCTAAAACTTTGATAAAAATCCTGCCAATGAAGCAAGAGAGTCACATGAGCTGCAGTATTCGGGGTTCTAGAAATTACAGAACATTGTAGCTCATGCAGCACTTAAAAGAAGTGATTAAACTGGGCAATCCACGGGGCTTTTAAAGTTAGAAAGCTGCATCATCCCCCTCTACAAATATTCTAATTTTAGGAAGGCATAAAGAATGGGAGATATTGATGTGCACGAAGGATGACTGTGGGGGTGTTGGGAGTCCTCCTAATGTTACCACTTCATTTCTAGATAAAGCACATGACTTGCCTCATCCTTTTGTTTGAAAGATAGTATTTGGTCTTTAATGAATATTGTCTTGGGAGTGAGAAAGATGATTTTAACTTAAAAAAAAAAAAAAAAAAAGACATAGAAAACTCATAGCCAAGAAATGATTCTGCAGCTTTCTACTTCAGCTTCCTTTTTGGAAGCACTGCCGTGAGGTTTCTAACCAGTATTATTAAAGACTTAATCATGCTAAATATTAAGATTATTTTCTAATAACAGTTATTACAGGTTTTTCTGCTTAAGAGTCTTGTGTCTTTCTATTATAGGAATCGGGATAACCAATGCAATGAGGCGATTGCTCAAAATTGGTATGTCAACAGCTGTTTTGAGTGAAACAGAGCTAAGCAAGGATGCTGAAACTGATTCTAGCATATAACTGACCTTTTGTGAAACACTAGATAAAATCTGTTTCATGGGTTGAGCTTTTCTTGGACACTATCTGTAAGTTTTGTGTTTGAGTCTTTAACTTGACTTCTAAAAGGTTACAAAAATATGACCTTTTCAGTTGCGTTATTCATCCATAATATCGAAGTAAATATAAATCAAAGATGCCACAGGGATGCATTCATATGCTGTCTTCTGTATTTCATTTTCCGACTAAAGTTACTCTGTAATTTGCATAATGTAGTTGTATCTATTAGCTACATAATTGACCCTGCAAAAGAAATTACCATATAATGTAGTTGCTGTATTCTGTATATTTGATAGTAAATTAAACAGAACTGGCCCTTCCTGAATTTATCATGGGGCATTTTCTTTCAGATACTAAGAGAATTATGTACTGCAGATGTTGCAGTTGTGTTACATATGGTCATACTTTACAAATAAGTAATATTTATTTTTTTAAGGAACAAGTAATTTGACCCACTTGTCTTGCAAGTAATGTAGGGCCATAAGAAGTTAGACATTGTCCTGTAACTATAAAATTAATCCAGCAGAGCTGATTATTTGTAGAAAAAGCTGACTTCTGTTTCAACTGAACATAGATGTTAGGCATCCTATAGACAGCCTGTTCTTTTGCAATTGCTAATACTTATGTAAGGATTGTGTGGCAATAATCATCTTGGCAAAATAAAAGGTTTGGCTTGTAAATAAATGGTTTTTGGTGCCACATTTGTTATTGAAAGTCTTGCTATGTAGATCTGCTGAGAAAGGCATCTTAGCCTGAGCAGTTTACAAGTGGAAACTGCAGGAGTAAAAGTTACTGGGAAGTTTTGGAGTGTCTCACACAGGCTCTAGTTTAAGTGCTTTACTTCACAAAGTAGCACATCCCTAGTAGAAAGGGATTTGTTTTAATAATTGACCTGAAAGTTCAAGCATTAGGTGAGTCGGTGGATGCGTGCTTCATGTAGAAATTGGTGTTTGTCAGCCTTTTGTGACATGCTACTGAAAACAAGCCTGGCAGAAATGAGCTAAAAGAGACTTTGTTTTTTTTAAATAGAAAATAGTCAGGCTCCTCAAGCTTTTAATATGCCTCACCATTTACGTTTCCAAGACAAGTATTATTATGGGGTTTTCTTGAATAAGATATTACTGGAATTTACCAATGGAGCAGGTTCCTACCTGCAAAGTTGGTGAAGGTTAGAATGCCACCAACACCAGAATCATTAATCATAGAGATATAAATTTATGTATGCAAAAGTCTATTTTGACGGATTATGGCTATAAATCATTCAGTTTATATGTGTTTTCTAGCCTGCATGTTTTTATTGTAGTGTTTATGTGTACTGCTGGACTACGGTTATTGATGACATGCCTCATACCTCAGTAGGGTGTTTAGTAAAATGAGGAACAAAGGGAGAAGAGATACCTTACACATACAAAGAATTGTAATAATGTTTTATATTAATTGAATAGGACATTTTAGGAGAAATAGAAGGCAGCTACTGTGGTGGTTGCAAGACTTTGCGACTGTGTGTTCAAATGTGATTAGTAGTGAACTGAGAGCGGCTGATGCTCTTTTCCCCTGTCTCTTGTTAACAGAGTATGCTTGGGCATTCTTCCAGAAAATTCTGAAAAAAAACTGCTAAAAGAGGAAAATCAAATCTGTGAAAGCTGTACTTTGTCTCTCTGACACTTTTTCACACTCTTCCACATTGCATTTACATTCTAATAGCACATAAAGGACTTTTGAGAGTCCTTTACATGAGAACGGATTTGCTATGCAAGGAATTGTACAAATCAATAATGAAGTCCCTTCCTTAAGAAGTTCATAGTCTAAAATGGGGAAGACGTGACAAATTTGTCTTGCGCTTGTTTTGTTACAACTGGATGCTGTGGCAAAGTTGTAAGGATCTTCTGAGCAGATTATCCAGATGATGCGCTGTCTTCACTCAGGCGTTCCTCATCCTTACTATTTTGATTTTCATTTTGATATGGTTTGTCACCATTCTTTGTGTGCAAAACTACTATAAATTTGAAAGATGTGAAAAATAGAAGTTCTGAAATAGAACTCTATTCTCAGCTCAGTTATTAAAAAAAAAAAATCCCTAACTTAGGTTATTGTTGAAGCTTTTTAGAAATTATTGGGCATTTCTGTCATATCAAATTTTGGGGTTTGGGCCAAAAATTCCAGGAAGTCACAGTATGTGTCTGTGGTACTTACTGTATGCATTTCATTATCCACTTTTTATCAATCTGTATAGTATTGTATCAAAATACTTAAAATGAGAAATCGCTGGGCCATTACTGCAAAAGCTTATTGCTTATGTGATCAAATTGGGAAGGGCCTTACAAAGCCGAGAGAGAAGCAGTTTGACTCTTGCACAGTTTGCTTCCTCGCTCTGTAGGTGGTACGCTGCACAGTGCTGGGGTTTTGAGAAATAGCTGTTTCTTTCCATGGCTCCATAGGAGGGGAAATAAAATATTAGGAGTCAGCCATCTCTGTGTTTGGAAAGATGCAGGACCGTCTGTTTATAGCACATGGGAGTGAAGAAGCATGTGTGGAAATACACGGGAAGATGATAGAGATTGTAGATCATCACTTCTTGTATCTGGCAGTGAAAATGACTTAAAAAGGAGTCTTGGGAGGTCTGTGGCCCCCTCGTGCTGAATTTTGGTGAGTCTTGGGTGTCAAGAAAATTCCAGAAGACTACCAGAATATGAATCTTGACTGTAATACTTCTAACTGGGCAAGGGAGAGGTGACTGGAAAGCTCAGCTTCGTGTTCAGTATGCAGTGGAAAAACTCACAATAGGTTTGTTTGATAGAGAATTGTGAGGGGAATATAACTGACAGTTGTGTTTTTGTGGAAAATAAGTGATTGGACAGTGTCATTCTTTGAGATTAAACAATCGGTTGGCTTTACCAACCAAAATTACATGTTTCTGCTCAGGCATTTGACTTTTAACATTTTACCTTTTCTTTTTAAAAGTAGCACTGTGCAATGTATCGGTGCACATTAAAGGGATTCAGGATTGGTTAATGGTTGTTGCAGCAATTGACAGGTAGGCCCAATATCTTTTTTTTTTTTTTTTTTTTTTTAATACATCACGCTTTGGAAATCACTGCTTCAGAAGTCACTGGAGATAGAAGTTACAGATGACACAAAAAGAACTTTAATGGTCAACTACTGTGAAGACAAGACGCTCCTAAGGATGTCTGAATAACATGATAAATTGGGATGTGTTCATATGAGACTAATTTTACGGATTAATTTTATGTGGATAGATATACAGGACTAAGGAAAGATACAGAAAGAGCTGTGGCCTGGAGTACATCTTCCTCCAGAAGAGAATGTGAGAGTCAAATCGGTAAGATACTGTAAGATTCTGGTCTGATGCTGTGTCAAAAAGGCTATTACGGTGGCCTGAAATGGCTTGGAAAATGGGAGTAGTGAAATCATACTTTGTCTGTGTACAGCTTGGTTGATACTAATAAATTTTTAAAAGCTGCACATGCTTCTGGTGTCTACATTTGAAGAAACATACTGGAAAAATTAAGAATGTGCCGAGAAAATGAGATGTAAAGAACTAAAGTAAAAAGATTGTTGAAAAGAAGAATTAAAGATGACATGATAAGTGGCTTTAAAACTCAATGAAGAGAAAGTACTAACTGCTAAAGCACTTTTTAATTTGGTGAAGAAAAGCAGAAAAAAGCATAAAGCTGAAAGTCAGACATTCACCTTGGAAATAAGGCAAACATTTTAACAGAGCGATTAACCAGTGGAACAAACTACCAGAGAAGGTGGAGATTTTCCATCTCATGAAGGCTTTCAAATCCAGAATAGATCCTTTTCTGGAAGTTAGACGTTAGCCAAATACAAGTTTACAATAAGGGAGTTGAGGAACTGTGAGCGAGTGCAACTCCTTCTGCCTTTCTGCCTTTGGCATGAAGCTCGTGTGTGCTGCAGGTACTGTTAACATTGAAAGATCTCCAAGGCCAAGCTTGAGGCTTGTGTCCAGAGTGGTGTGTGCCTAGGGATGAAAAGTCTTGCAGAGCTTTGATTACTGGGAAGCAGATTCTCCTTCTTGAGCATGACACAGAATAGCTAAGGAAAATTTAATAGCCTGAGGTATAGGAAGTCAGAATAGATGATCCTAAACATTACTGTGGATCTATTAACTTAATTTCCAGTTTCCCTGTACTAATCCGTGCCAAAGGCTTAAGTGGAAATTAATTGTGCTGCTGGCTGCATTAGCTTCCATCTACATAGCTAATGGTCATAGAGGACAGATGCACTATACAACCCTCAGCCGCCTTACTCGGTAGATTTTTCCACTTTTTAAAATTACATGTGCTTGCTGACATAGTCCTTCTCTGTAAGTGCCAGACAATGTCAGCGTCTGACAGTGTTGCTATCTCTATCTCAATTTGTTGGTTGTGTTTAAAGTCTCTTAAAGACTGTAAAGTCTTTTAAAGACTTTAAGTGACTTTAAAGCTTAGAATCTTGTGTCTTGTTGGCTAGCTTCCCTGACTGGTAAGTATTTGCTAGTAGTTCTGTGGGACTGCAAGTAGAGAAGTGAGGGTGTGTTAGTGGTTTGCATGTAAGACTGTATGATAGAGAATAAATAAAAAGAAAAGTGTGGAAGAAATGTTTTCAAGCAAGTTGGCAAAATGACTCTTAGGAATTGTAAAATAATTTACTGGTATCTCTTACCTATCATAGTACTTAATTGCATAATAATCATTCTCATTTTGCTGGGTTATAAGGCATCCTAATGTTGTTATCTATTTTGACGGGGACAGATTAGGCCGCCTTGCAAGAAAGTTTCTTTAGAACAAAAATAAAAATCTAAAAGCATCATGGATGTTTACACTTAGTAAAAAAATTTCCTTTTAACATAGAATGATCGCTTTTAGTCTTTGCCTCTTTAAAAAGTCACTTCATACAGAGTGGAGCAAGGATAAATACATCTGTTCTGCATTTGGTTTTAATTTACTTTTTTAGCAGAGATCACGCATCAACATTAAGCTCTTAACAGCAATAAACAGTCAAACATGAAGACAGACTGCCAGACAACTCAGCGTAGTGGGGGTGTATAAAATACCCTTTCTTCAACATCGTACAAGTCTTTCTGTTATTTCTTATTTCAGTAGAACTTGATACATCACTTCTAAAGCATGTCACATTCTTCATTTAGGCAAGAGTATTATGTCATTAAATGGTTTGTCACAACCCTTCCTTTCTTAGTTACAAATAGCATAGAAATCTGTCTTTTGTGCTTCAGCTTCTGTAAATCTAAGATAACCCTCTGATTCCACTCATGCAGTCACACTATGAGGAAGCTTCTACAAGCCAAGAAGCTTTTGCAGCTCTCTAGCATCATCTCCACACTATCATCTTTTGTCGTTTGCCTCATGATGGGGGGAAAAGGTGACCTCAGAAGAGGGTTCATGGTGGGTCATTGGTACAAATGCTGCTCTTAAAAGAGGGAGAACACTTTCGCTGCTCATCTGAACAGTCCAGCAATCTTGCTGGACTAAGTGTGTAGTTTGTGTGTGAAACGCTGCTACGTTTCTTAAAGTGGGCAGACCTTGAATGGATCTTCAAATGACAAAATAGATGCTATCAAAAGAAATGTTATTGACAGGGTTTTTTAAATTGTTTCATAGCTTCTGAGAATGCCTGTCCTGTTTGCATGGGGAATAACTTTTTGAGAAAATGTATTGCTGTATGCTGAAAAAGAGAAAGTGTTTTCATGTATTAATGAAATATTGGAAAACTAATACCTGAAGTGATCAGAATAACGATTCAGAAGGCTGTTATGTTTAAGAAGTGTTTCCATTAACATCCATTACATTTTTGACTCTTACCGCAGCTAAAAATCACAGCCCATAAGATGTAGGCATCCATTTTGAGCTTTAGCTTCACTTGGAAAATAGCAACCAGCATTTTACATGATTAAATTCAGCATCACTTACCAGTTGTGTTTGCTCCTCAGTGTTAACATCTCACTAGGAGATGAATTTGTTATTACTACTGTTCATTGTTTTGATGACTGAAAAAGTTGATTGGCAAGCAGGTAACGGTTTATAAATAAATTACAGCAACATCTTTCGTATCTTTCATTCTCTGTAATAGAAAATTATTTTGGAATAGGATCTATACTTTATACTTAAGCTAATGATTTTTTTTCGCTGAGAACAGTCTTTGAACCAATTTCATTGTTGTTTGGAAATGGTATTTAACAAAATTCATTTTGACAGTGAAAAATTTCTTTCAGAAAACTATTAAGAGTTGGCAGCCTTGAGGAATTGGTTCCATGATCAGAATAGTAATGCTAAATTTTCAATTGTAGTTTTTTCTTGTAGAGTAAATTTAAAAAAGATACTGTGTTAGACTTGGTAGTCACTGTGAAAAACCCCTTTAGAAATTTGGGTCATCATTCTTTGTGTTAGTACTTGGATTCTTGAACTTGGATTTATCTATGTAGTGTTTTCCCTTGCTTACTCTTCACCAGCCTCCAAAATCTTCACCTGTATTTGTGTAAGTTATTTCTTTAATTGTAGCACAATTAAAGGTATTTAAGCAGTTTCTCTGAATTAAAAGGAAGAAAGAAGAATTTGTTATCATTCATACATGTTTGGGTAGTAAGGAGAGGGAAACAGAAAACAGATTTTCAGAAGAAGCACCTGCTGGTTTTAATATGTTGGTGTTGACTGTCTTTAGGTGACAGCTATGATATTTTTCCTTAAGTCTCAATAAGCAAAATAATTTGGTAAAACACTTGTATTGCACTTAACTTGCTTCTTGTGTAACTGGTATCTTTCCATGGAACTACAGAACTGTGAATCCATGTATTAGTCTGAATTTATAATAAAACATTCTAATTGTTGTTCTTTTTCTTTCTTCCTAGAATATTTTCTTTCTTGGACATAGTTACTTTGTGTCGATGTGCACAAGTTTCCAAGGTATGTATTTCTGTTGGAGTTTTTTTTTGTTCTTTAGGAAGCAATTATCTTAATTACTTGCAAATCATGGGCTTTAGGGCAATCTGTTTCCTGTCAAAAAAAAAAATCAGATTGTTCTCTAAGCCTCTTTGTTTATTAAAACAAATAAACAGTGGGTCCAGGTCTGCATTCAGATGTGGAATTAGTTGCTATGTGCCGGACTTCTGTTTAAAGGCTGTGGAAAAGATATCCAGTAGTGTATGCTCTGTATCTGGAGAAAGGATTAAGCCCAGTTTGGCATAATGGCATTTGCTTTTTATAAAGCATGTGGCTGTATAACACTGTTTTTCAGACGCGTTTTCTGCTTAAAATTCCATGTAGTTCAGTTAATGTGCACCATGTGTCTAAGAAGTACATCCATCGTTTGCTTGCCAAGTACAAAAGGTGTTAAGTAGATGGTCTACTAGTAGGGGGAAAAGGCACACAGAAGATAATAGAGAAAGCTTCCTAAGTAAGCTTTTACGTTTAGCTTGTCTTGATTTTTTTTTTTTCTTGGTTAAAATGAAAAATACTCTGTTCCTACATCAAGTGTGTACAATGAGGTGTATTCTTATACAACATGAATGAACTTTTTTATTTCATGCTTTTCTTCCTTCTTTTAATGAGGATTGGGTTTCGGGGGGGGGGGGGGGGGGTGGGATTTTTTTTGTTTGCTTGATTTAATGTATAATTAAGTGTGTAACAATTTCATTCCTACACCCTTATCACCCTGGCTTGCAACTTCAGTAAGTTTTGTGAGCTTGTATCAGGTTTTCTTAGAACCTTCACCTATACCTTCACCTACAGTAGAAGAAACCCAAGGTGAGGGTTTTCTCTCAGAACTACCCATCAGTTGGATGTTGTATTCTTTTTTTCTGAGTATATTTGTGTTTCTCTGGATATTTTATTTTGTTTTACTTCAAACAACTGTTGTTTCCACAGTGAAGGACAAATTCTCAAACACATACATGTAACTTAGCACGTGTAAAGGAAAGGCCAGATCCTAACAGTGGAAAGTCAGCACTTTTCTGAAAGGTTTCTGTTCCTCTCGGAATAGTAACTAGTGAGGTTGAGGAACTGTGGTTTTATTGGAAGGAATCTCATCTGCAGTTACTTTTCTCCATACAGATCTAGCAAAAGTAACTTATTGACAATTTTACAAAAGCTTTTCTAAAAATTGAGGGATAAATCTTGCTGTGTCCATGTATGTACTTTACATTTAATTTCTTGCTTTCCTGCATGTCTTAATGGTCATAAGTTACCATTGAAGTGTAATCCATTTAGGAGATTTGAGATTCATTTCCACAAATTCTATGTTTTTAACTAGTTGATATTGTATGACTATTAAGATCTACAATTATATTTCTTTTTAAAAAATGCTACCTGAAATTGTGTATTTTGTTATATTTGAGTTTGTTATATTTGAATTGCTGAGAGGCAAATGAAGGGAGCAGTCAGTGTAGGTAATAAATAAACTGAATTTGTTTTCTGTAGGCATGGAATGTTTTAGCTCTGGACGGAAGCAACTGGCAAAGAATAGACCTCTTTAACTTTCAGACGGATATAGAGGTTAGTGTCTTTGGGTTTTTTTCATTCCTATGGTGATGTTTAAGAGCATAACCCATTTTGAGTATCCCATAGACTGTGCTTGCATTCACATGTTTTAAAGGCTAAACTTCAAGATAATAATACTGTGAAGGACCAAATGGGGAAAAAAGCCCTCTATATTTGGCTTTTTTTACACTGGATGAGTATTTAATTTTGGTTGCCAGCTATGTATCAGATAATTTGCATATATCATATACATACAGGGCTGTAGAAATTCAAAGCTGCTCATTTCCAAAAAGTAAAGGTGTAAATGGTGCCTCTGGGTGGGTGAGATCCTCCGAATCGTTTTAACGATCTAGGGGATAATTTTGGTGGTGGTCCCGAGTCTCTGTGAGAGTGCCATCTAGTGCTGAAAGCTCTCTGGGTGCTTGGCTATAGGACTTGGAGATTGAAACAATAAAATGCTGAACAACTTTCCTTTCTGCTGACTTGCCTAGATTTGACTTGGTGTGCATCTGATTACCATTTTATGAACATTTGTTTTATAAGGTTTGACCCTTGCCTGAAATGCAGGTACATGTGGATTGAAGTCCCTTTCAGTGTATAATGAAACGATTAGGGCAGTCTTGTCTTCCATAAGAAAAACATGTCTGCATTAGTGCTATCATAGATGTGCATAACAAAATAAAATGACATCTGAGAAAGAAGACAAAAATCCATGGGGAAATAAAATTCCTTAATTGAATCTGAACTGGTGTGGTGGTTGGGTTTTTTTTTCTTTGATGATACAAATTGATTTTAGAATACAATAATGATTTGCTTCTGGATTCTACCTTTTAGCTTCTTAGTTACATGAATAAAATCCAGAAGGGTTTCATTTGATATGTTTTGCTAACCGTGGTTCAAACTGTTCCTAAAGCTTTACAGTAATATATAGGGTACATTTTTTTCACTGCTTTTTAAAAATTTTCTTGCCAACTCCTCTGCTATACCGATGTTAAACATGAGGATCCTACAGAGGTAGAACAAAGAATTTTGGCATCTGCCTCTATCTAAATGTATCTAAGAAGACTTGGAGCTTTAATGTAATCTTTTCAGTTGTCTTTAAAAAAAACTCGTGTTTCTCATTTGCTAAGAAATAATAAAGAAAAGCCCACAGCCCTGTGGTCCTTCTCTTGGTTAGCCTTTCTGTGTCTGAAACCTTTCTGCTATTTAGAAACACAGTATTGCATTTTTGGTTTTGATATGTTTGTCTTAAGTTGTACCTAGTGGTGTTGCCCTTTGAGATGCTATGTTTGTAGCATGGGATTCAGGAGAAGGAATGAAATTAAGTTATGATCCTCCTTTGCTATAAGAAGCGATTGTGGTTTGGAACAATTCAGTTACTTCAGTATATTATATTTAAATACATTTGTAATATAACCCCTTAAATTTATTCATAAAAGTATGTTAAACCACCGATTATTACATAAAGTAATTTTGAATGAGATACACTTTCACATTCAGAGTCTAAGAACTCTATTTTTTCTTCAGCTGTTTCAGTAACATTTTTTTGCCTATAGATTTAGGATAGGTAAAAGCTGCTGACTGTATTTGGCAACTTTTTGTTCAGTTGGATGTTGTGCTATTTGGTGATGTTTCACATAGCATCAAGCAGTACTTGATTAGACACTATCAAATAATGAAAAATTATGTTTTGGTGTGAAATTTTTGGCATTTAAGATCTTCTGTAGTAGAGAATAAGGTGAGAAAAAAAAAACCTGTAAAGAAAAATTGTTCCTTTTCTATCGCAAAGATGTGTGAAGATCTTCTTGAGGTTAAATGTGCCTTAGGATTTCTCGGTATGTGGAACCAAATGTAATCTGGGGTAATTTGAAGGCCTAGTTTTTTGAGTTACATTGAATTATTCAAACAGCTAAGCACATTTGAATGCGCTTAAGCTGTTTTTTTACATGCTTAAAGAAATAAATGCGTTTGGGAAAACTTATCTCATTATTTCTTTCTGTTTGCTTTGAATAATGCATTAGGGTTTGGCTTGTTTCTGCAATGTAGATTGAACTTGCATTATACGTTATTCCTTGAAGATTTTGTCCTTACAGTGAAGGTATTTGGCCTTTACTGAGAAATAATTCTGACTAATCAGAAAGCTTTTAAAAATACATAATTTTGTTTGTATAATGATTTTCAGCTTGTTTGTTTTGGTGTAAATTCTTCTGAGAGATAAGATAAACCATGTTACTTATGGACTACGAAACAAGCTCTGATAAGAAAATATTTTCTCATAGTGCTAGCCAGGACTTTGGTATTAGAGGTGACAAGAAAAATGTAAGGAACGTTTTACTGTTTCAGTAAAATTGTAACCATCCTGTATAGAGAGGAAAACAAAAATCCACTGGCCTGTAATTTTATAAGTATTCCTTCTTGAAAAAGAGAGAGAAGAAAATACTGAAACATAAGAGGTTTCAGTTGAATATGAGGAAAAGCTTCTTTACTCTGAGGGTGACAGAGCACTGGAACAGGCTGCCCAGGGAGGTTGTGGAGTCTCCTTCTCTGGAGATATTCAAAGCCCGCCTGGATGAAGTCCTGTGTAACCTGCTCTGGGTGAACCTGCTTTAGCAGGGGGGTTGGACTGGATGATCTCCTGAGGTCCCTTCCAACCCTTGCGATTCTGTGATTCTGTGAAAGGTGCTGTTGGGTATTAATCCTGTTTGTTAAATGATCAGTGTTGATTTCTTTTACCTTACCTCCCTAAAATTAGACATGATGTGATGATGTGTGGTCGGTTTTTGCAGTGGCCACCTGCTTTTTGCTATCTTGTCTTGTTTTTCCTACCAAAAGACTATATTTTTATTGTCGTTTAAATAACATTTTTTCATAATGCTACTTTCACACTGAATATTAGAGTACTGTGCCATTCAGCTTACTCCTGATGCAAAACGTGCTTTCAGGATGTAACTAAAAAGCATTTTGTAGCAAATGTGGGGTCAAGTAGGAAGTTTTGTTTGTAAGCTGTGCTTCAGCTTTTGACAAATAATGAAGCATAAAGTCTGTAAGCTTCACGGTGTTCATGGAAGTTCTTTGGCATTCCCAAATATTAGGCACAGACACCCAAATATTTATGACATTGAAGACTGGCAGGCTCCAGCAAATTGTCTGGAGGCAACTGAAATGGCTGCTCTCACCAAGGTGTTCAGCACCTTTCAGTTGCGGAGGTTACCATCCCTATAGCAGGGATGGCAAAATGGGACTTCATCAGAGGCTGTAGTTCAGAGTGATATACTAGCCTAAGCCCGTCTCTGTGGACAATTTAAACTTACATGCTGTAGTAGTAACTGTGCTCCTTGAGGAATGGGCGTGCCTCCCATTCCACCCCTGGGGCAAAGGTAGGTTTTGCTGAGCCAAAAAACTGAGCTATGTGTGATAGACTGAAAAAAAACGAAGAGGAAACTGAAGGTTGAATTGAGTAACACTTCAGTGTGAGCGGAGATTCTTAAGAGGTAACTGTTTTTTCTTAAAAGTAGCAAAAGAAGTTCAAAGAGGTATAGTTCTGGTGGGTTATAGCTGGGGCTGGTCTCCACTCCCAGCATTCTTAATTTGGTTAGAGTGTTATGTCAGAATAAAACTCAACAAAATCTTCCTTTTATTTGGTTTAAGGGTCGTGTTGTGGAAAATATATCGAAAAGGTGTGGTGGGTTCCTGAGACAACTTAGTCTGAGGGGATGTCTTGGTGTTGGAGACTCCTCTTTAAAGTAAGTAAAGTCCTAGATTGAGACATCACTTATTTCCTAATGTCCGGACCAAAAGCAATTATTGTTACATTTGTTTGGAATTCTAAGTACTAATGACCAAAATGGGATACTTAAGTAAGTACTAAGTACCTTAATAATGACTAAATGAGATGTCATTTTGAGATAAAAGTATAGCTACTGTTATTTTCTGGAAATGAACTAAGAAATGAGAACTGTGCTTTTCAGAAATGCGTCTTTTTATTTCATTAGTATTATGTTGATAACTCTCCATTTTCAAGCAGTTAAAATGTTTTCAGACCTATGCTCTGGCGTCCTACAATATTAATTTCATCAAGAAAAATAGAGATAAATAAAGATAAATTTAATCTAAGAGAGTAGTAAGTCAGTTTATAGTTTATCTTCTTGTCTGGCCAAGAGGTGACCCTAGCAATGGGAGGAAAAATAAAGACTGGTACGATTGGGTGCCTACAAAATTGTGAAGGGCCTGGGATTCTCTTCTTGCTCTAATGTGAGAGTAGGCAGGCAACAGGAACATCTCTCAGGAGCCTCTAAAATAGAGGCAGTGGTCCCTCTTTATACAGTATATAAATTGAACTGTGCAATTTGTTCCCAGAAGATGGTTTGAATCCATATAAGCTTTTTCTATATGCAAGCTGTTTAGCCAGATTCCTCTGTGGATATTTCTCTGAGTATTTAATCCCAAAGATCCTACCTCCAGCTGAAGGGTCCCTAAGCTACAAGTACTTCAAGGCTCGAAGAATATTTGGAGGAAGCCTCATGGTATGGCTTTTTGCAATTACACTTTCTTCCACTGTCACAGGAGATTGGGCTGGGTGGGGTTCAGTCTGATGTAGTGTGGCCATTCTTAGATGGAAAATATAAGCACAAACATTTTTGTTAAGCAGCAGGCATTAAGTTAGTGTCTCATGACCTTTAGCTCTCTCTAAAATTTATAAGCAAGTCTAGTTCACTGATTTTTGTCTCTAGAGTAAGTTCATCCAGCTACTAGATTGCTTTAGTAACCCAAATGGGCATCTTGGCTTCAGACCCAAAGGTTTCCCCAGAGCTTTCCTTGCCGCTAGGACATCTCCCTAACTGCTCTCTGGTGTGTCACCTACCACCTTTAGGCAGTCTTGCCTCCTGAAGGGAAAGTGCATATTATTACCATCTCTCGGTTTACTGGCAACTGCTGTCAAAAAGAGGTAGCCCCAACCAGAGTTAACTTTCTGCAGTGCTCTTCCAGGTTCCCAAGAGCATTCATGCCAGCAGTGCCTATGTCCTCAGTAGGGAGGGCAACAGCAGAAGTGGAAGAGAGGGGGAAGGCAGGCTTAGAGAGAGGCAGCAACTACCATGGGAAGGAGGTAGTGGGGAAGGCAATGAGAAAGGTGTAGGAAGAAAGAGTCAGGACAGAAGATAACAGTTTTCCCCCCAATAACTCCATTTTCACGTTTGGTTTAGGCTCCCTGCTGTGTTTTTCAGGATGCTTAAGGCTAGGGGACTGCGGTGAGGGTTGTGAATAGGACCAAAAATTCTAAGTGGGTTCAGGAATTAGTGGCATGTGAGAAGAGGGCGAGGGCTGGGGCTAGGGTATTTTTAAATAATTATCTATTTAGTAAACAGATACTTAGAATAAGTATACAGCAGTTCAGTGTGTGGCATGGGTACATTGTAGGGATGATATAACTAGTCATGGCTAGTAGGTAAGAGGGCAGGCTTAGCTGAGACCAGCTACCAGCGTGTTACCAGTATTCACACGTGCATCTGTAACAGCTAACTGGTGCAGATGCTGGTGTCCAAGACACTTCAGGAAACAAAGTAATTTACCTCTGAAAAACAAGCAGGCTATATTGAAATTACCAAATGAATGATAAATGCATGGGCTTTAAGACTTTCAAGACATTAGCATGAGAAAGGTGGCATTAATTTTCTGGTACTTGTTCTGAAAGCTACTTTTTCTATCAGGCTTTTTGTGTTGACTTGTTTCCAGATCCTTTAGTTTTGTGGGTGATACTAATTTCTCTATTTATCCTTCTTCTATGTCAGCTTTTGTTTAAAAATAGCCAACTATCAAAGTAGGTATTGAGTATGTAAGTACTGAATGTTTGTGGCAGCTGTCAGGGCATGTCCCGTGTTTGAATCTCGGAGGCACAGTTTTCTGTTCTGCAAGTTATTACAGAATGTAGCGTCTTTCCAAGTGATTTGAAGAGTGTCTCGATTGTAAATCTCCCTCCAGTACATGAATTTTGGAATAGCTGTTTTGAGAATTCAAGTGGAAACTCTCACCAGTATAACTGCTTGCTGGGGTTTTTTCCATTGTTTCCAGTCCACGCTGGAGAGCCAGGAAGTTGTTACCAGCTGAGTGTGTAGTCGGATCTGTTAACCACGGCAAGCCTCCAGACAAAACTGTTTTTGTGTGTTTCCTCCACCCCTGCCAATGAAATCCATGCAGTTGGAGGAAACATGGGCATAAAAACAGTGCTCTGAAATGTAATGCAGCTGTAAATATTACTCGGCAGAGATGAAAAGAAAGTTTATGTATTTCTTCTGGTTAATTAGTATGATACATGCAGGCTTTTAACAGTGTAATAGCTCCAGTCATCCTTAGAGTTCATACCCAGTAGTGCACACAGATGCATTTGACTTTTTAAAATAATAAATAACTAATTTTCAACCCACAGGGCTTTCCATTAGTAGTCTGATAGGCATAGGTCCCACTTCTGTATTGTGCAAGGTACATTCCTTTTCATTTGATGTGGGAGCAAACTCCTTAATAAGACCTGCAAAGGCTTCAGTAATGAGATGTGCAAAAACTCTCCCTAGCAGCTTAATGTTTAACTGAGGTGGTATTTAAACCTTTCTGTTTTATGCTCTTAATGTTTTTAGTTAAGGCATTTGGAGCATGTCAGTTCTGGCTTATATATGGCAGAAATAAACACCTTGCTTAAGTGGTATTTGAGAGAGGAACAACACTTGATTTCAGGAGTTACCCGAGACAGAAGTTTGCAATAGCACAAGGAAAAAGCAACCACTGAGACAGATGTATTTGAGATGTACTTTGTAATTACTCTGTGGCTTGAAGATTAAGCTTTTTGACTGAGGTGGAAGGAGGTAGGGGACAGAGCGCACTCTAGTGACTGTATTGCAACTTGTGATACTACATTAATTCTCCAGCTTTTTGTTGCTGTTTTAGGACCTTTGCACAGAACTGTAGAAATATCGAACACTTAAATCTAAATGGGTGCACAAAAATCACTGACAGGTAAGCCAAAGGGGTTTTTTGTTTGATGGGAAAACTTGGAAAAAGAAGTAGCTGAAGGTATTTTTAGTGTGTCTGCTGTTTTGCAGCACGTGTTACAGTCTTAGCAGATTCTGTTCCAAGCTGAAACATCTGGATCTGACATCTTGCGTGGCCATCACAAACAGCTCTTTGAAAGGCTTAAGGTAAGAAGGTTCACTGTTTTGTGTTAAAGAAAAGCGTTTGAAGAGCTGTTTGACATTGAATAAAGTTAAAAAAATCAGTGCTGAACCTTAATACTGTGTATCAGCACCGACTATATCCTATATCTAGCACTTCTTGGGTGCAGACTATGATGTTTGTGTGTGGTCTTTTCTCATGACTTTTCTGTGGAGGCCTGGCACAGTCCACTGGCTATCATTAATTTCTAACAGTGTGTTTAATTTGGGTTTCCCACTGTTATGACTATTTGAAGGCTGGATTTAACTTTATGTATTTTTTTAATTCTCCCAGTGAGGGTTGCAGAAATCTGGAACATTTGAATCTTTCCTGGTGTGATCAGATTACGAAGGATGGTATTGAAGCACTGGTGAAAGGGTGTAGTGGACTAAAAGCTCTATTTCTTAGAGGTTGCACACAGGTACATAACTGCTTGGGTGATCCTTTAGGAATAAAATTTTATTTGGGTTTTTTTGAAATCTCCATGAATTAAAAAATACCAATTTTGTTATAGTCTTTTGTTCAATATTACAAGATGTGTACCTTCTTTTGGCTGCTTTGCTTTGTTTTTAATTTCTTGTTTCTTCTCCTATGTCCGATTTAATTACTAAATACAGTTAGAAGATGAAGCACTGAAACACATTCAAAATCACTGTCATGAACTTGTAATCCTGAATTTGCAGTCCTGTACAGTAAGTATTTGAAGCTTCAAAAGATACATGCTCTAAGATTCATAAACCATTTTTGAATGCTAATGAATTGATCTGCTACTCACTTAAATAATTCAAATAGTACAGTACTCTGCAGTTTACAGAATTTTGTGTGGAATAGAGATCTTAAATGAGCTGGCTGTTTCTACAGCTGAGTGTGGATTTGGAGTGTTGGGTTATTTTTTTCCCCCTCATTACATCTTTTAACTGTAGCAAGCTCTAGAGTAAGAACTAACTGCACTCATTCAAATCTCATGAACTGTGTATGTGCTAAACCATGCATTTTTACAGGTGTAGTTCTTGTTGTCCCATCCATTAAGGTCAAACATTTTGGTCTATTCATAATTTTAAGGTTTCTAACTGAGCAGAAGCCGCATTCTGGGCTACATAATTGAGAGTAAAATGTAAGGACATCATAACTGAAGATGATTCAGAACCATCTAGGTAGCAGAAGAAGGGCATGCTTTTTCAATAGTACTCAAACGCATTCATTTGTAATGGAATAACTGGGAATCATTCATGTACTTTAAATTCTACTTAGAGAGTACACAAATTAGATTTGCTGTATTTTATATTTGCTTTTTTGTTGTTTCTGATGTGACTTTTTAGGAATGAGAAAGATCTTTTAGATTTTAAATGTATTTAAGTCATTTTTGTTCTGTAAATAAACCTTAGAAAATATTGAAATAAATTAGAATTTCAGTGTTTGTCATGCAAATTTGAATAATGAAGTTAGATTATTTTTTTTTCTTTTGAAAGTTTTCTATACCTTTATTGCTAGAAGGTATCATCAAATCTGCTTAGGCTAAAATTTTCAAATCTGTGTGAATCAATTCTGAATGAATGTGGCATGGAACCATTTTTTTTTTAAGATTGGATGAAAATTTTCGGACCTAATAGATTTCTTTAAAGTGTTGAACATTTTGGAATTATTAAAAGTTACATTGAAAAATTGCAGAAATGAAGAACAATATGAATACAAAGCTTAAGCTTCCATGAGCCAGACATTTAGTGAAAGAGAATTTTCAGATTTTTCAATCTGAATTTAGGTGCCCACTGTAGTTGGGCACCTAAAGGTAATGGGAGTGAAAGGAAGTACCTTCTTTTGGTCAGAACCACACTTAAATAAATGAAGTCAGTATGTAATTTCCCCTTTCACTCTTCCTTTTGCTGTCCTCCTCCTCCAAAATTCTTTTTCTGTTGTATTTTACCTGAGACTAATGAGATAGATCAAGGCCAGCCTTTTATGATTATTTTTGTGGAAGGCTCTCAAAAGATCTGATGATAATCAGTTATGATCTCTCCCGCTTAAAAGGGCCATTGGCGTAAAAGTGTACCAGAGTTTTCCCTTGGCCAGTATGTTGTCACACAGATATTAAGTACCAATAAAAACCCCCTCATAAGTGAAAGTATTTTTCCCTTTGAATTTTTTGAGTGTCCTACCTAGTTACATGTGCTTTAAAACTTTATTTCACTGGAGATGTGTCCTGCTTGCTATGGCTTAGAAGCATGCTTCCAGAAGGAGCCGGGCTCATTATGATCAAAGAGCTAGCACTGATTTTTACACAGCAGGTCTCTTTGTGCTTTATATGATCCACACTTTAATTCTAGTGGCTCTGTTTTATGGACCTTATAAAATACCAGGCAGGCTCCAGCAGCTATAGAATGAACTGATACTAACTCTGGAAACTGCACACCTGAAAGGTACCATCTTTGTAGAGCGTAGAAACTGGGGACTTGCAGGTGTTTTTTGAGCACTTCCCTGAGAGGCATGTAGGCATCGATATCACAAGCAATTTCAGAATGGAAAATTTTCATATATAACTTGAGGGTTTTGTTGATCTCCAGCAGCAGCATAAAATTTACATAGTCCTTTCCGCCCAAATAGTTCCTTTTCCCAATAATATTGTCATGAGTACCTCTCAGAGGGAACAAAACAGTTCTGGAAAGTATCTTCTTCTCTGTAGATCATGCAAGTCCTTCTGGATCCACAAAAAGAAGACAAGACTCCTATTTTCTGTCTGGAATAATTTTTATTTGACAGAACAATTAGCAAATTTAAACTACTGATATTAAAACGTGCTGGATTGGGGGAGGAGGCATAAGGTGATCTCCCTTTGTGCTGAACTGCTTCTATCTCTCATCCTGTTTTCATCTATGAAAAGCAATGTTTGTGGTAATAGCCTCAGAAATATGCTGTAGTAGTATTAGCATACCTAGATGAGAGGCTTATAAAAGGAATGTGTATTTTCAATTCAAAATGCAGCAGAGGTCTTTGTTATCGTTGGAAGAGTAATTTAGGCCAGGAAATAAAATAACCTGTTTCACTGTGGCGGATTAGTCATTCAGCAGAAGAATTAAATTCTTGGAGTTAGGGGTGGAAGGAGGAGAGAATACTTTTTCCAGAATAGAAGACCTGCAAGCAAAATAATATTTGCACACACCGCCAATAATCTAGTTCCTGTTGCTATTTTGTGTGCAGCTGCACTGGGGCTATTTCTTATAGTTCCTGTTTCAGAGAGAAAACTTTCTATTCATATTCCAAATAGAGAGTTACTTTTTCCAGAATATCTAGTACAAAACAATTCTGAGAAATGAAACCCCTCTTTTGAGTTAAATCTTTCAGCTAAAGACAACTGCGTAGGCTAGGGCAAACCTGGCTTTTACATATGTCTTCTGTAAAGAACGTATTATATGTAACTGTTTACCTGTAACTCTTGCTTTGAAAATTATCTGGAGGTGAAGGATTTTTGCCCCTGGGTTCTGCTGCTCTAGTGCAAAATAGGCAGTTAGCTCTTCTGCTGTTGAGCTTTAAGCAATCTTCTGCACTGGTCCCCAACTTGGTCACTGGAACGAAAGACCTGAACTCTACAAACATGTAAGAAGCAAGATATTTCACACAATGACAACCACAATTTAAAAAAAAAAAAAAAAGATAAAATTATAAAGCAAAAGTAAAGTAAAAGAGGAAGACAAGAAACTACTCTTCCTCTCTGCTTGCCTGCCTTTGAGCAGTACTCGAGATCGGTGGAAAAATACATAGATAGGTAGGAATTGTGTGTGTTGATTATCTTCAGTGTTATCAATGAACGTGGTTTCACAGTGGTAATTTTGATTGAAAATCCACAGGTTGCCATGGTTATATACAATGTGACACTAACAGTTCAGTAATATGACTTGATTTTTGATCCTAGCTGATTACTTGATAATGAAATAACTTCAACCCTCTTCTATATTACAGCAAATTTCAGATGAAGGCATTGTAAAAATCTGTAGAGGATGTCATAGACTTCAATCGCTCTGTGTTTCAGGCTGTAGCAACCTTACAGATGCTTCTCTCACAGCACTTGGTCTAAACTGTCCAAGGCTGAAGTGAGTATGTCACGATCGTGTCGTGAGTATGTCATATTGTTACTGGCCTGATCTAAGAAATTCACTTCTGAAGATAATCAGCTGATGTCCACAGGTTTGATTTAGCTTTGTGTTGTTTGTGTTACCTTTGCAATCAAAACATTTAATTAGAAGTACCAGCTGAATATAAACTTGAGGGCTGGTCCTGTGTAGCTAGCATATAAATGTAGTTCTTGGTATATTAGAAAAACAAGAATTAATATATGACAAATAAAATATGTTGAACCTAGCAGTTCAATTCTGTGCTTCCAGCTAAATATTTTAGGTGCTAATTACAAGCCAGAAGAAAAGAAGATATAAAGCCCATTATTTTTTAAAAGGTAAAAATATCTGTAGTTGTGTTGTATCTTGTGATGTTTGTACTCTGATGTGGTTTTATGCAGTCATTTGTCTCACAAAAAAAATAGCTAAATCATGCCTGAATATTATATTTACTGATTTGATTATAAATGTCTCTACAAGCACTGAGGACTGATACTTATGGGATACATTTTGAGTAACAGAGGCTCGTCAGTTAAAATAAACATTTACATTTATGTAGTTTGCACTAACATACATTTTGCTGGTATTCTCAGAAGTGGGGACAGCTTCAGCTTTAATAATGAAGCTCAGCCATGCAGCCGCTCTCTGGTTGTAGGGACGTAGAATACTTCTTGTAAGGTCTAACGTTAATGTAAATTAAATCTAAACAAAAGATTTTTGCATGACACTAAATTGCCATTCATGACAGGAACGTGCAGGAGTCGCAACTTGTTACGCTTCCATCGCAGATAACTGAAGCAACGTAGGTAGTAAAAATTAGGGGAAGCTACATTCCAGTGTGCAATATGCTGACGCACAGTGTTCCTTTAGCTGATTGAGTGAAAAAGAGCTTTTTTTACTGTAGAAACCCCATCCTTAAGATCATTCCAGAGTGATAGTCCCCTTCATGTAATGTTTCATACTTAGAAGAGCTTACGTGTGCCCATGTTTGGGGCCAAGGAGTCTTCTGACACGCTTAATTGTGTCAAAATTAGAGGAAATAAAAGGAGGTCTAAAGTGCTATTAGTTGTGCAGTTCTTTCCAAGGGCAGTACAACTGTAGCAGGAATTGTTTTGACTTTGGTAGGTAAACTGTTAGCCCCTGTCTGTGCCACGAGGGGGAAGGCGTCTGCCATTCTCCTTTAATGAGGAACACTGTAAGGAAAAAAAAATGGCCCTTTACAGTGATTACTGCAGAGGAGTTCTTGGTGGAAAGACAGGTGATACATCTGGTTACATCTAGACTTTTGGGGTCATGTATTGCTGTGTTCTGCAGCTGTTACAACTCACAGATGACATCTCCTTGAAAAAATTCCTAGGCTTGACCAATTCCCTTCAGCTGTTTTTTTCCCCCTACATCAAGATATAGCTGTCTTCGCATCCCTTTTTATATCGGCTCATTTGAGCACTTGATACCTTCTCTATTTTTCATTTTTAGCACTTCTTAGTGTTTAAAATACTAGTAGGTGTTTTGGTGAGGCTTACAGAGAAAAGCACCCATGAACACCTGTGAAAAGCCCTATGGGGCTGTGAAAATTAGGATCATACTGCTTTTAACCCCATCAATGTTCCCTCCCACCTGCTGCTAATTCAACAGCAGTAGGGAGGTGCTGCGTGTGGAGACACTCCAGGTGTGCCCAAAAGTCATCTGTAGGCAATGAATGCAACTGTGAGGTCTGTCTTGGGGAACATTGCTTTTCAAGAGCGGGGAATCTGCTCTGGGATGTCATTTCTTCTCATCAGCTCCTATGCTAGGTACTTTGTCATGAATTACTGGATGGGAAATAAATGTCAGCTGTACCTGGAAAAAAGAAGAATCCTCTGTAATTAAGTACAATCACTAAAACAAAGGAAATATTAGAACTTTGCTCACGTTCGTGCTGACCAGTGCCTTCCCACCTGGTTTTCATATGGGGACCTGATTGATGCAGTGTGTTTATGTATACCTCACTCTCCCCACTCTGCTTTTCTGACTGACTGCACACCCAATTTCAGGAACGCTAGAGCTGCTAGTTTTCTGGTGTCGTGCTCCCCTTTTTCCATACTCTTCTTTTCAACCAAATGTGCAGTAAGTAGCATCCCCACTAATTTGCACGCTGAGGATGTAATCCCCCCACTCCCCCACCCTTTAAAGTCAGAAATGTAATGAGGTTGGGGATCCAGTGGTTCTAAGTGTAGATGGGGTTCAAAGCAAGTAAATGGGGTAAAGGGTAACAAATGTGACCTAAATCATGGGGGTTTTGATGGTGGTAGGGGTTTTTTTTTTCCTTTCCCTACCCAGTATCCTAGGTAATTTTCAGAGTAGCTGAGAGTATTTTGTGGTAGGTTGCTAACTGCCCTTGATGGAAGGGCACAAAGTTCCCAAATGTGAGTCTGGAAAGAAAATCTGGAGGTGGTACTACCATCCGTTTGGAAAGCAGTACCTGTCTTGCCACCTCTCTGTTGGCTGATCTTGAGTTTCCATCGTACTTCTGAACCTTGTTGAAGACTAGTACTCTGGAAATGGTTATCAAGGGTGTAGCCTGGGGGGCTGCTTACCTCTACACTCAGCTACGCTCTTGCTTTTGGCTTGGAAGAGATTGAGCCAGCAAAGTCATTGTTGGAGCCCCACGTCCCGCACTCTGGCGGGGTTCTATTTTTCTTGTACACACGGCATGGCTTTTCCCTTTGCACTTTATCCGTAGAGAGGGTGCTTTCTAATGGCCTCCTAAACTAGTGGAAGGGTCTAGATGCCTGTAAGTGTTACCACAGCAAGAGGTTCTTTTGTCCACCTTGCCCTGCCTCCTCCCCCACCGACCCCAGCCCAGAAGTAGCATTTGCTGTGGTGAGTGGGTAAGTTGCACCTGGTTTGTGCTTCTCATTGCACAGTGCTGTGGTTTCCCCTTACTCATTTTGATACTTACTCTACCTGCAAAGTAAAAAAGCATTCACTGAAAAAAAAAAACAAAACCAAACCACCAACAAAAAACAGCATTTACGGGATGAGCCCTGTTCTGCATACTGGTGGTGCTTGTTTTGGGGCAGTTGACCTTTTTTTGTCAGTGCTGTTTCCCAGTATCTCTCAAAAGAGTGTTAGGTTTATCTTTCCAAAACACTGCGTTATTTTCTTTAAGGTTGTATTGGTGTAGTTCATTGTTTTTATTGTGGGCTTGGAGAATTTAAGCTTCTTGCTTTCTGGTAACTTGCTTCACTGTGCTTCACACAGAGGCTCTGAGTGAATTTCTAGTAAGCAGTTTCTCAGTTTTGTGGCTTCCCAACATCCTGTGTTTAGATAACAGGTTTCAGATGCAGGCTTTGTCTGCGTTTTCCTTAACTCGGGGTTTATTCTCCTGTGTCTTTCCTCAGATAACACATGATAAAACTTGAGCATTATGCTGTCTTACTGAAACAAGGTCAAAATGCCTATAATTATGTATAATTTTTTTGCACTGAATGTAGAGATTTGAGGAATGAACTTAATGTGTTCTGTGGCTATTAGAATCTTCTGATAAGCTGGATCAAAAGTCTGCCTAGTGCTTTTTAATTGCAAAGTACTGTGAAAACCAGGCATATATATACATTTGCTATCGAGAACTTTAAGTTGAAGAAGCCAAATTTGTATTTCAAATGCATTTGCTTTTCTCTATGTTAATGTTTTCTTTAACATTTAAAACTTTTCCAGGATTTTGGAAGCTGCAAGATGTTCACATCTTACAGATGCCGGGTTTACCCTTTTAGCACGGGTAAGGATCATTTCAGAAGGTTAGAACTCGCCTTGTTTTCATTGCTGCTGCGCAGCTGTGAATTGATGTAGTCCTGCTGGGAAGGAATATGAGAAGAAGAAAAACAAAGTAGGAAGAACCCAGTGGAGGAGGGGACTAAAAAGTGATTTTATTTCAGGATTATACTTAGAGCTGCAACTTGATCTATTTTGCCATTTATCGTTGCATTTTTCACTTTTTTCCCCTCTTTTTTTTTTTTTTTTTTAGTGTGTTTATATTTGGATATGTTATGGTTAACATAATTCTAAACTTGTGTTATGTATTCCAGCCAAATTTCCTTTATAAATGTGACACATACCCTTGTGATGTTTACACCCCAAAAATCACCATATAATAGATTCTGAGCACACCTTGAAGTTACAAAAATACTTACATTATATGTTATGAACTATAAGCACTTGTGCCCTGGTTTATGCTATAAGCATGTAAAGTAAGCATAGAGATTGTATAAAATGCTTCAAGTCAGCCTTGGATGCGTGCTGGTTTAGGAAACCTGAACACAAACCAAATACTCTGTAAACAGGATTCGTTTACACTACTGGTATTTAGTGTGAATGAAAGGAGTTTTTTTTTCTAGCCATGGTGGTTAAACAGAGTGGTTTTCTAACCATTCAGTGTGACAGCCTTGTGCTTTCGGTAGTCGCCTCAAGCCTGATTCTTGGAGCTGCAGGTTAAACCATTTTTTCACACGCCTGCAAATGAGAGGGTTTGGGGTTTGGGCTGCGCTGTGGCACCATGTGGTCTGCTGTGAGGTCACAAGGTTTACATCATTTTCTTGAAATTAGTCATGAGCAGTCATTGAAAGCGCTTCTAAAAGCTTGCTAGGGGTTTCTCATATTGAGAAAATTGCTTGTATAAATGTGAAGTGCAGCTTTCTCCCAGCCTTAAAGTGGGCCCTGTTTTAATATTTTCAGCATTCATGAGCAAAGCAACTTGTTTTTAAGGTGTCTTTCTAAAGTACGATGGTGAAGAGAGATGTTTCACAGGCTTAAGTGTGTTTCAGATTAGTTTGGTACAGGCTGATGTACGCAGAAGTTGGACTCATCTGTATGCAGATTAGTTAGCTTTAGTGCATGGGCAGTAAATACCGTAGGTTGGAGTTGAAATGGACCCCAAGAGAGGGAAGGGAAGCAGGGGTGAGTGAGTACTGATCGCATACATACTGTTCCAAACCTTACAGGGCAAACCTTAGACTTAGTGAGAGGAAGGCTGCCAATGTAGAGGTTTGGGGAGGAGGTGTTGTATAGCTTGTGGGGGTTTTTTTATTATTTTTTTTTTTACCATTTTTTGTCCCTTGATGGTAATCAAATACTTGAAGGGATTTAGCTCACAGTTTCCTCTTGGAGGCTGCGCTTTCCAATATTAGTAGCCCTGTGCACAATTTTACGTCTATGTATTGTTTTATTTTGTCTTTTGTTTATCTGTTTGGTTTTTGTTTATTTTAGAATTGCCACGAGCTGGAGAAGATGGACTTGGAAGAATGCGTTTTGGTGAGATTTAACATGAAAAGGAGTATTGAACGCCCAGTGTAAGAATGCAGTGCCAATAAGAATATTAGCACTTTCAGTTAAATGTGCTTTGTTTTTTATTAATAGTGCTGTGTTTGTAGTGGTAAATAAAAATCATTATTGGGAAATTCTATACAGGGAAAAGTTTGAAGAGCAACAGGTGATTGGATGTAATCTAGAAAGAGAGATCCTATCTGAGGGTTGGCCCTCCTGCTGTCTGCGGCTTATGGTTGTTTGGTTTCTTTTCTTTCTAGATAACTGACAGCACATTGATACAACTTTCTATACACTGTCCTAAGCTACAAGCATTGGTAAGTTTAACTCTTTGCTTGTGAACTTTAATACATACCTCCAACCCTCCCCCCCCATGCAGCTCCTTCAATATAAAACCAGGCTGTTTACTCTGGATCTAGAAAAAGTTTCCAATGTGTACGATACTGTGCAAAATCCATGCAAGTTTCGTAAGTATTGTAAAAGAAGCAGGTTACTCCTAAAATATTTACATGCATTGTGTGATAAAAGATATTACTAAGTCAGTGAGAAATAACCAGAAAGCTTATATTTCATAGTTAAAACGTCCTTCATATTTGATTACTTTATTAAAATAAAACTTTTCATAGGCAACATACAGTACTTAGACCTTTATAGATACTCTTAAGTGTTCACTAATGGTTTTCTTAAGGAGTATGACGTTTTAAGTCAAATACTGAATAAACAAAACCACCCAGTGGAGATAAATGTAATCACTCCGTAATCAGTTTTGCGTGCAAGTTGTTTTTTTTCCAATGGCTACGTTTACACAGTAAATTATGGAAGGTTTTTTGACTTAGACTTTTCAACGTAACTGGAGAGGATTGAGGTGCTTTCAGTGGGGTACCCTGCTTACTGTATGTCAGAGAACTGGTTCGTAGAGAATGGTTGCTTAGACCAGAACATCAAAAACAATTTCAGGTGACTTAAATTTGTCTGTTCTTCAGTCAAGGTACTCCAAAATTATTGGACTGTCTTTACAGTAGAGGCTCCTGTATTTAGAGCCAATTGTCCCCTAAGTGTAGATTTGTTACATACTACTTTAAATGTACCTGAGAGGACAAGTATCTTTATAATCTGTTCTTAAATGGGATTAAAGGAAGGTTTGCTGCTTCATTAACCAAATGGTCTTATGATTGGTTGGTGTTATTCACTCAGTGTTACTAAGGTAGCAACATGAGGAGAGATGGCTTTTAAAAAGGAGCTTGTTCACTACTTTTTTATTGTTTTTTTTTTTATTTTTGCTTGTTAATTGTCCAACCTCATTTTTGTACCATAATTCTTAATGTTAAGCCAAACAGGAGTTGTCAGGAGATGAGGAGCCTTTTATATGGGACACTTCCTGTTCTTCTATGCCAGATGTGTTTTTGTATCGTAATCCCAGCCATAACCAGTACTTGCAAGAGATCTTTTGTACCAGTTCTGCCAGTGTTTCACCAGAGATATCATAAAACCTCCTAACTTTCAAGTATTTTTCTCAGCCTGCTCCTGTTTGCTGGCCTCTGTGTGTTAGCCCACAGACAGGGAACTGTGGCATTGGTAAAATAACATAGCTTTCTTAAGGGAACCAGAAATTTTTTTTTTTTTTTGGTTGATATGTATATCCTGTGTGTAGGAAGGATACACATGCAGAGATTGTGAGTGAACAGTGATGGCTGAGAATTAACAGGGAAAGCAAAAACAGACTGGCAGGTGCCAAATACCCTATGTGAACGAATCTTGGTAGTTCAAATGTGAAATCAGGTACTGCTGATGGCTCTGTAAACTCTTGTGTGGCTGTGCTTTAGCATATGTTTAGGTATTTCTGCAGTTTAAGCAAATATTATGGAGTTGCAGAAATCAACTTTGAATTTGTTTCTTGGTGTTTGGAGACTGGGGAGGTGGGGGAAATAAGCGAAAGCACTGTGAGACCAGTTATAACCAACTGTTAAATCTTTTGCCAGTATCAGAGTACTCAAATGCTATATTACTGGACTTAAGAAGTAATTTCTGGTGAAAGTGTTTAATAAATGTACATTCAAATTATTAGAGAAACGATGAAATACTCATGATATTCCTGGAGATGAGATGATAATTGAATTCTTCAGTTGAGTTGATCATGCTGTTTCTTACTGTCACAGTATATCATGCCACATTTGAGTTATACATGGCATTTAGTACGTATTAAAAAAAAAAAGAATTTGACCATATCTCTTTGTTCTAAAGATTGCAAGCAATTGCCTCTGTAAAATTCCACATGATTAACACTAACAGGCTTACGAAGTCAGAAAAATCATGTGGTTTAATACGAAGTATGTATCATTTGGCATATTTGTTTTACAAAGTTCTATGAACTCAGCTGTACATCCTGTATTGTCCTTTCAGTACCAAATACAGTGTCTCAGGAAAGCTGATTTTATAAGCTGCTTACTTCCTGGGATGGAAAACTCTTAATTAGCCAGCAGACCAGCCGACAGCTTCACATAACCTCCTGTCCTTCCTTGAAACAGCAGGTCTCTTATAAATGTTCTTTAACCCTGCAACTGCTGATTGTTTCCAGGCTGTGAGCCAAATCAAATGCTCAGAATACGTACATAAAGAAAGGAGGTATAGGAGAGAACTTAAGTATTTAAAGAGTTGATAGACTTGCAGAATGTAAACGTGTCATAAGATAAAACATTGTTGATAGGTGTAAGTGCTTCTTTTCTGTTGCCTTTTGGAGACAGCGTGCGCTAGTTGTGGTGTTGCTTGGAGTTGCTGCCAGCCACTCGCACTCAGTGAGTGAGTAAAATTGAACCAGCTGGAGCTGAAGGGTTATTTGTTCATCCTGTTCAGCAAAGGAGGAAAAAAAAGTTGAGGGGTGAGTTGTTCTGAAGGGCCGGACAGACCCCGTCTGTTTGGTAGCAGGCAAGAAACGCTCACCAGTCTAGCTGAGGTAAAATAAGGGTAAGACATGGTTGGTAGTCCTCAGGCTTCCTTGTCAGGCTGAAATAGAAGATCATCGATGTGTTGTACCGAGAGAAGGGCAGGATCATGTGTTTGATTCGGATGGTTGGCAGGAGGTGCTTTTGAGCACAACTGCCAGCTTGCTCCAAGTTAGAAAGCGCTTTTGGATTGCTGTGAGTGTTTGTTCATTGGCTGCTGAGTGCAAAATATTTGTGGCAAGGAAATGCTGCTTCAGAACCAGTCGCCATTAGACCTGGATACAAGTGGTGGCCAAGACACAGGGCTGAGCAGAAAGCAAGGAGCTAGCTCGGAGCCCGGGGTGAGAGTAGTGGAGTTCATAGATCCTGCACACTTCTAGTGCAGAAGACTTTGAGAGCATTCGTTTCGCTGGTGGCAAAGAGTGGTTTTTAAGCCTCCTCCGAGGAAAATCTATTTCCTGTTGTTGTCGTCATCACTGCTTCTGCAAAAGTCCTGAATTCCCTAAAGGAACCAGGAAACTGCTTTATGTGGTGCTACTGCCTGAGATGCTGTAACTTTTTCCATGCTTTTGAAACTCAAGGGAGTAAAAAAATATGCTTAAGAGGAGCAGAATTGCTTATTTATTATGCTGACTGTTGCAGAAAAGACCTGCTCCTGCAGCTGTACGAGATGTTTATTGCTCCTTGTTTGCACAGCCTGGGGTGCTAAGCGCTCACTGCTTCCTGAAATCATTGTTTGGCAAATCAGTCCAGGCTGATGGTTCTCTCTCTATGGGGCCTTGCATAGGCTTGGTGGTACGCATAGAAACAGGGTAGCTGTGAAACAGTAACTCCTGTCAGTAGAGCTTCAGCTATTCCTGTACGCTCTTGATCATCCTTTAAAGTTGTCTCCCATTTCTGGCACGGCACAGGTGGTGTTTGCATGCATGAGTAATGGAGTTGCGTGACAGCTGGAAGAGAATTTCCATGTTCATAGAGAGCAAAGGGGGCCTGGAGGAGTTTGCCACTGATGCTTGTTTTGGGATTCAACTCGTTTTGAAGCAAAGTTAAAAATAGTTACAGCCCTTTTGTTAAGTAGAGCTGTTCCTTTTGTTACTCTTCTGAATTTCAGCTGTATACTCTTTGTAGCTGTTTAACCACTAGAATGAAGGAGGTTGAAGAGGACTTGCGATGTTTAGAGGATAGAGTAGCGTAGGGCTGAGTGACGCTGTTAGCCGTTTGCCTCTCTGTTTTAGAGCTTATCTCACTGTGAATTGATCACCGACGATGGGATTCTTCATCTGAGCAACAGTACGTGTGGTCACGAGAGGCTGCAGGTACTGGAGCTTGATAACTGTCTTCTCATCACTGACGTGACTCTGGAACACCTGGAGAACTGCCACAACTTGGAGAGAATTGAGCTGTACGACTGCCAGCAAGTCACGCGAGCCGGAATCAAACGCATCAGAGTACGTATTTGCTGATTTGTTCCGGTGGGATCGCCCGAGGAGCCGTTGGTGCAGCCTGAGATTGTGTGAATCCTGCAGACATCCCAGGCAAGGGAGGATGGAAAAACAAAAGTCTGAATATCGTTCTTTTAGGTCCCTGTCTCTAGGGACTAAGCATAGCTTTTCTTACGTGAGCGGCAATAATTGTCCAGGTCTGATTGTAACTCCTGACGCTCAGGCTGTTGGAGTGACTGAGTGCTTATCCTCTGCTTTCTGTATTTTTTCAAATCACAGGCTTCTATGTTTTTAGGATTGTGTAGTGGAATTCTTTAAGCCTCCTAAAATATACATTAATACACAGAGTCAATACAAACAGAGTATCTGCTTGGAGATTTCAGTTAAGGAGTTGTAGGGCTGTGAGGCCCCGGAATGCAGCCACAAAGTCTCTTCCTCCACGTACCTCCCTCCGTAGGCCAGGGACCACCTGCCCTGGGGGATGGTGTTAAGTCTTGCTGTTAAACTTGGCTGCAACTTCGTATCCCAGATTTGTGTCCAAACCCTTCTGCAATTGGAAAGCTCATCCCCAGTAGTGACTAGGGAGGGCGGATGCCCCGCTCTATTCCACACCGCTTTCTAGGATGAGCGGAGCAGGGCATTTGGGAGACAGGACACAGAGAAGTCTTTCTTCAGTAGCCAGGGGTCCGTGTCTCCCCTGCAGCAGAACACGTGCCTCTCCTGACAGGCTCTCTGGGCTAATGGGTGCTTTGCTGGGAAGTAAGTGGGAACCCTGAGCAGGTGAGTGCCCAGAGGTTAGCGTGCCTGAGCTGGTTGGGGCAGGAGAATGACACGTCAGGAATAGACAGCTTGGGTAGTATCAAGCACAGGGATGCTGTGTTTTTAGCTACCCAACCTTAACAAGAGCCGATTTCAGGCCAGTAAACGAGGTGGACTGCTGCTTTTTACTATTTACATTATAATGCAGACTTTTCATCTACAGGCTCATCTACCTCACGTGAAAGTTCATGCTTACTTTGCTCCAGTGACTCCCCCCCCTTCTGTCGGCGGGAGCGGACGGCGCCTCTGCAGATGCTGTATTATTCTTTGACAGTAAGTTGCAACCACACAGAAAAGCTTCTTGTTGTTGTTATTGAAGAAAAGAATGGGACTGCACGTCAGTGGAAGGAGTCGGTTTCCTGACAGTCCTAACAGTGGTGTTTGGTCATCCAGTTTTGTGACAAGAAAAGCGTTTGTTTTTTTTTTTTTCCCAGGTAGAAAAAATCTTAACGTAATGTGCAGCTGTGGATTAAGTTGGTGATGCTTTGGTTTGTATTATAACTAACTCCTTCCTTCTGTTGGCATGAGAACTGACGTACCGTGTAAACTGTGGGGGCATTTCAGCATAGCAGCTACTTGGTGAAAAGTTCACTAAACTTGGAAGTTAATTTGCATTTGTGAGCACTATCAGTGTGAAGTTCTGACCTAACGTGGGGTTCAAGTCTGTCACGCCGAGTAACTGAACCTGCTGTTCTGGAATATACATGGCAGATTAAGTAGCAGGTTTAAGGACAAATCAGCTTTAGCAGACGTTGACCAAAAAAGAATAAACTGCAAGGTAATCATGAGCTCTTTCTTACAGCAAAACAGTGTGTACTTTTTCATGATTCAGCTTCATATTTAATTACATAACAGGACATAATAGGTAATGTCAAAAGGTAAGGCAGTACCTCAAGGTAACTTTAGAACTAGAAATACTTCTCAAGGTTTTGAACTTGGTTCAGTTGAACTACGTGTTAGCATAAAGCTTGCCCGTCACGGAAGCCCATGCCGTCGGCCTTTAAAAGGTGGCTGCCCCGCCACCCCGGCATGTCCTCCGTTCCCTCCGGGGGCCGTAAGGGAAGGATGCAGTGGCTCTGGGCAGAGGGGTGCATTACTCAACGCTTTTCTACAGACGAAGGATGGAAACCAGGGTCAGTTACAGGAAGGACAATGGAGCGAGGGATTTGATTCAAGCCGTTTGTCCCACCCGTTTTTTAGGGACATGGCAAGCAGGTGGGCAAATCAATCCATAGGCAGGACTTGACCCAAACCAGACCTGTGGGTTTCAAATGTAGAAAGCCAAAACTCTTCACATTTGGGCTATTTAAGAAGCCGTCAACTTCTGAATGGTAATAACAAAAAAAAAAAAAAATCTATGTATTAACTCTTAAGGCCATGCTTTCATCCTGTTTTTCAATGCTAGAGGGTTAGATAAATAAACTTTTTTATATTAAGCAACTTAATTATCCGAGCTAAACTACTCGAACAGTTCAGAAAGCTTTTTTTGTGTAAGATTGTGTGTGTGTATGTTTTAAGAGTTCAGGGGCTGTGTTTTTACTGACAATTAATAGAAATACTGGCTTAAAAAGCAGTTGGAGAAGCTACTGCCGGAGAGTACGGCAATTCCCCTCCCAAACTTTAAGTGACTTTTTAAAAGGAGCGTGAGCATTAAGAGACTTTTATGGACAACAGCGGCTGCGTTGTGTTCATGCTTCACGCGTTTGCAGATGACAGAGACAGACAGTAAATTAAGATCTCAGCTGAGAGGCTAAATTACAGATTAGCGTGCAGTAGGTGGATTTCTTTACAACTGCAGACTAAGCCAGGCGGGGCTCTGTTTTGCAGAGTAGTGGGGGAGCGTTGTTACAATCGCACTTAGGAGTTCCATTAAGGTACTGCTGTAGTGGAGAACACGAAGCAGATTTTTATTCTCAACTGTACCAGGAAAGTCATTGGTACTGGTGTGTCAAGAAGTGTTGCCTTTTGTTGGCTCTTTTCTTTTTTCTAAGAACATAATGAACCCTGTAAGTCTATCGCATTAAAGATGTACAAAAAACCAAATGGAACCTCCTCTGAGATAGGACACAAATAAACAATCAGCTGATGTCAAATTTGCATTTGTTTCAGTTATTTCAAATCTTAACTAATTTTCTTGTAGAAGCAGAAGATCCAAGTGCATGTGTTGGGTGCAGGATAAAGCGCAGAGCTGGTCTGCTTCCATTATTTACCTTTACCTACCGTCATCGCTGGGGTAGGTCTTGCAGTTAATCTAAATCTTAACAACAGAATTATCTCAGGGTGGGGATGGAGGGGAAGTAAACAAAAAGAAAGCACATTTACAAAATTATTGAAAAACATTTATTATACTTAAATTGAAATGTGTACATCTTATTAAAAAACAAAAGCAATTTGCTGGTGCCATAATTTAATTCCAATTTCAAGTGAGCTGGACAAACTACTGTACAACTTTCAATATTCTTTAAAATTAGCTATTTGGATACTTTCCAATCAAGGATTTTTCCACTTTTATAAAATATTTGGATTTGGATAGGGTGTGAGCTGAAAAGACACAAGTGTCAGTTCAAGAAAATACTAGGACCAAACAGTACCCAAAAAGATGAACAACTTCTAGGCAGAAATGTTTTAAGTACATAAAATTTTACTTTCAGTGCAGGGGGAGGAGGGGAAAAAAAAAATAAAAAAGGAAAGAAAGTCTAGCTTTGATGAATTTAAATTTTCAAAACGCTACAGCTGTAAGAAGCTTTTCTGCTAAGCACTTGAGCCAGTTATGGAAGAGGGAATGAAAAAAAAAAAATCAAAAAGTTGCTTTTTTTACATGCTGTAGTAGTTGTTTACATTGAACACTGCAGCATAAAAAGCAAACTATTGCCAAGCTTTTAAGCCAGAGCTCAAGGTGGAACTTTTCAAAGGCACAAAATGACAGCTATGAAACTGTCACTTAATACCTTTTGCAATATTCCCCTCTAAGTACCTAACCCGTTGAAACTTAACCTTAACGTAGGAAATGCTGTGCCACGTCTGCAGGAGAAATATCCAAACTACTGAAAAAGCAGGTTGCCTGTTTCAAAGAAAAGTAAATATTTGGTCATACGGAAGAGGCACTGTAACAGCTGTACAGTATGGATCGGAGGGTGAAGGAAGGTCAACAGAAAAGGTGAGATACTTGTCCATAATAGCAACTACAGCAGGGCCTTTCCCTGCCAGTAAGGAGACTAAAATGGTGGGTATTTAGTGTTAGCAATTTATTGGGTGTTGCTGAAAGCTGTGGCGGCCCCGTGGTGCCAGTGGGTCATCTTCCCTCCTCAGCCTAACTCCACTAAGTCGTAAAAATCCACCTTGCGCTGCTCGTATTTTTAAACCCACAGGTTTTTTTTAACAAGCAAAGAGTTTAAACTGCAGCAGTGCTCCGCAGAGAACCTAGGAAACTAAACGTAAAGGATGCATAGGCAATTCTTTTCCATTAAATTTGTTAAAGCAAAACACAATTACTTGGTACCCCATAGGATTTATATTAATCCCGCCAATAAGGTACTATTGATAATGCAGTTTGCTGCATGCATATATTGCATCTGTCTAGGGCTTCTTAAAAGCCCCATTCTGGCATTTACACTTCTTACATACACTCTTATACACAATTTACACGGGAAGCTGTTTTGACAGCTTTACTCTCAAAGACCCGACAACCTGATCACTATCAATCAGCTTAACTACTCGTCTCCACACAGATTAGTATGTGCTCTGCTAACATCAAAAAAATAAAACCAGCATAAGGTACAAGCAAGTAACAGACAAACTGGCACAGAAAGGTAAATGCCCCAAAATGAGTTTACATTCATCTCCAACCGGATACAGAGAACAGAAAAGCAACCGCGCTTCGCTTCTCGAAACTGTATCTACTGGCCATAATTTGCCTTGTTTCAGTAAAGGGCAAGCACCTTTGCTTACATTGTCTTCCATGCCTGTACGTAAGCTGTCATGGCATTATACCTCTCATGAGGACACTTAGCTATGGCAGTGATAAGAAAGTTCACCTATCAAACAGCTCATTAGAAAGGTCATTTTGTGTTTTCAATATGAAACATCTTATACGGTGAAGTTAGATCCTAAGGTTTTAGATGATCTTCATGATCTTTAAGCAGGACTTCATTCTGCGCTGGAGTATCAGCCTAGCAGTTGTGTGACATCACTTCAAAATTATATGGAAGCCTTCACCATTCTCAGCTGGAAAAGGAAAAAAAGCGTCAGCCTTCAGTAAATAGCCCCATAAATACACCAGCCAACGCACCACCCCATCAAGGGATGGGCTTGGTTTTTACTGCGTAGAAGTGGCTCATGACTATTATGAAATAGCACATTTGAAACACGTATAGTATTAGTAACCTGCTACTCAGCCTAAATGCCTGAAGAATAACTTAGCTTTTTAAAATCTCTTTGGTTTGCAGCTATTTTTGAACTCTTCCTACCCCACATTAACCCCACCTCGTTTGACGGTGACTGTTAATATCGTAGAAGGAAGATAACTTCTGCAGGACTAATATAAATCCTTAGTGTGTGTTTTTAGTCATTTTTTTGGTGATGCTCAGCCTTAAACTGGAATGCCAAATGGAAACAGGTGTTAGAAAAACCAAACCCAATGAACACCGTGTGGATTTTACACTTAGAAGCTCAGCGGTACCTCCAAAAGGCTTCACAGCCAAGACAAACAGGTCTCTCGCACATCACTAACCATGTGAATAGATTTTATACTACATAGAATAAAAAAAAATTCAAGTTAGTTAGGATGCTGATAAAAGTGAAGCAGACTTTAAAAATACAGCTCATCTACGTTGAAAAAAAAAAAGCTTTTAAAAATTTCCTACTTGTGCTGAGGAAAACGTGAACAATTTGTAATTGGATCTTCGAAGTTGGGACAGTTTCTGTACGTAAAATGTGCACGGAGTCAAACTCGTCCACCAATTATAGCAATTTCCTGGCACCTTTAACCAGAAATCAACCAGACTCCTAAGGAAGTGTGGGATTCATCTGCAACACCTAGCCTTTAAAAAGGAGACTCGCAACACCTAACTCGGGAATCCTGAACGACGACGTAGTACTTTCTGCCACTGCTGTTTGCAAATATTTTGTATTTTTTTTTTTGGCAAGTCAGCTCTCACTAGAGCTGCCATTACTCTGTGCTCGGGGAAGTGTTACTTAGAACAGTATTCTGCTTTAAAGGTGGCTCCTTGGTAGAATAAGCAATTAAGGTTTAGTCTGTCAGAAAAAAGATGCTGTACCTTTTATTGTGGTGAATAAGAAACAACTCTCGTCTTGAAAGTTTTGAACCATCTACAATAAAAAAGAAAAGTTTTGAAACCCTCCTGAGCGTGACCAATGCAAAAAAGAAACACATCAGCTATTAAACACGGCCTTTTCTAAGCAATTGCCTATTTTTGGCTTTATTCAGCATATACCAAATTAAATTAAAATACATGTCAAAATACTGCTTGTTAATCATGTTACAGCCAGCTGGGAGCCTATTACTGTTGGCTGTGGTTTTGGAAGTCTAAATATGTGTAGCAGATGCTCGAATAAGCCGAGTTCAACAGTATTTAAACATTCCCTGCCTTTGGGCACGTTCAAAATAAATATACGCTAAGTCATTACTGCAGCATCTCAGAACCATATAGACCAGCTGCCTTTCTCTTCTCATAATTTGTGTTTATTCAGGTAGAGTAAGGGTGACATTTAAGGGATCCTTCTGCTCATTTTAATGTAAAGGAAAAAATACTCTGTCAGAAAAATACAAGGTTGCATTATCAAACAGAAAAAACAGTAATAAAGAAGTGTAAGAAAATCCTCCATTCTATTTAATTCATAAATGAAATGTGTCAAGAAAATAAAATTTCCATTACCTGATCATTAACGAGAATGTGGATACCTGTGGGACCCTGTTTGTAAACCTGGTTGATCTGATGCAGAGGAATATTGAATGCCAAAGCAAGCTTGCGTGTGACTTCTGAGGCTGCCATTTCTTCTAAGTAGATTGCATGATAAACTACAAGGGGAAAAAAAAATTATTTAAATAAGCATGGTGCTAATTGATAACAAGTAACTGTATGAAAAAAATCTGAATTTTGTTTCTTCTGTCCCAAACCAAAGACTGAAGACATCCAGGGGAAAACACGTATTTGACAGAGACAGCCTCCTATTTACAGATCCTCCTCCACCTCAGTTCTTGCATGGAAAGCACACAACTACTGTTACAGCAGCAGCCTGTGCAGGTTTCAGTTGGTTGTGGGGGGGGAGGTCTCTCCACTCAAAGCCAAGAGCAAGAAAAGAACCATTTCAAATAGCTCCATTCTCTTGATTGTAAGATTGACACGAATTTAAATTCAATATTAAGTTCCCATCTGTGTTGAAACAGCAGCTATCTTGTGGGAAAATAATACTAAAATCACAAGTCCGTACACTGCTCAGCTGATTTTCTTTGTCCAAGCTCTACCAGTTTTAGTTCAGCTGCACAGAAAATGGCAGCAAAACCTAAGTGACAATGAGGAAGAATCCAAGGGGTTTATTTGCACATAGCTTTACAGGCACCTATATTTATCTGGTCAATACCTTGGCTGTAACAAGACAGTGTAGCTAATTTGAGAGCTCCTTAGTTACCATGTAACTGTACCACGTACGGTTAGTTTTATCACTGAATTGAAAAACAAAAATTCAGTGATTTAACCTTGAGAGGTTTTAAGGTTCTGTTCATCCCGTGCAGTGTTAAAAGAGCAGTGCTGTTCCGAAGACAACTTCCTACAGTTTCTCTGTACACCAGAAACACAAATTTGGCCTCTTTGCTGTTCTTCTTCCCCTTCCCGTCGATCTGGTTTTAGGCTTTTTAAGACACAGAAATGCTATGCCAGGAGACCCCGCTGTGCGCCGTACCGTATATTGCACCGTTGCTGCTATCGCTGTTGCCTGCCTCTTGTCTTTCCAGTTGTATGCTCCTTAATGGCTCCTGACAGACATAGATCGTTAAGCGGGGCCTGACAGACCTGCAAGTCAGACAAATGACGCGTCAGAGAAAAGGCTACTTGCCCCGGAAATACGGAAACCGACATGCCACAAACGTAGATTTGTTGTGCCTGACAGCGTACCTGAAATGTTTTCTTTCACTGACCAAAAAAACCCAATTAATATAATGGTAAGCAGTCTCTCAGATGTTACCGCATTTTAACAATGCGACATTAACTACCGAGTAATGACGACAATTCTTACAAAGGTCAGGGGTAACAAACACCCATTTCAGTCAGAATGGGATACGTCAGCTGGGGTGCTGTCTGTGTTGGCACACAACACTTGTAACCACGAAAGGTCTTGGGGTTGCTCTTGGCTCCCCCAAATGAGTTGCGCCTCTTGGCAACACTTCCATCTGTTTTCAAGAAATTGGCAGCACCCAACTGCACGGGTACCACTCTTAGAGGCTACCTCTGAACTCTTCAGTGCCTGCATCTCATCCAGGGTCTGCCCGAAGGCGTACACAGGAGGCTCTGTTGAAACACTGCTGCCAACTCCCAAGACGGCTCACACGGGCATGGAGGCCCATCCCGACACTGGCTTCCCAGATCTCCCAATTCTAAGGACGGGGGATTCCAGTGAACGACAGAACAAAACCCACTCGGCCTCACGTTCAACCTATTACCTGGATTTCAGTGCATTATATAGCCGAATTCCATCGGCTGGACCACAGATTTGTACCAGATCTTCTCTTGTCAGCTTTAATAAATCAGCACCTGGAGAAACACATGATTGTACAAAGCTTATTTTAGAACATCTGTATTTCTTATAATAAAATGGTTATGTTCATTTAAAGCAAGAATAACAAACTCCACCATCATAAAAACTGAATCCTGCAAACGCAAAGAAGCAAGTAAAATGCAGAATAGGCACCAGCTAGCACTAAGAAAAAACAACCGGTTTTCCAAAAGTGGTCACAGCTTCACTTGGTGGTGCTCACAGCTTCAAAAAAGCACACGGTCTGCAAGACACACAGTTTTTGTAGAGACAGGTGATTGTTCTATATCCAGATGATGGCTTAAATGACTCAAAGTTTTAACTGACACCCAGGTTAATGTATTTTAGACACATGGAAAATACAGAGCAAAGGTATTTGATGGTTTCTCACACGCAGTAACGTGCAATGATGCTCAGTGAATCACCCCAGACATTCAACTAACACATCCTATTCTCTATGCATTTAGGTTATTACCATGCACTTAGTTATAGAAATTGCTGCTAAAGGCTGGCATAACTACATCAGTGTGGTCAAATCAGTAACCAGCAGCGTAGTGGGTGAATCCAGGTTATGGGATACTTCCATCGAAAAGCAGGTTTTGTTTTTTTTTTTAAATTATCCGGGGAGTAAGTGATCTGTGAAATTACTGCTTCCCAGAACATTTACTTTAGAAAAGGAAGCTTCAATAAAAAGATACGAAGCAGATCTAAAGACAAAACGGAAGGAAGGATCTTTCTTAGAAGCATCATGGGTGTCAACAAAGAAATCAACAGTCTGAAAATCAGTCACTGTAATAGATGAGTGAGAGGACAGGGAAAAAAAAGGTAAGTCTATCCGTGAAAATACTCCACAGATGATCTGGAATGCACAGGTAAAAGCCAGCAAAATTATTTTGTCATCATAGCCCAAGTACTATAATAAAAAAAACCCATCGCACCTGAAGAAGTCTGATAAAAGCCACACTACACCTCTTGCTTCAAAGAAAATCTATCAGTCAGCAGTATTTGAATTCTATAAACATATAAAGATAATAATGAAAATGAAGAACTGCTTTAAAAGTTTTCCCAGAGTCCTTGTCAGAAATTTGGTACTAAAGTTTACCGAGCAGTCTTAGCAATTGTAATACAAGAAGCACAGATCAAAAACTAACCAGCAGTAGAAGAATAAATGCTCAATTTCCAACACTACAAGGGTTATTTATAAAATATTGTGCTTTTCCATTAGGTCCACGGTATTTAAAATAAAATCATCATGTCATTGATTCACTGAGGAGCCTTAGTTGAGTCAGTCTTGAGGAGCTGATAGATGCTGTTGGCTCCGGGGACACTTGTGGCAGAGTGGCCCACAGATGTACAACAACAGGTTCTTGTACTTTCTTTGACACCGTTGCGTGCTGGCTGCCATTAGGAAACAGCACAGCAAAATAGAGGGCCTGCTGGTCTGACTCGCCAAATTAATTTCTTTTTCTCAAAGGATTAATCAAGGTTAAAATGATTTTGTGAGCTATCGTCACAAAGAAAAAGAACCTGGCTCCATTAGTAAAAAATGCCTTTCAATGCAAACTGAACAGCTACTAAGTAAAGTCACAAATTACAATAAATATTGATGCCATTTTGATTTTAGAGAATTATTTTCCCACACAAACGTGTTCACTAACACAAAGGAAGACTCTAAATAAAAAAGTAAACTGTAGATACCTGAGAAATTTGAAAAAAGCCTTGTATAGGTAGAGAACCTATGCTTGAGCAACCATTGCTGAGTTTCCTGGATCGTGGCTGAAGGATGAAGCTGCTGTAAGAAACAAGATTGGATATGGTAATTTGGATATTAAAAAAAAAACCCCAAAACAATTAAAAAACCTCCCTCCACTAAACACTTCTTCAGTACCTACTAATATCAAGGTATGTATAAATCAAATGTTCTGACACAAATATACAAATACACAAATATAGCCATGACCAATACCAGAAAGCAAACACTCACATCTCCAGACCCTTGAGAGGTTCCATCTCCTTGATGATTTGGGGAGGAAGAATTGCTACAGATCGGAAAAAAAAGAAAAGGGGTGGGGGGAAAGTATTACTAGAATTTTATTAAGCAACATATTTAAGCATTGCTGAAAAATAACTTGAAATTCCTGAAACAATAAACATTGCCCTTGAAAGACAAAATTAAATGCTGCCTAGAGTGAAACTTAAGAGAAAGATCGTCAGACTTCAATAGGCAAGTCATCTGGTTCCTATTTTGTGTATGCTTTATCAACTGGAGAAGCAGATTTACCAACACTCACGGGAGGTTATACGGCCGCTTACCCATCTTAAAGGGTGACCAAGGAAAAGCCAGTAGAATACAAGGCAGACAAAACACAGAATACCATTATAAATCATTCCCTGGTCACCCAAGTTTAATTAAAGTAGTTTAATTAATGTCTCAATACACAATGTTTTTACCAATATAATTTCTGTTGAAAAGCGTGTAAAGATCATTGCTGGTTTTTTTCCTTGCAAATTATATTAACCGTGCATGAGGAATGAAGACTGTTCTGACTGAAAAAAGCTAAATAGTTTCCACAGACAAGGACTAAATGAGAATGGTTAAAAGGTAAAGCATTTGCTATATGGCAAAGGATGGGAAGAAAAGTTTCCAACAATGTATAGTGAGAAAGAAAAATGTTGAAGCAGAAGTAATTACATTATAATGGAATCACATGATGCAAGTGTCAAACTCTAAAATAAATATATAGGTCAGAACAATCTCTCAGTCCCCAGTGGAACGAGAAAACAGTTGCAAGCTCCTGGGTTTACTCAGAACACGCTTTTGAATAAGCTTGATTTTAAAATATTTGTCTTTGTTATCTTTAATTAGGATACAGAAAAGAAACCTACCTGTCTGGGACACTGTAGGTATTATGTTGAGCAGTGGTAAAAGCTGGAGCAGGAGTAGGACTGTTGTTTACAAATGTTGTAGGAGTATCAGGCCATGGTGAGCACTGAAGATAAAGAATTGAAACTTAAGTTTCTCTCGTCAATACATTTTTTACTCTGATGCATAGTTATTTCATTTAAAGCCCAGGTTTTCCCCAGAGAATTTTGATTTGTAATTCCAAATAAAGATTCCCCCCCCCGCCCCCATTACATGCAGATACTCCAGGTAAAAATCCGGTCTCTTTTAGCTTGTTCTTTCAAGAAGACTCCAATTTGTACTGTCTCCTGTTAACAATGTGAAGGTAATAGCGGTGGAACTGGCAGAAGACCGGTACAGATTACTCAGTTCAAATCAAACCAACCGACCAAACCCAAGCCATCTGCTGAAAAAACTTTTTTCCTCCTAAAAGGGAGGAAGGGGCTGTTTAAACTGCAGGTATCGTGACTTGACAATAGGTGTTCAGCAATAGTCAGTAAAACTATGAAGCCAGATTTCACCTTGTGGATAAATTTAATGTCTCTGCCCCGACAGCAATTAAATACAAATGGATTTTTCAGTAGAAATTCTGTGAATTGAAAATTTGTATTAATTCACTGCAGGACTAAAATGATGTGTATATATACGACTTTCTCTAAACTGCTTGGTAAACTGGAATTTTTACACACAAATGTAAGTCATCAGAAATATATGATGAGCCAGCTGGCCAATTTAGTCAGTCGTCTTTGGGTATTTGTTTAAACCACCTTGATAAAAGCCCTTCTAAATGAGACTAGCGTTTAGTGTTTCCAATACCTTGCAAATTCAGTATTTTAAAAAAAAATAAAAAAAAAATGTTCAAAGACAAATGGGCAGGATTAAAACAAGCAAATTGCCCAAGATAAATAAGCTAAGACCATGCCTGTTAAAACAACTACGATTTCTGATTTCCTCATCATGCACCAGCTAAATACCCTGTAAGGAAATTTCCAGAGTTAAATCATAGCCTTGCGAGGGGGGGCGATGCAAGTATGACCTAATATTAATGGAAACGTGTTTCAACAATTTTATGTTGGAAGACCCTTTCACTATCTGGGGGCAACAGTAAATGAGCGCAATACCCGCTGCAATCGTCTGTAAAACAGTTAACAACGTTTCTGTGCTGGACTCCAGTCTTCACTCATCAGAGTAAGATTGCAAGTTGCCCAGCATGGCGCATACAATTTAAAAAAAAAAAAAAAAAAAAAAATCTTGCATACCAATAGTACAAAAATTAGGAAATTCTTCATCTGTCCGAGATCTGATTCAAACCAGTATTTTCACTAGCTGCTGTGTACCCACTGCCTTCCACTACATTGTCAAAGCCACCTTTTAGACTACCAACAGTGCTGATCACCCATTCTGTGATGACCGTCTAGTGTTACCCACTCTTCCTCCTAGACTGTATATTCCCATCTGTTGTTTCTCTTCAAACTCATTTTAACATTAATCTCAAAGATGTTATATATTACAACAGGTAGTTAAAACAGGCCTCCACTCCCTAATCATGTGGTCCAAAGCCATAATGTTAAAGCTCAACATAATAAAGTTAGCTTTGTTCTTCTGAAATCTTCTGGCAACGCAATTAATTTTCTTTCATCTTCTGACATTCTCTAAATTTTAAGGCAAGATGTTTATCTGGACACACAGATGCAAGCTGTACATCCTTACCCCACTATTCCATTATAAGATTCTGTTTGACATATATTTACATTCACGGGCAGGGAAGAATGCATTGGTGTCAGAGATCAGCTCCTGAGCCCAAGGCACATACTGCAGTTACTGTTTCTGTCCTTCAAACCCAGCTGAAGTTGTTCAGAAGAAAACTCTTGAGTTTAAATGCAGGAAGAAGCACATTTGAAATACTTAGAAAAAGAATATCCTGCCCCAAAGCAGGTAGCCTTTCTTCTCCTATAAACACACTTTCCTACCTTGTCTCCTCTTCCAGCAAAAATGTTACTAACCATCCACTGAGACTGCATCAGTTGGTTAAAAAAAATTTTAAAAAGTAGTAGTACTTGTAATACTACTGCAACATGCCCATTGGCTCTGTTCTCCTTTATTCTGTCTTATAGGTTGTGGAGGGAAAAACGAGTATTTGAGCACTGAGATACTTAATTTTGAAAGGTTCAAGGAATTAAGAAGCCTAGCATTAAAAAAGAAATAAAGGCTACTGTCCCACACTTCACAAACCCATCATGTTCGGGAACAGGTTTAGACAAATTCCTGGGCATCAAATCCATTAACACTAAGAAGACTAAGCAGGGATGTGCTTTCTGACATCCTGCATGACCATTCTGGACGCTGGTTACAATGGGAACGGGTCACAGAAAGTGGCAAAGCTTCCCTGCTGCAGCCTTTCTGGAGACAGCATCTGCAATTGCCGCTGCCTGGGGCTGAGCACTGGATTCAACAGACTCGTGCTCGGATCAATCAGGGTATTCCTTATATTCTTAAGCCCAAAACTGAGTTAACCAAAGGACATTCAGCAAGCTAATGATGTAAATACAGAAGTTCCTGGCCCCAGACAGAAACGTAGAAGAAAAATGTCACTCTGTCACAAGGAAACATCCAACTCCGTAAAAAGCCATCAAATACTGTATGCTTATGTTACTAAATCAGTTTTGCTCCCGCTCCACTTTCTGACTCTCATAGCCTCTAGAAGGTTTTCTATTCTAAATTTAAGTCACTTACAGAAAAGATTTAACTTCTGCACCAATCTTTCAGGTCCAAAACTCTTATGTTGCAATTTATTTCAAGGTCTATACCCGGAAGTCTTCTAACTCCATGTACCCTATAATCAACTCTATCTGCAAAAAATGACCATTTGACCGAGTTTAATCAAATTGTAACTTTATATATTCCTGCTTGTGACATGTAATATATACTAATATAAAAATCAACCAAGACATAGCAGACAGAAAAAAATACAAAGACCCAATTATCACAATACAAATTTGCCTGCTTTTTCAAATTCAGAACAGGGGAAAGAATCCGATGGGGGTTTTTTCTCGTCTTCCTTAGATAAGGTCTAGCTTCTACATATTTGTCAACAGCCCATAGCATGAGCATCTTAACAGGTAGTTTAACTGTGCATCTATCTGTTTGGAAAATACGAGAAAAATACTGCAGAAATTGCAGCAAATGCACCAAATCTTGAAACCTCAGATGAATAAAAAGGAGTAATGGAGAAGCATATCTAGATGGCATTCTTATGAAAATGAATGAGAAGGAAAAGAAGGGTGATGATAATTAGAAAAAAAAAAATATGTTTCTTGGGAAAGGGTAAGGGAAGAGCAGAGCAGAATGACCATTCAGAAAAGAAGCTTCACCAAACTCTTTGTACTGTGTTAGAATCCCATGCAAATTAAATTGGAAAGAGAAGATATTAGAGTCAATGTTTCCTGAAGGAAGCACTGCCCAAATCAGATTGTGGCTGAGCTAGAAGAAACCATACAGGAAAAACAAAAAAAAGAAACAAACAAAATTAGAAATATCCAGCAAATAGAACAGCAGAATCTTGGAGGGGCAAAATAAAAAATACAAAGTGAGATGTGAAAAGCAAGGAACAAAAAAGGCAGCCTATGTAATAGGTTAGGTGTAGGAGGAAGATAACAATACCCAGCTTTAAAAAGGAAGAAAACAACAGATTGGAACAACCTAAATTTCTGGAATTCAGTAAAAGGTAACAGGAAACTACTTATGGGCATCTAGGAAGCAGCACTGACTAAGTAACAGCCAGTGCTCGCAACTTCGTCAAGAAAAATACACTCCAAACTTTCCTGTTTTCCTTCTGTAATGGAGCCACAGTTCCTGTGACACTGTAGATAACTGACACGCAAAGTACACAATCCATCATATGCAGAGATATAATACGTAAGACACCGCCAATTCTCATAT
>NW_009260767.1:392191-417379 GCF_000687185.1 Egretta garzetta
AAACGGGACTTCACTTCTTGTGTCCGAACGCCTCTGTGACAATTGTACTGCACATACGGTACATTTCATATGGACATATTAGGTAAGTCTGGTAACGGCCAAGCCTTCTGATTTAGTGGACGGCTACATTTGGGAAGACACGTTTGGAAGGACAGAATTGCTCTGAGTAGAAACACACATCATCCCCTGTCTGTATTTACAAACCCCACAAGAATAAGTCTGTCTGGTGACGAGAAAAAGGCTGATGAGTTGGCCTTCAAGCTGTACATCAGACATTCCTTTTCTAGATCCAGTAAACAAGTTGTACACCCAACTTGTATAATTAAAAACAGTACTTGATGAGTGCATAGTGATTACCAAGGTTTCACTGCTAATACAGAAAAAAAGTGTTTCATGGTTTGTTTTTTTTTTTTATGGGCTTGGTGATATCTACTAATTTTGCTAACAATAAAAACCATTGTCATGATGGAACAGGTTATGCATTAAATCTGCAGAAGATACCAAGTTAGCAAGGCCGAAAGCATTTCATCCTACAGGAATAAATTCAAAATGGTCTCAGCAAACTGACCAAATGATGTCCAGGTAGCATTTCATTACAGGCAAAGGCAAACCAGTAATAGTCAGCTGCACAGTTAAGAGAACTAGGAAGCTGTACATAGCTTTTACTCAAAAATAATCTGTGGGTCATCCTTCCCAAGCAAGAAGTGAAGAAATAAAACGTGCGCACACACACACGCTATCCTTTGTGTGCTTTGGGAAAGGTGTTAGAAGTCCAGTACTACCTGTCCTACCTCAATTTTTTCTTCACTACAATTAAGGTAACGCTCCCTTTCATAGAAGCTTAGTATTCCATGAGATTGTTAAGAACAGGTCAGACAACTTTCAGGTATCATTTAGCTACAGTTTGTCCTACTCTGGACAAGGGATTTGTCACATCTCTGAAAAATACTTTTTCTGTTATTATTCTTCCTATAAGCAACAATCATTCAATGATGTACTTGTAATAACAGAAAGAGAAGAGAGCATGGGAAAGAAAAAAAAAGTAGAAATCACTACAAGGATCAGCTTCAAAAGCTGCTTCAGACATGCTTTATAAGCGAAAGTGTAAAATCCTTTTTCCTCCTGTCTGTACCTCCCCCCCAGGGCCATCTGGAACAAATAAAAGAATGCCTGCACTGCCAAGAACCCTAAAGGTGCATCTTAAAGGAAAGAAAAAAAACAAAAACCAAACAACCACCAAGAACAACAGAAGGTAATTCAGACAACTCAGTGCTTACAATAGTTTCAGAGGAAAATAAAATAAAATAAATAAAAAAAATCACCCAAAGAACCCATCTGACTTAATAATGCTTGTTCCCTCCCACCCAGTTACATGGTTTATAAACAACAAGAGGCATACACTAAAATATTTTACAACCTAAACCTTAGACATCACTTTTACAGACTGTAAATACAAACTAAATTATGTCTGAGGGACAAGACTCAGTCGTTGCCTAAGCACTGCTGGAAAAGTGCCGTCAGCAAATTATGCTTTTTCAAAGAACAGTCAAATAATTGTCTTCCACGGTCACATTATTAATTATTTAAACTTGCCAAATGGAAGATGCAGGATTTTTTCTCATCTGAAAAATGTAAGGTCTCAATGATATTCACCTTAAGAAACAGCATTTAAGAAAACTACAATGCTAACCCTTGACAGGAAGGCCGCACAAGATAAATGCTAGACTCATTTGGGGGGGTGGGGGGACACATATAGGGTTAGCATACATATGTCATGAAGATGTGCTGACTCTTCTGAACTGCATTAAACCTGCATGGAGCACAATATGTAGATGGCTAAAGGAAAAATCAGTAACTAACGATCAACCATCCACAACACTATGTGGAAACTTATATTGAACTTAAGTACAAACACGGAACAAAACACTAAATTTCACTGTTCTTACGTCCACTAATTACACACATACAGGAAAGTAAAAAGCTATTTCATTTAAAGTCGCATAAACGGCAAGCTCTTGACTTTTAAAAGTTATACAGCCCCTCTGCAACAGTTTAAGTGTTAGATTTAGGAAGGATTCCTTTGCTGAAAACAAACATGGAGTAATTGGTATACATGAAAGTGAATAAAATTAAGACACAGCAATCAAAATATTTTTACTTTAAGTAACGGAAGTTTCTCCTATATCTAACACTGCACAAGGTATCTTGCACAATGAAAAGGTAAGCAGAAGTCCCTTACACTGCCTCGCTTTGCCAGAGAATCACCGTAGTCTGCTGGCAAAGTCCGCTTGCTGGACTTTTTCTGCTCATGTTCAACTGCATCTTCAATTATAGGCTCAAGCCTCATCTGGACAAACACCAAAGATTTGGATCAATTTCTTTTCATTATACAGTGAGGAAAGATCTAAAAGCCTTTTAAAAACTTCTGAAACCTTTAGAAAACTACACAGAACTCACTGATATTTAAATAAAAAGAAAATGCAAAGACCTTCTGAGGCTCTGGCCTTAAATTCGGTAATCTCCAAAAAACACACTTTGAAGCTCAAATTTGGCAGATAATTAAATTCAAGGTTTCCACCCCCCCCTTTTTTTTTTGTTTTTCAGCTGCAAGGTTTTTAGATCTGTACCAAAAGACTTGCTCTAGGGTTCAGTACAGGCAGACAAATAGTGTTCAATCTTAGTGTGTTTTAATACAAGCTTCTACTGAGTATCTAAATGAAAGTTTACTAAACAACATCTTAAAATTTAATGTTGCTGTTCACTGGACAAGTTTGCCAAAAAAAAAAAGCTTATATTTGCATAGAACTAATTCTTCCCCAACCCTTCCAAGACTGCAGCGAAGTTATACACTGTACCTATTTTCTCTTCAGTAAGCAGATGCAATTCTATTTTGTTACCTCTGTAAGAACTGTGGTGTCATATGAAGGCTGATACTTTTCTTTTTCATGTGCAGTTCGCTTTTCCATCTTTTCTCTGTCTGTTTTCTGTTTCCTGTCTGCTCCTTTTGGCTAAAAATGAACAGTTACATGAACAAGAAAGCAGGTGGAAAACGGTTTTAGAATTGAAAGCTGATCTCAGAAGTCAAGCAGCAATATAAAGATGACCCCCATCTTTATGAGAGCTTCTGAGAGACTTATGAAGGATCTGGTTTCTACTGTTACCTTAAAAACTTTGATTTGACAACTGGCTGAATGCAGATGATCTGTATATTCTCCATTTTCAGTCTGTTTAAAAGTGTCGACCTGAATCCTAAAAGGAACTCCTTTCTCTCCTCCATGTTTACGAGGGGTAAATTCAGTGCTGATACAATGTACCTGAAAAAAAAACAATGACCAAACAAAATGGACCCTCAAAAGTATTCCAGACATAAATTTTATTATGCGTTACCATCATCATATACATTCTCTAAGGATAAGTAACAAATTACCCAGCCCATCTGAGGACCCAGCTGCATAATTAACGTTTCATTCCTTTTCATGCCCACATGCAAATGAAGCCAAAACCATTATATTTGAGCTGACTGGGAAGAAGGGTAACAAGCAAGTGTGTCCCCAAAATATCTCCAAAAAGCAGAAATCATTATAGATTCTTATCACATAAGAACTTGCTGGATCTTGTGTATGTGGATGACAACTATATCTATCATGAATTTAGCAGAAACTTTTTCAAGGTACTATTGTCCAAAGCATTATAGCTAGAATAAACTTCTGAGTTACTTGTAATAAACATTACCAAAGCTATAGAAGGTCACTGACTGAAGAGTTTTTAATCTCATGTGGAATCAGCGTATTTTCAAATACGCCCAACATCCTATAAAAGTCAGCAGACTTTTTAATCAGTATGTAATTGCCTCCAGTGCTGCATCAGCCTGAAGGGGAGGGTTATAAGCTAGAAATACCCCTGAAAGATATCCAAGGAGAAAATCAGTGTAACAGAGAGAGTTATGATGAAGCTCATTGGACTGTGCTCCCAATTTTTTTTTGCTTCCTTATGGAATTCTAAGCAAGCCAGGCACCACGGACAATAGCATACCTTGTACTCTCAGTGACTACAAAACTATCTTTTTATTTCCTGTGGCCATCAACAACAGAGAACCATAGGCTGGAAATTGAAGCTTTAAGTGTAATCAGTGCCACTATGCTGTGCTCTCTAGCCTTTAGAATAAGAGTACTATATTTGCGTAAAAAGAATCGGCTCCATTTTTGCTCTGTCTGCTACCACTTCTTCTGAAGTGCGTAAACAACAATATTCAATACTTTATCTCACACTTCTTCAAGGAGACTACATTTTTGTACTTGTGTAATTCTTACTAGAAAAATGTCTTCAATTGCACCAGATCAAAGTTAATTTACTGACAATGTGGAATTTAACCTATTTAGGCAGCCTCAGTAAGAAACACTGCTACCTCAACCTTCCTAACTTTTCTTTATAATAAAAAAAAGATCTGATACAAAAGTAACTAAAAAGTCCAATGCAAAATTCAACATTCTATCTAAATAATGTCCAAAGAAAGTATGTTCAATTGCCCTGAATATCAAATACATAAATAACAAAAATCCTACTACAAGGAAGCCTACTGGCATAATAAGAAACATCTTTGAATGTGCGACGTAAAACTTTCTTTGGGGCACATAAATTTTCATTTTGTATCCTCAAGCCAAGCCCCTGCTGAAGCTCATCTCTAGGAGAGTGGGCCTCTCAACTAAAAAGAAAATAGTAGTGACAGTTGTTTAGAGAGATATGAATTAATTCTAATACTTTGTATAACTAAATTTTTTAACCATGGCAGCTTTTTGCAAAGAGCTTTTTACAAGTCTTTTATATACACTGTTTTTAAAAGATGTTTTTATAAACTCAAATCAAGTTGAAAAACCTAACTAGGAACCCTTATAGAACTGACAGTTGCTATGAACCTGTGGGGTTTTGTACAAAGCTGGTCTTTATTATTTGTCTATCCCACAAATAAGAAAACAAGAAGCTTCATAGTGCAAATATACTACTGTTTGTGACCTGAAAGGCACCAAACACAAACATCCAGGCAAGTAAAGTTTCAAACCTGAATAAAAGCAGATGTACATTTTGTTGGATCCCACAAAAATTCAACTGCATTGAGCTGGCTTGGATTTGTCTTGATATCAATGACTCCAACAGACATTGGAATATCTACATTAAAATAAGTAGTATATATTTTAAAATAATCATACTCCAAGAAAACACTTGAAATAAATTTTATTATAAAGTTACCGTCAAGCAAACACAGGGAAGGTGAAAAAAAGTTGGCTTTGGTGGCTTGACCATAAGCCCATAAACAGTTTCTCAGGACTAATCTGAAGAACTTAGTAGACTCAACATACAAAGTGCTCAGGGTTTGGGGGTGTTTTCTGATTTCCCTCCTCTCCTCCCCACCTGCCCCCAGCTTATGCAACAAAAATTATGAAGTTACGCAAAGTAAATCACGTTGATGTCATTTCCACAATCTAGTAGAGAAAGTTACTTTCGTCTGTTCTCCTAATGACTTACATTTAGTAAGCAAAATAAGAAAGATTACTAAATGTATAAGGTTGCAGAGTTGCTATCTTACTTCTGTAGCCCTTGAAGGTTTTAAAGGAATCTGAAAGTAGTAAGAACACTTATAGTCAAAATACACGCTATGACAAAGCAGCATACAGAAAACTGGTCTCTCTTCTTTCACCAGCCCTAGCATAAACGTGACGATGACCAATCTAAATTTGGAAATTGAACTTCATACAGTAGCAACAAATAGAAACAATTGTACCTAAGTCGAGAAGTCTGTCCCCAGGCCGGTTCCACTTCCAGCCTTCTAGCTGCTGGTGTTCTGTATATTGCAACCGTCTGTCATGGAACACAACTCTTATAATGCTCTAACAAAGAAGAAAACAAGCATCTGATGAGCCACAAAGTTACTATATGTTTAGAAACAGCCTGAAGATAAAACACTAGAACATTCCAAAATAGCCATAGTGCTGGTAAACATGTATTTACAGCAAAAAATTTGGCAACCATCAGTATCCTAAAATATTCCAGAACACAGAAATAGAACTGAGCAGCAGGAGATATTTGAAAACGTTGTAAAAACGCAAAAGAGAATTACATCTGACTGCATATTCTAAATGTCACTACGAATTACATGCAGTGAACCGAGCAACACTGACACCATGGTATCAATGCTGTGTAGGCAACACAAACTTACTTTAGAAAATAAACACAAAAGACTTCATTCATTCTGAAAAGCAGTGAATACAGTTTGACCATTTTTTTTTTATTGGGAATGTTGTGAATTTCTGTAGAAAATTTTAAGAAATAGAAGTAATAGAAAAATCCCTTTCTAGTAATTGTAAACATTTACAACAATCTATGATTTTAATTAATAGTAAGAAGTAATAAACAACTTACAAACTACTCAACTGTTCTATCTGAATTATTAATCTAAAAATACTACAATACAATTACCTTTTTTCAGCTAAAGCAATTAGCCAACAATACCTGGTTTTGTGACCAGTTCTGCTACGATTGTGTTCTTAGCCATATTAAATAAAGGTTTCTATTCTGCTGCATGAATGCACATACAAAGCAATTTCTTATACAGAGGGGAAAAAAACTGTATACATGAATTGCTACTGAACAAACAAAACATAGACAAACTTCTTAAAGTCTCATTTTTTCCCATTAGTCTACAGTCTTACAGATCTTTTAAATGAAATGTCTCCACCAGGTACATTGCATTTAACTTGGTTTTATTTCAAAGATAACAGAAAGCACATGTGCATGTGCACGCACGCACATACAAACATACTGCTCCTTTTTCACTGCAAACTGGCAAGTTTGGAACTTGGCAGTATCTGCAGCCACCTTCACCAACACAAAATGCTTTCTTTGTTGAAGTACTGGAATTCCAGCACTGAAGTGTTCAAAATGGAAAATTTGCTGATGCGGCACTACAATTCCTTGCTGTGATAAAATTCACTTTTTTTTAAACTTTTACACTGCTTTGTCCTGTTTTACCTACCACATGGCTCATCACCAATATGCAAACCTATAAAATTACAGCAGAGTTTCCCCAAAGCTAGAAGGAAAGAGCACCCAAGGGGACAGAACAGTCAACATGCTTGTAACAGCAAGTCAACATGCCAGGTTGTAAAAGGTTTAATCACAGAACCCACAAATCCCAGTTTCATGCTTGTGCTTAACACTTCCTGACATTATCTCTGAACAAGCATCCCACAGACAAATAAGAACGAGGCATAGGGATACACAAGCCAGCTAAAGTTCACAAATTATATAGCCCAAAGTTGACAGGTTGACAGTTGACTCAGCCTCCCATGGGCCCACTGTTCTGGTGTTCTTATCAGCACCATTGTCAAAGTTACTTTAATTGAAGTTTTTTCCCTTCTTTCCCAATACCTGAATAAAATTTTTCAGAGAATTTGATAAAATTGTTAGATGCTTGTCAGAAAAATCCAAACCCCTCCCCTTCACCAGTTCTTTTAATAATTTGTATCATGAATTGGACATTTTTCAGTCTGCCTCATTCATACGCTTCATGCAATACCTGAGATCCATAGTACCTTCTGCTAATATTAAAGCACAAGGAGACAAATCTAGAACTAGGAAAAAGAGCTCAGCTATGGAACAAACTGCTCAATGAGCAGCAAAATTAGACAGATCTGTTCTCCTGTGGATATATCTCCAATATCCCACTGTTGCAAAAACCACAGGTTGGCTCCTTGTGTCTTCCATAACACCTATTATGAAACATGCTCATAATAACCTCCACTTCTCTCTAAATGATCCTCTAGCTTCCTTCCACATCTCCTAATCACTTGAAATGGACAATGAAATGGCTCAGAAAATGCTGGATACAAATCTATGGACAACTAGGTATCTTAAGCTTTGCATAAAACAATCTGGTCTTCAGTACACGCAAGTGCTCTATGCATCGGATATTCATATTCACACGTTTTTAAAGTATCACTGGTCCACACTCATTCTGTATCTAGTGACAGCTGAAAAAAAAAAATCCATAAAAAGTACAGTCTGTAGATTGGATTTCTCTCACCTTACTTTAGAAACTTAAATTTGAGATCACTGTTACCACAGCTTCCTCTTACTCAGCAGAAAGACATGGGCACATTTAGCGGAGATTCAGCTCATCTGAAAAGAGATCTGCCTGCAGACCTCATCAAGGATACATGAAGTGATTAGCTCAACTTCAGCTATCTAAAGTTACATGAAATGAACCCATTCGTAAATGGGGAAATGCAAGCATGTATATTCTTTTAATTTGTAGTAAACCTGAAACAAAACTAGGCATTAAGTTCCACTGCGCCTGTTTTCTTTACTGGTCAGATCAGCTGGGTCCACCTCCTTCTGTGAGAGTACAAGAAAAAGTAAAGAACTACTCATATGCAACCAGCGGAGGTTTGTTAGTAACACTATCTAGAGAACTTCAATTCACCTTCACCAGTTTTCCATTGATCTCTGGTATGTCTCCAGCTTTCCGATTATCTAGCATCCGTATTTCATAGGACTGACCTTTAAAGAGAAAAAAGTTAGTATCAGTAGAAGAGTCAGAGCACAAAGCTATTTTGTGTTTAATGCAGGTGAATTAGCTTTTGGTTCACAGTACACAAGAATACCAGTACCTGAAGCTTCTGTTTAAGAGATTTTTGTATCAATGTCCACAGAAATTAGCGCTACAAATGGTCCCTTTAAAACTATGGATACTTCCAAAGTTTTTCATTTTACATGCAGTGTAAGTACTTGTTTCTCTATTTTTTCCTGAAAAAAACTCACCTTCACAGCTGAATTCCTTTATTTTTGAAACTGATGAAAGGCAACATACTGAGAATCATAGATCAGCCTTCTGAAACAAACTCCTGCAAAGAGCTTTTATACTCTTCATACAGAATACATACTATTCTCCCATGCTTAATTTTGCCCACGTGCCTGTTGCCTTTGTATGATTTGTAGGCTTTGTATGGTTTCAGAAGTAAGCCTTTAAAAGACCTAGTTACTGATTATTTCAAACAGGTACGAGGGAACCTATCTTTCCAGTGAATTCACTTCAAAAGAGCGAAAGGTAGAAGCAATTTATTTGAACTACAGGGATATTTTTCTTCTAAGGTGAGCAGCACATATTCATTTGCAAAAATTCATTTCTAAAATAGAAGACAAAATAATTATTAAATACAGGATTTCAAGACGCTCACTAAGATCAAGTGCAGTAAATTCATTGCCTTCTACATTACCCTCCAAACTTCCCTTATGCTCTACTGTTTACTACATTTAAAAGACATTTATTGCTTCCCCTGCCAGGTAAAGAAAGGTTCTGCTGTCATACCCCTGTGAATAAGCAAATGATTTCGTCAACTCCTTTCGCTACACCACAGACTGATGTTACCCCCAGCTATGGACTGTTTGGCATTCTTTTGCTGTAACACAATTAGCACATTTATGTATATACTCTACATGTGTAGAGGCTTTCTTTACCCCAGCAGCGTTTGATCACTGATGACACAGATCTGTACAAAAATTAAATGTATCTAGTGCAGCTGAGTAAAGCAACAAATCATTTCTCCTCCTATATTTAACAGGAGGGATTTTTTTTTCCTGTTAATGAGATTTGCTCAATTACCAGTGTTATTTTGCTCACATGGAGATATAACATATGAAAGTCCATCTGCATTTATAGACAGCAACAGGGTTTTTTTTAACTGAGCTCTTCTAATAGAACTTTTGCAAATATTTCTCTTTTCTTTTTCCCCATTATTTTGAAAGGTGGAAGGGGGGGGGGAGAAAACAACATTGTGATTGCTTGCTCAACAAGCGTTGCTAAGCTTTTACAGGTACAAAACAATATTAAGAGTGAAGATCCGAAGAAAGTAAAAATCAAAGAATGGAGGGTCAAAAAAGCAAAAATAGCATAGGGAGTTTTCAACACAAGGGAACAGATAGGTTTCATTCCGTATTTTTGGACACATAGCTGCTCTGAAAGTATAAAAGGCACCACAGCATTGATTGTAGTCATCTCTACAGGAGAGCCATATACATTACTTTCTCTGCTGTTTCCTGGACAGCAGCCACAGGAGCAAGGCAACACAAGGTGCTAGGAACTTCAACTGCCCACTGCTTAACACTGAAACTATAGTAACCACCTTCACAAAAATCAGAATCACAGCATGGCTGAGGTTGGAAAAGACCTCTGAAGGTCATCATGTCCAAGCCCTCTGCTCAAGCAGGGCCACCTACAGCCAGCTGCCCAGGACCAAGTCCAGGCTGCTTCTGAGTACCTCAAGGATGCTCATCCAACCCCATACTTCATTAGCTTCTCTAGGAGAATCTTATGGCAGAAAATAGCAAAAGCCTTACTGAAGACAGTGAGTTGTAGGCAACACTCACAGCTCTCCCCTTGTCTACCAAGCCAGCCATTTCATCATAGAAGTTTATCAAGTTGGTCAGGCATGACTTACCCTTTGGTGAATCTATGCTGACTACTCCTGATGGCCTTCTTGTCCTTCATATACCTGGAAATGGTTCCCAGGATTAGTTACTCCATCACCTTCGCAGGGATGGAGGTGAGGCTGACCAGCCTGTAGCTCCCTGGGTCCTCCTTTTTGCACATGAGAGCAGTGTTTGCTTTCCTCCAGTCCTTAGGCACCTCTCCTAGTCACCATGATCATTCAAAGACTATCAAGAGTGGCCTTGCAATGACATCTACCAGCTCCCTCAGCACTTGTGTGTGTATCCCACCAGGGCCAATGGATTTATGTATGACCAGATTGCTTAAGTATTCCCTGATCTGCTCCTCTTCCACTAAGGGTACATATCCCTTGCTTCAGACTTTCCCCCTGATCTCTAGGGCCCAAGATTCCTAAAGACCAGTGCTGCTAGTCTGTTCTCCTGAAGTCCAGTGATGCAATCTTGCTTTCTGCCCTGCTTCCTCCGCTCAGGATCCTGAACTCCACCATCTCCTAAGTCACGGCAGCCAAGGCTGCCTTCAACCTTCACATTCCCGATGAGCCCTTTCTTGTTGTATGAAGTATAGCAGAGCACCTCTCCTCCTTGGCTCCTCCATCACTTGGGTCAGGAAGTTGTCACTGATGTTCTCCAGGAACCTCCTGGATTGCTCGTGCCCTGCTGTGTTGTCTCTCCAACAGGCGTCAGGGTGGTTGAAGTCCCCCTATGAGGACCACAGCCTGTGAATGTGAGGCTACTTTTCTAGCTCTTAGTAGAAGGCCTCATCTACTTGTTCTTCCTAGTCAGGCAGCCTATAGCAGACACCTACCCATATTGTTCTGCTCTTTAATCCTTACCCATAAGCTCTCAGTTGGCTCATCATACATCCCTAGGCAGAGGTCCAGCCATTCCGGCTGTTCTCCCACATAAAAGGCAACTCCCCCTTCCTTATCTTCTTACTCTGCCTTTCCTTAAGAGCCAGTATCCCTCCATTGCAACATTCCACTTACGCAAGCCATCCCATCACATCTCCATGATCTCAGCAAGATCATAGCCCTACAACTGCACACAGATATCTAATTCCTCATGTTTACTTCCCATGTGGCTTGCATTGATGTACATGGACTTCAGAGAGGCACCCCACCATGCTGATTTCCTAGAAAGGGCTTTGAGGTTTCCCCGTAAGGGTGCTTTATAGGCACTTCCTTGCTTACATCCAAATGCTGGAGGCGACCCTGTTTAAGTCTTCTTTTGTTGATTTTGTTTTCCCTTTCAGGAACATCCCTCCAGGCCCTTTGCTCTCTCACAGTGCTGCTAGTAACTCTCTCCTCCCCTGTCGTTCCTGCTTCCAAGCCCTCCTTACCAGGTCAGCCATCCTGCCAGCAAAGGTACCTTTGCCCCCTGACCTTGCGGAGGTGGATCCCATCTCCCCCAAGCAGTTCTCTGTGTTCACAGAACTACAAGCCTAGATGCACTGTGTAAACCAACCTAAAGAATGCCTCCCCTTTAAAAGCAATTCTCTTCCATACCACTTCTGCTATTCGCTATACAGCTAGCTGAACAGCAGCCAGCTCAAAACACTGTCCTACAACTCCGAGAAGCATTCTCAATGGACTCATGTAACAGATTTTACAGCTAGTAAGAAGCCTGAAAACCCCTGAACAACCAAACATCATCACTTCAGTATTTGAACTAGAATCAGCTTTAGCTGAAAACCTAATCACTTTAAATATTCCATTAGCTTATAGAATCAGAGACTGGAAGGGACCCATAAAGATCGAGCCTAACTCCCTGCTCTACACCTAAAACTAAATCATATGACTAAGAGCATCATCCAGACACTCCTTGAACTCTGAATGATGCTCTTAGCAGTTCCAACTAAAATACTTACTGACAAAGGGTAAAGTCAGGGCTTGCTTAAGTATTGCCTTAGGAAATGTCACCATAGCTTCACAGACAGGGCAAATGTTCCCCTTGCTTCTGGTATTCCCAATTCAGTAAACTAAAACAACTGCTGATGAAATTAAAGAGGGTATTTGCTCTCTATGGTACTGCCTATTCAGTGATTTAAGGCAAGACACTGCCTGACAACAGGGCCAAACTAGAAACCAGATAACTGATCAAGATTAAAATTATTCTTTTTCTAGAGGACTCAGTCCAACTCATTACACAAATGTATGTATCAGTACAACTCAGTGTTGCAAACTGATCCTTATTTTAAGCTGGTTTTTGTATGAAAGATGTCATTTCTCAAAACTATCCGAGGATTTTTTTTTTTACATATATATACTAACAGCTAATAGAGATATTTTTAGGAAAAAATCTTAACCTAGGCAGCAAACGTACTGTCTTTCTGCCTGAATTATTAGCACAGAAGGAAGTTGGGCAACTGTTTCCCCCTCCCCCCCATATTTATTTAGAAAAAGGGTATACTAATGCCTTCATTTTTCAACATCAGGAAAAGTTATCCAGGACACTGAAAAACACCAAAACTTCTTTGCAAAAGAAACTTTATATTAGAAGAGATATTCAAGGGCAGATGAAACATTTACAGTAATTTCAGACACTGCCACTTAAATAGCAAGCTCTTCCCGAAGGTGAGCTAGCAAACACTCTCTTCCTTCAGCTTGCCGCCTTGTGCTGGCTCCCCAGCATGCTGAGCTGACCTTCAAGCTTTGTGTTTGGTCAGGGAGGCTGGATCCTGGCACTGAAGAAAACAAAATGTATTTCTATCTACAGAGTTTGAAGTTTATAAAACTTTAAAACAGTGCAAAACCATCTTGCTGGTCCAGCATACTGCTGCAATTGTACGGTTTTCTGCTGAAGAGAGCACTCAGGGTACAAAACCAATAATAAATAAAGTAAACCTGACTAAGCAAATGGCTGAACGATGAGATTCACATGTTTGGAAGAAATTACAAATCGCCTAAAGATCTTCCATTATCCTCCTTCGTAGAAGAGTCAAGTAAGGTTTAAAGCATATTTAGAAAGACTGGATGCTGCAAGATGAAACACTTCGCAAGTTTATTCACATGGAAAGCTGAAAATGATGCTTTGTCATCCTGTCAGTATCAAATTAGATACAATCTGCTCTCACAGATTTTAGGGCTCCAGTACACAAGTTAAACACTTGCAGGTATGAAATGCATCACCAGAAGGTCGTACTACTATAAGCATTTCAACTTGAGCAATGAGGATACCTTATCAAGAACACACATAAGCAAAACATACAGATTCTGTAACCTAGTAAGTAAGACAAAGAACAAGGAAAATTCACCAATACGTATTTTAAACTGTGTCCTCTTAACGGCACACTAAAGTAGTACACTGCTCAGAGAAGGACATGAGCTAAGAATGAATATTGCACCAAAACATGACAGGATATGGAAAAAAAAAATGGTGAACATCTTTTTTTAAGAATTGTTTTTATTTTTCATACAAAGTGTGCTGCAGGACTGTGTCTTCTAATTACAGCGCTGTCTACTGAATGACTACATTCAGATTATTTTACCCAGCAGTCAAGTACCCTCTGTAGAAGTCAAACCAAATTTTCACGCAAATCAACCACAGGCTATGAGGAAAAAACAGAAAGACTCGTGTGAAATATTTATCTAGTTAATTTCTGATAAATGTAGACAGACAATAATGAAATACACACAAACTCTAAAGGTAACTACAAAGGTAACTGCACTTGTGTTTATGTTTCAAACAATACTGTTCTGGGCAGCTATGTATAGGCAATTTGTGAACAATTAGTGTCCTCTGTTGTGCAACGCTTTTTGTTTAGGGATTTACATTTTAACATTTATTATGACTTTTTGAGGGCATTTGTGTGTACCTTATGGAAATACCACCCAATTAACTTGTTGTTATTAATCAAGTTCAAAGAGGAATGCAAAACTAGTCTTGTATTTTAACTTATTACTACCTTAAGTTTGTCTCCTAAAAGCTCTGTTGGCTTGATTTTACTGGGGGAGGTGGGGGATGGACAGGGGTAACACACAGAGCAGGAAAAAAACCCCCACAACCAAAAAAACCCAAACCCACACAGACTCTAAAGGGGAAGTACTGACAGACTATAGCTATAAGTCTGCAAGCTGGACGAAACAGGACTTACTAGTAAGGCATCCAAGCTCATTTTTGACATGCATTTATTTTGGATGTACCCACATGTATCAAAACACGAAATACTATTCCAGTTTTAGACTCACACCAGAAGCTTCATTCACTATAGTTATGCCTGCAAGTTACGTATACCAACCTTGATTCAAGTATGTAAGAGTTTCATCATATAATTTTACTGCTGGAGATGTTGCAGCACACATAACATACTGGAAGGGTGGATGTTTGGTCTCATTTTCTTGTGGAAGGCTGGAATCTTCCTGCTTGAAAATAGGCAGTGCCAAAACATCACTGAAAAGAACAAACAAATAACTTTGTGAGACTGTTGGCTCTGTTTTGCCTGAACTTAAAGAAAAAAAAAAAGTTATTTGTGACTTAAAAAACCACAGTGGCATATGTACAGAATTGTGTGACTCTGGGTTTGTTAGTGAAACCAACATGAGCAGTATCCAAAACATTTTCCACCAAAATTTTAGCTAGGATATATAAACAATGCTCTGGAATCTAAGCGGACAATAAATAAAGTTGTGGTGATCCTCTGAAAATTTAATCCTCCATTCTTGTCTCCATTGAAAAAAATCAGTTTACTCTTAACTATTCATCTGTTAACACAGGCAAGCTTGCCTAATACACATGCAGCTGAGTAATGCATTTACTTTCTTCTTAAAAATAATATATTCCCCAGTTAGTTACACTGTCAAAAATCTTTCTCCGCACTTCGTATAATTGTATCTAACCTATTAATTCTGTTGACATTTTTCAATCTTAACTTTTCTTAGGCTTTAGCAAACTGAGCAGCACAAATATGATTAAGCAGCAGATTCACAAAATTTAAGTTATGGGAAACATATGCCAACATACGCTTTACTTATAGATGCAAGACCACCAGAAAAACTTTGGAACTACAAAGTTTCTGAAGAGTAAAGAGCAATCCATACTGTCCACAGGCAGTGGTAAGAGACAGCTTCACCACAACCAACAAACACATCTTCTGCTTCCTACAGAATTAAATGTATTAGCAATACATTCGTTTTCCTTGTAGACAGTAATCCTCCATAAACAAAATTTCAAAGAGACTAGTGAGTTCTGTTCAAAGACAGTGTTTTTCTGCACTGAATTTTTGTTCACCATTAAATTCTTATCTGCAGATCCCTGAAGCTCTTTGAAACCTAGTTTCTAAACTGAAGTAAGATTTCTCACACCGCCTCACCTGTCGATTCGGTTTTTAATCTACATGCAACTTTGGTTTATTTCTCTTGCATCGATTACAAAATATATTAAAACTGATTGTGAAAGAATTATAAATGTCCTATCTGTATTGCACTATTATTTACTCTTTGTACCCTAAAATTTTTTGATGTCAAATTATTTTTTGCTGTTCCTCAGTCCTGTGAGAGCCTGCTTTATTTAAAGAGAACTCTAATTTGTCTTGAATTCCAGCTTGTATTTGGAAAATCAAAAAGTATCAGTCTCATAATCAATTTAAAAAGTGAAATTACAGTCGATATTTTTGTGTCATAGAAGGTTACAGTATAGACTTGGTCTACATAAGTATTAGGTATGAGGAGTGCAGCTGGAGCACTCCAGTTTTCCTTTCAGAGCACATGCCACATACAGGACGTTACCAGCTACATCATATTCCACTTCCCTGGATACCTGGAAGAAGCTATATTGACCTGAAAGAGGAAATACTTATCAACAGTGGAAAAAATCCAAGAAGTTTGTCTATGCCTTGTAGAGACTGTACACTCTCCCCCCAAAATAACAAATAGAATCAGAAAAGACCAAAAACCCCCACCCATAGAGGTTCCTTTTCAGTAGGAAGAAAGCACAGGAGTTGCTCCGAGCAGACACAAGAGCAGGTCAAGGCAGGATACTGTCCAAAAAAGCAGCACAAGCCTGCTGAGTAAGATTTCTCACACCGCCTCACCTGTCGATTCGGTTTTTAATCTACATGCAACTTTGGTTTATTTCTCTTGCATCGATTACAAAATATATTAAAACTGATTGTGAAAGAATTATAAATGTCCTATCTGTATTGCACTATTATTTACTCTTTGTACCCTAAAATTTTTTGATGTCAAATTATTTTTTGCTGTTCCTCAGTCCTGTGAGAGCCTGCTTTATTTAAAGAGAACTCTAATTTGTCTTGAATTCCAGCTTGTATTTGGAAAATCAAAAAGTATCAGTCTCATAATCAATTTAAAAAGTGAAATTACAGTCGATATTTTTGTGTCATAGAAGGTTACAGTATAGACTTGGTCTACATAAGTATTAGGTATGAGGAGTGCAGCTGGAGCACTCCAGTTTTCCTTTCAGAGCACATGCCACATACAGGACGTTACCAGCTACATCATATTCCACTTCCCTGGATACCTGGAAGAAGCTATATTGACCTGAAAGAGGAAATACTTATCAACAGTGGAAAAAATCCAAGAAGTTTGTCTATGCCTTGTAGAGACTGTACACTCTCCCCCCAAAATAACAAATAGAATCAGAAAAGACCAAAAACCCCCACCCATAGAGGTTCCTTTTCAGTAGGAAGAAAGCACAGGAGTTGCTCCGAGCAGACACAAGAGCAGGTCAAGGCAGGATACTGTCCAAAAAAGCAGCACAAGCCAGCTGAACCATCCCTTAGCTACTTCTGATGCCAGCTCCCCAAACCGAAGCCCAGAGGAGGCCGTATTCCTTAACTAGTTACAAAGGAAGATAATGTGAAACACCCACTTAAGAGAAGCCGACAAACTTAAAACAGTTTACTTATATAGACAACAGAAGCATCACATCCAGAGGTAGGATTTTTTTCATAGGAAGATTTCATAGATCAGTGGACTGCTACTTGAGGATGACTTCAAAGAAAAAACTAGATGCTGCATGCCTTGATGTTGGTGAAAAGGGCAGCATGAGCAGAGGGCAGCCCAGCACAAGAGGGAGCACTGTGATAAGCAGAGGGAAGCATCGTCCCAGGACAGGACTTCTGCACTGGGAACCCATGGAACCATGTTCCTCGCACACTCTGGCACATAAAACACTAGGTGGTGTTTTTATGAAGAGGAACTTTAAAACTGAAAGAACACGGAAACAATAACAATGTTTAAAAGACACATATCAGAGTCGAAATGCAACACAGAAGGCATGCAAAGCATCTCACCAATTAACCTGTAATTCTCCTGCAGCACTTGCTTTCACCTCACACACAAGATTAAAAAGAGAAAAATGAAAAATATCTTTCAAGCCTTCACTTTCCACCCACAATTTAAAGATAAAAATGCATCTGGTCTGGCTGTAGAATGTGTGCCGCAGTTAATTAACTAGTTAAATTAACAGACAAGGCACTGGAAGCCAACAAATACAAACAGAAGACAAATTTAGCATTCTTTACACCTGCTTTGCTAATACTTACAAAGTGGTAATGACTGCCACTGCGGAAGAAAAAAAAAAAAAAAAGGCATCCAACTCCTCAACCCTACAATTTAGTTGTAAAGAGAGCATAACAGGTGTTCTTAAACGCCACTATTCCAAAAAAATGCTCCAGCAAACAGCACAAGGCAAATGTAAGAATCTTCATTTATTTTCCCAGATAAAACCATACATTTTTCTTATACAAGAAAGTCTTCTAGAAACCAGTACATTCCAAAGGAAAAAGAAGCCAATGCCATTTAAAACTCCTTTCTAGACCATCTTTAAATACCATTTAAATACCATTTTGATTTGTTCACTCATAGAGAATGAAGTATCACTGTTCTCACATTTAAATGTACACTTGTTTCCATGTAAAAATAGGTAAAAGATGCAATCAATTCAAGGGAGTCAATAAGGTATGAATGAAGTATTTCAAATTAAGATTTTAAAATGTCAGTGATAAAGAAATGTTAACTGATTTAGAACCAACTATTAATTCCTCCTAAAAAAAAAGTGATGTACCTTTTCTGACTTTCAACAAGGAACTGCTATGAAGCAACTGGTCTGCCCTTCAGTCGCTGTCGTACAGCAACAGTGGATGATGGGTTTTCTTCAATACCTGTGACAACCCTACAGTTCAGCAATGCAAAAGTCTTCTGGGCAGTACTGGCATCAAGAGTTTCTGCCAGATAAGCTGCTCTCCCCCTACCCTTCCCCTCTACAAAATATTTTTCTGGGCTACATTGAGATCTCTATCAGTTCATAGCACAACCCAACACACAGCTACACAACTGAGGGTGCTAAAAATCTTACTATAGAGAAACCGCCATCCTACCAACTTGAGGGCAGACATAATGAGTAAAGCCCATTTCCCTCCTCATGACTGGCAGTAACAGAGATATAGGAATCAGGGAAGAAACTGCTAATGTCTACGTTTACCTAGGAAATGAGTGGCAACAGGCAGCTTTGAGAAATACGAGAACACAAAAAGCATCCCTCCCAGCCTGTTGTTTATCCTTACATTAGTTCAAACAGGGACCATCTAAATTTCAGTGACGAGCATTTTCTACAAAATAAAATTCATTGCTCACACAGCACACCTGAAGAAAAGATGATGCCAGGTATAGTCACAATCCAGAGTAGAAAACCAACAGGAAACAGAAATTTAGTATTTTTAATAGTCCTCTTTACTTACACTTAAGAAGAGTATCTTGTAAGCGATAAGCTGCGTATAATACATGGTATTACGTAGATCACGTCCCTAAAAACTGCGGAGATCCTAAATGACAGACAGTTTTTTTACCACCTCTAGTTTTACACTGATTCTATTAGAAGACCCAAGACAAAAAAACCCAGGAGAGCAGGTCAGCCTTCTCAGTTTCCTCTTTTCTTCCTCGGACCCCAGATACAATGTCTGCATTTATAATGAGTCAATGGCCCGGCAGCGCACATTATCTGCCCCCCAGTAAATCACTGGCAGCCTCCATGTTTATGTATACTTCAGCATCCTTTAGTCATTTTCCTGCTCACCTGGTGAAATTTGATTTGTGCTGGTCCAATGCAGATTACTGACAGGCAATTTTACTGCCAGTTTTGCTCAGGTTATTTAACACAGCAAAGTACCTCTTACCTAAACTGAAGCACCCACTGGCAGAGTTGCCCAGAAGGAAGAAAAATAAGTTTTCCAAAATAGCTACTCTCGAAATGATCTCAGGCTACAGGAGAAAAGAGCTTTAAGAGACTGATTCTGCTCTTTTTCTACCACTGATAACTTTTGATCTTGTGAAGTCAAAGACTAATTTACTTCACTTGTCTCATCTAAGTGAACTTTGGAAGCAAGCTGAGGTATAAATAAATAGTGATGTTTTGGAGAAGAAATAGCACCTTTTGTTAAGACTTGGTATCATTTGAAAAAGCAGATCTATCAAGATTTACTCTCCTGATAGGAGGAACTCTGAGACCAAATTTTTCAAACTATTAGCTCCAGTAAGATGTCCCTCACTAATTTGTTATCTGAAGTATTCAACTGAAAGCATTCCTTCTTCCTAGAGGGAGCAGAAAATTTTCCCAGAAAAACAAACAAAACCAGTCTTCATTACACACCAAAAGCAGGCAGTAAACACATCTCTAACATCCAATCTTAGTTAGCTGTGCTACAGAAGAAGTGCATACATGAAACTTCACCATACAAAAGTAGGAAGGCTTAGAAGAGGAAGCAAGGTGCGTGTTAACACTTGAAAGCATCCAGTAGGATGGATCGCATGGGATAAGCTATCCTGTGTTATGTAGCCTACACGAGCATAGTACAAAAAGACCAAGAAAAATGTAAGTTATCCTTCTCCCATACTTGTGAAATGTGCTTGTCAGCTACAAAAATCGCCTTCCTTTCAAATTTAAAATGCTCTTTTCAACACTTTTTCTGAAGCATTTAAAAAAAAAAAAACAAAAAACAAAAACCCTGCCTAATAATATTAGGGTCGCAAAATAAATGAAGAACCTCCTGTCCTTACCAGAACAGGAACTAGTATGTCATCAAAATTCAATGTGACCGTTCCATCAATCATCTGCCTTATCTGTCTTCTGGATTGTATACTTTTGGGTGTGAGTACTAAAGCATCCAAGAACATGCAGGTCTTTTGAAACTTTAAGGCATGGTTTACAAGGACAAACACCCTGAGAAAAATGTTTCTCAAGAGGTATTTGAATTAGAACTATGATCTCAAAGGCAAGCTCTGCGCTGTTAAGAGGTCTGAACAAGCCACAGGGAAATGTAAGGGAATGGGAGACCTGATGCTTCCTCACACTTTCCCTGTGTCCACAAAAGCAAGTCTGGCGTGAGACGAGAGCCCTGGAAGCAGTTGTTGGGAAACAACTTTCTGTGAAGCAGTTGTCAAGAAGTGCAACATGAATGAGAGAACAGGTGCAAACGCAATGCTGTTCTCAGGGATCCTACAACCCCGCATGCAGAAACTCAGCCGGTTAAAGGTCTCAACTTATGGGGAGTCTGGCACAAAACACGAAAAACCAACCAAAGAAAGAACAAAAATGCCACCACCAAAACCTGTGTCTTAAACTCCTGAAGGTACCATAGTGAAGCTGTAAGAATAGTATTTGTTCACAGTTACAAATCCCCAGCTCTCCATCCGCTCCTCCGACACAGGGAATTCAGGCAGCTGCTCTAATTTGTAGCAGCTACAGCACAGATTGCTCCTAAGCGGGAGAAACGCGTAAAGCATAAATGAGGGTAAACTTGCTGTCCTGTCCTCAATCCCACACATCCATCCACCATAAGAGGTGAGAGGGGAACAGAAAAGATAGTTACGCAACCTGAAGAGTCTTTCCCTTAAGAATTAAACTCCTTGACCTTTTGAAACATATTCATGCGTTCAACTGGGAAGAAGAAGAAGAAAAAAAAACCCCAAAACCAATGTCAGTGATCTAGAACATGAGGTTTATCTTTCAACATGTTTATCTGTGGTAACAAGGTAAGGAGGTTTAGGTTTGTGGTTTTTCTTTTTCCTCCAATGTCTATTTCCTGACAGGTATTTACATATTTGTGTGCCTGCACAAAGAATCAAGCTGCAATTCTAATCAGCACATAAAGTTTTATTTTACAGAGTCTAGATGTCAATGAAAATTATTTTTTCTACATTGCAATACATAAAAATAGAACAGACCACTGCAACAGAAGCTTTTTAATTTTATCTGCAGAAAATACAATCTACATCTTAAGAAAAAAAAATAACCAGGATACCTTAAGGAAGCACTCCTCTTAAAAAAAAAACATCATAAGCAGTAGCAGAGTCTCAAAAGAGTGGGAGGCGTTAGGGGAAGCATAAACAGTCATTTTGTCTGTCAAAAAGTAACAGCAGCCACAAGGAAAACAGGGCCTGAATGAGATAACTTTTTTTTTTTATTATTTTTGCATGGTGACTATGAAGTTAAGACAGTAGCTGTCATGACCCAATTAGGTTCATCAGATGCCAAAAAAAGGATCCCAGGGACCCAAAAGCTGTTGGAAGACAACACCCTCCCTCTCTTCTCCACCTGAAAACAAAGCTGAAGTTATAAGATGGTGGTCCCCCAAATCCTAACAGACCACCTCGATGGCTACCTTAGCCTAAACTTTGGAGGAAAGTTGATGTTGATGAATGGAAGTTGATGCATGTAAGTTGATGCAAGTTGAAAGTTCCCTCAGGCTCCAAGGCTCTCCACAGCACAGTAAGGAACAAGACTGCCTGCAGTAGGTTTCTGTTCTTTTCAACCAAGGCAGCAGCCAGCTCCATTCTCCAAAGACACACAGTGTTTGGGAGAGGCAGCAGAGTCAAACTGACTTGATTCTCCAAAAATGGAGGACTGTCTGGATGTATTTTCGTACAGTCTTTTGTACAGACTTCCGTGTTTCAGGACCAAGAGTCATTGTTTTCATTTTGATCTAATGAACTTCAGGTTTTAATCTAGAAATATATACCAAAATAACTACTCCTGAAACAACAATCAAGTTCCCCAATGGCAGGCTACAATTTTAGCACTACAAATACTATTGGAATTGCAAGCATTTAAATAAATCCATATGCTAAGCTTCCAAATTATGCATAAAAATTCAGTCATTAAGGTACTCGTCCATATAGTAAAATGCTTATTTAACTTATTTAAATCAATTCATTAATCAAGTAACTCATCGCATGAAAATTGGAATTCTGCTTGAGAAATGGCAGGCAGTTCCTGAGACTTATCTTTTCAATGAAGTAGCCTCCATTTTTTAACAGTTCATAGCAATAATAAGTGGTCCTAAAAATTACACATTTTTTTCCTGTGTTACAATGGATATTACGGCAGATTTGTAAGAAATGACTACGAGAGTCTTAAATCTATACAATGGTATCATTATCAACCGAAGTTGACAGCAATACTCAAAACTCACTATCACTAAAGGGACCATGTTTTTTATACAGGTTTCCAGGGGTGGGGGGTTATTTGACACATCTGACAATAATTATCATCAACTGAATTGAATTTTGTGTCTATAGGCAGTTTCTTACCACATGAGAAGACATTAGAACAGCAATCAGAAATACTGGGTTTCAAGATTTTAAGGAAATTCTGAGAACTGTTTAAAACCATGTGAATCTGCAGAACAATTTTGTCCAGTTAGCTTGCTTTTAAAAAAAACTATGGTCAATTGACATGGGGTTTTCTTAATAAGAATAAACACAGGAGTAATGTCATACATTCTACTTCAGGGCACCGACTGATCATCAACTTGAGGAAGCATCAACTACATTATATACAACCCTAATAGGTAAAAAGGGTTATCTGCAAGTCTTCCCAACAAAACGCAGGGCCATGTAGCTTGGGGCGCTCTCCCAGAGTTCTCCTTTAGACAATATTTCTTTTTCTTCTACTGTCTCTATTTTTAAGGAAGTGACAAGTAATTAGCTTCTACGGGCACACAGAACAGTGACAGAGTAATACCTTCTCTCTTCATGCTACGCCACTTCTCTTAGTCTTCCCCTCTCACATCACTTAACAGGCCATGATTTCCTTGAAGAAGAAATCTAAGCAATAAATAAACTAACTAACATACTTGCTGAAATCACTCCGAATCCAGCAAACTCTAATTGCAATTAGGTGATCCCTTTAACTATGCGTTCAGAGATTAAGTTACAAATATTAGCGGGTGTTCCAAAAATACTTGTATCTCATCGCAAACAAAGCGTGCAATAAAATTTAAGACTAACGTACAGCTTAGCTTGTGCAATATTACTTTTTAAGAGCTGTTTTTAACAGCTACAACTCTTTTTGTGGTAACTTAAAATATCCCAATAGGCAGGTATATGTAATGAAAAAACCACTTCGGACTTCTGCCCACCATAAAAGGATGACATGAGCAAAAGAAACAATCTACCCAACAACAGTAAAGATTAAAATTCTTGAAGTTTCAAGAAATCAAACAGCGTGCACTACCAGGAAGTGAACTGAAGTCTGCAAAAGGAAAGGGAAATCTTTAAAAAGCCATCCCAGTCAAAACTCAAGACTTCTAATCGTAAGAAATCCTAGGAAGAACTGGATCATGATAGAGAAGGAGGAATGGCTCTTAAACAGGAGCACATGCATTATCCATTGGTGTTTGCAGTGTGAAAAGATAACCAGAAACCGAATGCTGAGAAGCCGTCCAGGCAACTGCCATACCATTGCCCACAAAAACCAGCACGCTGCTTTGTGGGACGAATGTTTGCTTGGCAAAGACACAAACCGGGCAGAAGTGGAATAAAATCCAGATAAGCTGAATATAAAATGGGGAGTATTCTCATGAAGAGGGGTGAATCACCCTGTTCTCTGAACCGGCAAGTCCTCAAAGTTGTTTTTCATTTAAAAAAATAAATATCAAACCCCACACAAACCAAAAACCGCATCAAATACACATCCCACCATAAACCTGCTGAGCTCACAATCCCAAATACTGGCAAGAGTCCTCATTTCTATTCAGCTGAAACCCTTACTTATACCTTCTGTCAGAGATAGTGCAGTTCCAACACTTCACCTGCCAAGTACTGCCTAAAAATACATATAGTAGCTGAAACTTGTGGTGGCCTCCAAGTTTCAGGTAACCCTGAGAAAGAATGTGTCTTCCGTACAGGTTAGGCCATCAAAACTATCAAATGCCAGTGTTTTACTTCTCCGGACTCTCAAAATACTGATTGATCCTGTTGAAAACCTTAGACTAAAATGTCTCCCAGCGTCTCCAAAGCAGTTTCTCCTTTTCACACCAAGAAGTCGCTCGGAAATCCACACGTTTTGCCCATAATGGAAATAAAACGTACTTATTCCAAACAAGTACATATTTATCTTAACTTCGACAAAGCACACCCAAACACTTTTACTGTAAAAACCTGGAAAACAACCCAAAGGTAAGGAAACTGCCAAGCTGATGAAGAACAGAAAGAGAGCTACACCGCAGCAAAAGAAAAAACGAAACGCACATCACTGAAGACACCTACTACACAGGGTACTAAGACAGGGTAAACAGGCTGATTAAGGTACGACCGTGCCACTACCCTAGTCACTACGACAACGCTTACGTGCTCGAGGAAAAAAAAAAAAAAAAAAGCATTTTTCCAAGCGCTATCGAAAGCGGCTATTGTTCACCGCGAACCAGAATTACGTTCGGCGAGCAGGAGAGGCCCA
>NW_009260767.1:419044-425614 GCF_000687185.1 Egretta garzetta
CCCTGGGCACAGGCGGAGAGGCGGGGGCCGGCCCCGCCTTGCCCTCAGCCAGGCGATGCCTGGGAGCTCTTCAAGCACTGGGGAGGGCGAGGTGATGACTGTGGGCGGGGGCAGCCCTGCGCCCCCCTTCAGTTTGTCAAGCTCACGTAAGGCAAGGGTTTTTTACATCGCAATCAGTCAACTTCATGTTCTCAGAAGAGAGTGAAGGCAACAGAAGGAAAGTGGCTCACGTTGCTTGCCTTGTCTTGGCGACCTCTGTTACCTAAAAACCCGTGAGGAGCCTGCCCTAAAGAACCCAAACCCTGTTCTGGTCTAAAAGACCAATTCACAGTCATCAGTGCTCTGGGAAGATAGATAGCAGAAAAAGACAAAGCAGCACCTGCAAAGCAGAAAGATGTTTAGGTTTTATGCCTAGTATACTACCTAACATACGCTATAAGTATGCTACTTAATGTGAGGAACAAAATCTCAACACTTCTGCGCTCTGGACTCAAAAGTCTCCAGCTTGTTAAGACAAAAGCCTTCACAAATGTGAAGGTTCACATGGCACCTGTAGGCAGGACTAACCCAGAAATGACTGGAACTCAGAGGAACATACTCAGGTCAGAGCCCTTTTATCAGCTACTTACTAGAAGGAGGCTGCTGTAAATGAACACACAGCAACCAAGTAGAGCTAATGTCCTCTTCAGGTTAAACTGTATCCGTCTGTGGTAACGTGAAAAACCTATAAAGAATTTTCTTTGCTTAGTATTTGTTTCCTCTGTTTCTTTCTGGCCTTTGACTTGTCTCTTGGCCCATTTTATAGCAACTTAAGTCCATTCGGTAGGTTTTGAGATGCATTAAGACCGCCTTTCTCTCCTTTAACAGGCCAAACCAAGTTGAATCTGGACGTATTCAAGTAACATCAAATTTGTCTCTCTGGGATGAATTTGTTTTCTAAAAATTACTAAAGTAGCTTGATTTTATGCTGTTACTAAAATTGATTATTTTGTATTCTCCGAGGACAGGATCCAAGACGCAGCTAAGCTTTTAATAAGTAAATCTTGCTGATTATAATGGCCTAGTGAGTTGGAGAAGCCTAGGAGGGATGCAGGGAAGAACTGGAATTGCTGGTGGTTTAACTTTTAATCCTGTCCCTTCTGGTCATAAAATACTTAGTCCAGTGAGGGGGTGCTAATAGGGTAAGTAACCCACAACTTCATGTAAAGAAGGGGTCTCAAAAAAACTCAAATGTGAATCATTCAGAGGTTTGTTAAATAATTTTATGAGAAGTTTCATTAAAGTTATACACCCGGTGAGCAAACTACAGAAAAGCCTTGAGACTGTAAAATGTATTTTGATCGTATAGTTGCATGCTTTAAGTACAATTGCACAAGTTTTTCAAAAGATACAAGTCAGGAAGGCCCTCACTTCATTAATGATTAACAAAATGCTAGCTGTTGTTCCAAATGTACATACGACCCCCTCAAAGCTAAAGAGGAGCACACGGACCATGATTTATGATTTTTAAAGGCAATTTGTAAGTTAAGATTTGACTGCCAGCTTCTCCAGGAAATGGTACTGGTATTTTTGCTGCTGTAACTGATGTAAGAGTTCTCTTGCCTGTCTGTGGACAGATGAACAATTCATCTGCGTGTAAGAGGAAGCTTAAAAAAGGAAAACTTTATGAAGAGGGCATGGGCTTATGGACAGGTCACTAGCATAGGCACTAGCTACCAAGTTACAGCTTTTAGTGAGAAGAATTGAAATTATCACAGGCCAAATACCTCTTCTAAGCCTGACAAGATGACAACAATACCCAGAATTCATTAATTTATTACTATGATGCAAATACTTGTTAGCAGTTCCAAAGATGGATAACAACCCAAATGGTGGCATTAATTAATTTCAGTGACTCTTATGGGACATTTATGGTCCAGCTAAGAAATTAGCAGGCATTATTCAGGCATACAGCAGTAGTGGCTACAAAGTTACTTCAAACTATCATTGTAGAATTAGAGAGTTTTAATTGAGAACTCAAACCTTACCGTAAATGGACATTTGTAGATCTAAAGTGGACTCTATACAAATGAGGTAGCATAAATAACACTAAAAACCCACTTCAGTAAGTGATACAATACGAAAGCGGTGGTTTGTGGAAAACTAAAGGTAGTGCACTTTCTACTTCTGACAGAGATAAGTTAAGACAGGATCCAAGACCAGAGGAGCCAGATACAGTTTGATTTATGCACAGCAAAACTGGTTTATCTGCTTACTATATTTGCGTTAACATAGCTACGTAGCAGTTACAAGATCATAAATCGATGATTTTTATACTGGGAATTGTTTTCTTCTGACATAAATTCCAGCCTGTGCTGAGGGTGTCTTGAGTGGGTACAGTAAGACCCATACTCTTGCAGTTCAGTCTTTAAAAGTTGGGTAAAGCTTGTCCATGATAAGCAAACTGACTGTTAGCATCTCTGAAGGTGTTATCTTTTGCTATTTTAGGACACAAAATGTCTTTTTCTATTAAATTATAAATATTACAGTGCATATCTTTAGCATTATTTACATCCCCGGCTAATTTACAACAAGTTTTCTGTAGAGGTTTGTGGTTGCTTTTTGTTGTTTTTGAAGCACAGGCCTGTGATGTGTGCGCTTTCTTTGGGGCAGGTTCCTTGATCAGTCCCATTCCCGGACCATCTGGTGGGGATCAGCAGTGCACACAAACACTGCTTTCCAGCTAGATCTAGCCAGCTCCAATGTGCAGAGTTGTAGCTTCTTTTTGCCAAAAAGAGTTTTAAAATACCTCTAGGCAGGTAGTGATTACTAACAGAAACCTTGAAAACAAAAATTTTTCTATTCTGTTTTTCAGTTTTTAAACTAGCCTTGGGATTTTTTTTTAATGCCTACAGTTAAGATTCTGCATAGTGTAGTATGAATGGTAGCTGCTCCCATACCTTTTTTAATTTTTAATCCAATTTTTCTGTTAGTCTTCCCATAAATTAACTTCCGGGATGATTTGTTGCTAACCTTAAATATTTGCCCTATGCTCACGGAGAGTAGAGTCAAGTTCAAGCTATTTTAAAGACTAAAGCAAATAAAGAATACTGATTTCTGTTGCAAAAGTAAAGTTGTTCTTATTCTTTATGAGCAACAGTCTTGACTGGAAAAATTGTGGCACTTCTGATGCTGCCTGTATTCTACAGAAAACTAGGGTGGGTTTTAACAAAATAGGAACCATTGAAAATCCACATACTATGCACATATGCTACATTTTTTATGCTCTTGTCTTTAAAATTCCTATTCTGCAACATAGACAATATAAGCTCCACGCAAAGTCCCACAAGTTAGGCACGTGAGCCTGTTTTGAGGATGAGATTGCAGAATTTGTGCCTAAATTGTAACTATTTGCTTATCGGTAAGGCTGAGAGCAGAGGCTACAAGACAGAGAAGACTCCCTACGCTTTCTAGAACGATCACTACTTTCCTCCCAGCTCTCTCCCAAGCTTTGCTTACATGAAAAGCATTCAAAACTTTCTACCTGCCTGGTGGAATTGTCTAAAGCAGGAGTTAAGCATTTTGAGATCACCCTCCGAGCAGGTCAAACCCACAAGCCTAACTTGTCAGAGATGACATTCCCTGTGGCCCTGTCACTCCAGTTCTGCATACCCCCATCACCAGACCCACCGAATGGAACTGGGGACTTGATATACCAGAGAGCAAGCGCAGGCAAGCAAGCGCCTGATTTTGCAAATGTATCTGCGTAGATGTGTTCCGGGTGCAGTTTTACCGGGATGTGGGAGGAGGAATCCTGGGTCGCTCCTTTCTCCATCTGCTCTTCGCTGATGCTGGCGGGCACCCTGCCCTGCGGTCGATTCCTCTTTCTCTCTAAGCCTTGCTGGTGCCCGGATGTGGGACTGAAGCGTGGTCAGAGGACAGAGCCAAACAACTTGATGATTTTGACCAGACTGAAGCCCTAGTGCCTGAACTGGTTTGTATCCTTTCTCCTTACAGTAATCGGCCTAAGGGGCCAACCTGGTTAGCTCCTGTACACAACCCTTAATTTATGGAAGCATGACCCCCTGCTACGTTGTATTTCAATACCAAAACACAGATGCGTGCTGCCATCCAAACGTAAAGGCAGGTGCTCAAAAGTGCGTGGGAAGAGTAACTTCAGAGGGACTCGAATGGCAGATTTTTAGATAAGGGTGGGGAAACAGAAGCAAATACAAGGAAGCACTGAAGACAAGACAAGGAAATGGTGAAAATGGGCCCTGAGAAAAAGCCAGGAGGGGACGCACCTCCTCTAGGCTGAACAGAGGCTGAAGAAGGGGGGACTGGAAGCGAGAGCGGACATCCTCGCTTTTCCTTGCTGTTTGGTTCCTTTTGCACTGGGAACTGTGCACGTCACTTGTAAACAGGATTGTATTGGGGAACGCCAGCACCCATTCTTCATGTCTGGTTTACTGCTTGAGTCGATAGAAACAGGGCTGTGTTTGCTACCTATTTGTGTCAGCCAATCTAAATTTCAAATCACCCTGACCTTTGTATCAAAATGGATCAATTTTACAAAACTCCACTGCAGTTCCGTTAGTTTCACACGTTGGAATCCAAATATGGCCTCAATCCCCGTGCTGGTTTTTTTTAAACCTAAAACTTAAGGCATTTCTAATAAAAACATGCTACGCAACAAGTAGAAGGAACAGAAGTACCGTTGTGATAGAGCAATAGGCGTGAGACTACCAACATACAAAAAGCCACGTCAAGGTAGATGATTAAACTTTAGCATATTACTTTTTGGCTAAATACAATGTATGTAAACATGGTAGTGCTTCATAGAGAGAGTCAACCACATTATAAATTGAAACTCAATTAACATAAAGATTATCTGGAATCTATGAGCCTAGCTCTTGTCAAAGCATAATCATTTTTAATTATAAGAAAAATTTGAATACTGTACACAAATAATATTTTAGTCATGAAGAAGTAAAGTAGGTTCATAGCTCACAGGAATATGCTGATGCAATAAGCTATATATTGCATCAGAATTTCAATGCGATGCGTTTAGCCAGTGTGCCTGGACTGATACGACAAGCAGCCTGCAGATCCGCTGAGCAGCAGATAATCAGAGCAGATGTGAAACATCAAGGTATTGATAAGTCTGTATAACTTCATATAAACAAAGTTTTATCTATGGACTGCAAATGTAATTTGAAAAAGAAACAAAAAATTAACGCATCTGTGAATATATTAAGCAGTAGAACATTCCTATCACTGTTACTAGCACACATGGACCGTGGCGTGGTTTGTGAAAATCATGGAGTGAAGTAAATTACCACTATGTTGGCTGTACTGCTCAAACTATTCTCAAAGCGTCTACGATCACCTGCTCTATTGGAGGGCTTGAACTCGTGAATTAGCAAAAACTGTGCAGTCTGCATTCTTACGTGTTACAGCATTATAATCATTATTGTTATGAAAAATCATCCCAGTTCTTTTCTTACCGCAGGTAGCTGCTGTTACTGGCAGGATACTGGTGATGGTGATAATGCTCAGGTTGGCTGTGCCAGAAAAGCATTTTGGGATGAGATGAAGCGCTGTGCTCAGCTAAAAGGTGGTCACTGCAGCGATGGGAGAGAGGAAAGAGAAAACAAGTAAGTTCAGATTAAAGCTGCAATTGAGTTCCTCTCGCACCTTTACATTTAGCTGCTGCCAGCACGTTTGCTGGTGTTGCTCTCTCTCCGGAAGAGGCAGGTAGGTGAAGTCTTGGTTGGTCCCCACCTGCTCTCCCACTCCCCAAACTTGCTGCTGCCCAGCTGCAAGGCTTTATTACTGGCTGATGTGACACCAAGCACAGTTCAGACCTCACCAGCATCCCCATTGGATCTCCTCCCTTCCCTCCACGCTGCCAGAGCATTGCTGAGCAGAACTGTGCCTTACAGAGCCAGGAGGAACAGCAATTTCATAGCACTTCTGCCTCAGAGGGGCACAAGACTCCCTTTTTGTGCAGTCCACTCAGTACTTCAACGCTCTAACCTGTGTGGGCATGACTGACTGACTGAAGAGAGAAAGAAAAAAGGTGGAACATAAAGTGATCTCTTTAAGGCAAGCAAGCTGCCTTGTCGTTAGCGTTTAGACTGTATCCCTTTTGCCTGTGCATTCTGTACCAGTAGCAGGTGACTACAAAGTACTTCATAGTTACCTTCTTGCCATTAAAAAAGATTTAAAAAAAAACCAGTGAAAACACTGTCAAACCACAGGGAAAATATTTACTCCAACGCCCACCCACCCCACCCCTCACACACACAGTCTTCTAACAAAAAATCATACTCAGATGCAAACCAGGCGGTCGGTGCCCTCACGCCTCGCTGCCATTTGCTTGCCTGGGTTTGCAATATCTACTTTAAAACACACAAAATAGTACTGGTCGATCTGGCTAAGACCTTCACACTCAGAAATAAAAGGGGGCACGCGGCCAAAAAACCTCATCTGAAAATAGTTACCTGCAGAGGGCAGCCATTCTGCTTGAAATAGGAAGGACTACTGACAAGCAGTAGTAGCTTGCTTTTTTTTTTTTTTTTTTTTTTT
>NW_009260767.1:425766-426518 GCF_000687185.1 Egretta garzetta
GACGGTATTGTTTGTTTTTTTTTTTTTTTTTTTTTTTAAAATACCACCGGCACAGAAGCACACATTACCTGTTCCCTGCAGTTCATTCTATAAAGAGATACTTTTAAAAGGTATTGCAATATTGTGATAACACTTGGGCTACGAAAAACAGAATATCAAAGAGCAAAGTTCTGGAGAACAAAAAGGAATTATTTCTGAGTGATGGCAATATCCAGCAGTCAAAAAAAACTTCACATAAACAGCATTGTTGGTTGGTTTTTTTATGCCATGAGGCGGTTCTCCTTTAACTTACCATTCTTATTCAACATCAAACATCACAAACAAAACCCAAGGCCAGACTAATAATAGAAGAGGAAATGTAAATACGGGAAGAGAAACGCCCACGTGTGATGCTGTCCAGAAGAGCAGGCAAGGATTGGGATTCCTGGCTTAGTGATCCTAAGAGATTATTCTCTTCCAAGAGGCACCTAGGGACCTCAAGGAGGGCTGCCATAACACAGAGCTGCTTGTGTACAAGCAAGGACGAGAGCCTGAGGATTCTTTTCAAGGTCACATAAGGTTCCCTTTACGTGTCTATATGTGACTTAATAAGCATCCTTCTTGCAGATGTAAAGGGCTGCACGAGTCCCTGTGATCACTGCTGCGTTTTTTAAAATAATTTTATTTCAGTGACTGTAGAAAAAGAGTATGTATCCTGCTATCCAGTTTGCTCCATCTGCTGGCAAGTTGTAAAATAAAAATCATTGTGTCTC
>NW_009260768.1:0-36638 GCF_000687185.1 Egretta garzetta
AAAAAAAACCTTGAAAATGGCTGAGAGGAAAACTATTTTTAGATCTGCCATGGATATAGGACAGGTTATATTCTTACAGAGTATAAAAAGACTGTCATTTCAAGACTCAAGTAGGCTGAGAGGGAGGCAGCGGGACTTCACAGGGCCTTTGCCTTGGAACCTCCTCTGCATCCAGGCACCATTCCCTGCATCATGCCTTCCCCTGCCCCCAGGTACTGAAAAATCAGACAGATGCCCCGTTAGCACAGGCTACATCAGGGGTTTATATGAAGCAAAATCTGGCCAAACATAACAGAATGACCCCGCTGGTTACACATTTCTGAGGCAGACTGTCCATGCAATCAGCACCAGTACAAGGACCACTACAGAAGGAGATAACCTCCGTCATTTGCCCCTTTCTTTGTTTCACAACATTTTACAGCTGACACAATCTTCCCAATGCCCAGCTTCTGCCTGAGCACCCGGCACACTTAAATGACCTCAGGTACGCAAACCAGGGAGGGAAGGTCCTGCGCTATTCCTGATCCACGGGCACAGAGCATCCAACTCCTTGTGGAGGGGGAGAGGCGTTTTGTGCCCTATTGCCTGTGAACAGGATCCCCCTGTGCCCTTTTTGGGCACCCAAGGAAAGCAAGTGGCATTGCCCCCCCAGGGCCTTCAGCAGTCCCTACTCCATGGTCATTCATCGACCCTGGAGACCTGCCCAAGGGGATGCTCCAACACAGACCCATGATTTCAACACACATTTGATGCCCAGCTGGTAGGCTTCATCCCATTGCTTTATAAGCAGTGAGAGGAAAAAAAAGCCGGAGAAAGACGAAATGATGCTTTGAGTGGCTGGATGCAGTAGAATGACTTAGTGACATGAAAACTGTAGGCCAATTTGGATTTTATGAGATATAAAATCCAATAGGTTCAGGGCTGCTTTCCTATCTTCACATGCGACTCCAACAGCTTTGAAGCTGCCGCTGGGGCTATGTTTCCTTTCTCTAAGAAAGCTTTTGTCCACCAGGGCCAGATGGAGATCTCAAACCTCATTTGCAGCAAAGCTAACATGCCAGAGACAACATAAAGCGATAACTTGAATGGAAATGCTGATGCCAGCTTAGGGTTTAAATATTCACAATATCCCTGCTGTCATTTCAGTGTCAAAGATAGTAAGCCCAGATAGACAGACGTACAGTACACAAAGCTGTTAAAGAACCTGGCACTTTTTTAAATTTCCATGTTTTTATAACAGCATTTGATCTGTTTCCCCAGCTACCAAGGTATGACTAACTACAGAAGAGGTTTGACATAAATAGCGTATTGTATTTGAAATTAATGTCACATAGGTAAGCGTGACTGGGCACTTCAGTCCGGAGACACGCTCCTACTGAGCAAGCGACTCAGTCCCTGGCTCCCAGTGTCTGTAGCTGGACGTGATGCTCCTCCAGACCTTGTTCCAAATGATCCATTTGCCGAGTCACTCCCACAGAAAGGGCCACAACTGTAGCATTTGCAGGAGGAAAGCAAAGGGCAGCCAACACAGAGAAGTCAGCTTAGAAATACGAGTGGCTGTGGACTGGGAAACGCTCTGTTGCATTCGCCCGTCTCCGGGGGGGCTGAGCGCGATGCCATGGCCACGGGACCCCCGACAGCCACGAGCTCAGCAGTGCCCTGCGTCCCCCCGCTGTGAGCTGATGCCCGTCCTGTGCTCCTTGTGCTGCTCAGGGAGATGGGCGATGCACAATACCAGGGCAAATGTTATTTTGCAGTTTGTGAGGAAGGTCTGGGGAGGCAGAGGGCTCTTGGCTCCAGCTCTGCTCCATGCTCCTACTGCTAGGTAGGTTTAATCAAAGAAATGCACATACAAGATCCCCAAGCTTTCAAGAGAGGTACCCAGTGACAGCTCTGCCTCTCAGGGTGCAGCTTAGCACTGCTCCCCCTCTCCAGGATCCGAGTTGGAAGCTGCTCAAGACATTTTATAGCTTCGTGATATTTTTAAATTCTTATTTTATAGGCTTTTACATAACACTGCTGCTCACCTGTTTGAACAACCAGCTTGCATCCACCCCTCCAAAAAGCACCAGGTGTGCAGACACATTTGGTGGGAGCACATTGCAGGCACTGAACTGTCATCAACCCAGACATCTCCCCTGCTCATTTGCTTTGCACCTGTGCCCTCTTGGCATCGCAACGCAGAAAATTCCCCAGGCACAAAGCCGGTCTTGTAAGACCTGCTCTGTCCAGTTTCTGCTTGCAGGGGCTCTTCTGCAAAAAACACGCGAGCTGATTAACAAAGGGATCATTAAAAAATAAGAGTTAATGCTCTACTGCTTGCACATCCACATCCAAAGAGCACAACAGCATGAGGTACATCAATGCTGTGCTCCGTGTGCATCGTGGCCTGGCAGGGCCATGGTAGGTGAGCAGGCAGAAGGGAGAGGTGGAGGCTGCAAATACATTCCAGGTTTGATGCTCTGTCATAAATGTAAATTCTCATTTGCATTAAAGCCTCTTTAGGTTGGCAAAGCGAATTAATAGGGCAGCAGTGGAAGTGATCATCAAGCTCATGATGTTCTTGCTGACCAACACAAGTGAGCTCATAGCTCGCTGTTTGTCCTCAGGGCACTGGCCCTGCAGAGGTTACTAAAACAGCAACTTTAGATGCTGGGAACTTCCAGCTATTTTCCTGCTAATGCTCCAATAGCCATTTTCCAAGATACGATGCAGGTAGCAGGAACATCATTCCCCCAGAGCAGCATTCAGAAGCAATACTCATTTTGCTCTCCTCCAAACAAGAGGAATCTAGCCATACCTCAGTGATGGATAGGATTTGTATATTCCACCAGTGGATCCATTTTATTTTATTCTATATAAGCACCATTTTTCTCCTTGACTCTCTTAGTGCATCTGTGCTCTGTATCTCTATAAAGCATCAGACCTGGATTTGCTATCTCTTCTCCATCTGCCTTTCTCTCTAGGTCTCCTAAGTGCTCCTCTCCCATCTAACACAGTCAACCTTTACATGCGAAGGGAAATGTGTTATTCTGGTAACCCAGTACAATAAAATCAACATGCTGCCCAAGTGTACCTTGAAGAGCCAGCTGAGCTGTGCCTTGCACGGTGCAGAAACAGCCTGGAATCTCAGACCAAAGCCAACAGCACTGAACCAGCGCAACCCAAGAGTGACTCCTCCTCCCAGACTGCATCTAGAGCCACATTTTGCTGGGGGCTGAGGGTGCTACTGTCCTGGTTTCAGCTGGGATAAAGTTATTTTTTTATAGAAGCTAGGATAGTGCTGTGTTTTGGATTTAGTACTACAAGAAAGTTGATAACACACTGATGTTTTTAGTTGTTGCTAAGTAGTGCTCAGACTACTTAAGGACTTTTTGAGCTTCTCCTGCTCGGCCAGGTGCATAACAAGCTGGGAGGGAACACAGCTAGGACAGCTAACCCAAACTGACCAAAGAGCTATTCCAGACCATAGAACATCATGCTCGGGGCAGGGGGGGATAGTTGGTCAGTTGGTTGTGGGGAGTGATCGTGGCTCAGGGAGTGATCACGGCTTGGGACGGGCTGGGCATCGGTCAGCGGGTGGTGAGCAATTGCATTGTGCATCATTCGTTTTGTATATTCTGTTACCATTCTCATTATTACTATTATTATTATTTTCTCTTATTAAACTGTCTTTATCTCAGCCCACAGCTCTAACCTTTTTTCTCCTTCCCAATTCTCTCCCCCATCCCACTGAGGGAGGGGGGAGTGAGCGTGCGGCTGTGTGGTGCTGAGTTGCCAGCCAGGTTAAACCACGACAGCTACAAAGCCAGATGGATCTACCGAGAGGGGTTAGGCTTCTCAAAGAGCGTTTCACTGAGTGGGAATACACTGTCATATGCGCCAACATGGTCACACGAAGCCGTGCCTGGTTCCCAGCTCTCCACCAGCTGTGCCAGGAATGCACAGCAAACACCTAGAGAAACAGGTGATTTTGTGGACAAGAGGATTTTCACTGATGAAAGACAGACACCATCAACCTATTTATCCCACAGCATCTTCTGCATCCTTAATATACACAAAATAGCGTTTTCTCACATTTCCAGCAGTGCTCTAATGAGGCCCTCACAGAAGCTCCACCACCTCCTTCTCTTTAATTTCAGTATCATCTCCAAACTTGCTCCTTATTCCCTCCAAGAAACGTTTAGACACCCAGCGGTCCAGCTTGCCCCCACAATGCAATTTCACTGACCAACTCGCAGCGCCTGGGCAAGCTGTCAGTGACCATCCCCATGCGTTTCACCTTGCTCCGGAGCAAGGCCAAGCCAAGGTCCTGCTGCCCACGGATCTCCTCCTGCTTTTCATGCAGGTGACCTGGCCCCCACCTGGGAAGCCTGTAGCCATACAAAGTCCCCATCGCTGTCCCCAACTTTCCTTGGACCTGGGCACGCACGTGCTCCTCCCTCCCACGGGCACGGACTATGAAGTTTTGTAGCAGTAGGGGCTGAGCAGAATTCCCTTTGCAAGATAGTATCCCTCTTGCCTTGCTTTTGCCAGGATCTGCTGATATTCAGCCTCTTTGAGGTTTTTCTTGGGGAAGGGAAGGGGGGAAGCATTTGTTTCCCAGTTGCAGATTTTCTCCTACACTTACATGTTTGTCCATGGAAGAAAAAAAAAGAAAAAAAGTCCTCTATTGTAAAACTTGTCAAATGAGACCACCCAAGTGGCTGAAGGGAGGGAACTGGGAAGGAGGAAGAAATGCCTTGAAAACCATTTTCTTTTTGATGGTTTAGAAAGGGAATCGAATGTTATTGTCTCACTTTAAATATGTTCTTTATGAGGAGGTCATGTAGCAGGCACATCATTTTCTAATTACAACCATGCAGATAACATGGAAACAAAATATATGGAGATTTTCCAAAACAGAGGACGCACTTTCAAACAATATACTGTACAGTTCATCTTCCAAGTCCCAAAATAAAGCAAAGAGCTTTACTCAGAAGGAACTAGATATAGTTGTAAGTTGTTAATTGCTTCCTTTTACCCGCTGTTTTATTGTCAACGGGAAACCTAAACCCAGTCACTGGATAACAACTGGAAAACGTTGCCTGGGCTTTGATGGAGTTTTCTCAGGATGGGCTGGTGCTGTCCACAGAAACAGCCTCACTAAACCCACTTACAGGAAAGGGGGAATTCAGACCCACTCTACCACCACCAAGAGCCAGAGAGATTTCCCAGCAAAACTTGCTCACTCCAAATTGTGCATTAAGGGAATTGCATGATCAAATCCCATTAAATTGACAGGAAATGAGGCTTAAGTGAAAACCAGTGTTCCTTTTTAAACATCTCAGCACTGCAGAGAAAGGAGGGGACCTGGGGCTTTGTTTCCCACGCAGAGAGACGCAGGGCAAGTGAGGGAGCCCTGAACCCTGGGAGCCCCCCTGATGCTCCCATTGCCAGCACCAGGGCAAGCACCACTTCATGCCACTCTCTTTGCCTGGGCTTTGGGACCCTACCTGCACGGCACTGACAAAGGCAGGCTTTCTCCCCAGGATGCTGCAATTTCTGTCCCTAGCTTGGGACGATGTGAAAGCCAGCGTGTTCCCAGCTGGTGGATGAAAGGAGGCGTGGATAAGGAGGGTACCTGCAGGGAACCTGCCCCCTGCACAGCACCCACCGCTCTGCAGCAGGGGAATGAGGTCAGATGCACTTCCAGGATCATAGAATGTTTTGGGTTGGAAGGAACCCCTAGAGGTCATCTAGTCCAACCCCCAGGATCTAGTCCAATCCAGGGGTGACTGCTATTCCAGAGTTGCTGGGATTGATTTTCCCCACCGCCTCTCTGGTGCTTCAGCTCCCCAACCCAGGTTTACTGGATAGGAGAGAGGTGTCCTGCACCATCCACATGCCCTGGGACACCACCAGGGTCCCAACCCTCAGGCTGGCCAGCAGGGCTAGACATGCTCTGGACAGGACCAGCGCAATGCCAGTCTCTCCACGGAGATGGAAAGCAGTAGAAAAGGGCTGGGAATGTGTCCCCAGGGTGCCCTTCTTGGTCTGTCCCACCTGCTGAGGTTGAAGGAGGGGATGCATTTGGGTACAAAGCAGGGTCACAAATTATCTCTGCGGTTTTATCCCTCCCCGTTTTTACCTCCACTAGAAAAAGCATCCTATGAGGAGCAGTACTGAGAACTACTTTGTGCTAAGCTTAATCTCTGGCCTAAACAGGGAGAGCCAAGGCAGATCAGAAGGCCTGGTGAGCACCAGGATGGAGCAGGACAACTGCTGGCCAGTCCAGGATTTCTTCAACCTTCTCTGCACAAGAGGCGGCACAGCAACTTTTCGTGTGTGTTTGTTCATAGCTCTCCAACACACATTTTCCCAGCAGACAAAAACCTTAAAGTGTCACTCTGGCTCCATCCAGCTGAATTTGACCATAATGAGTGATCAGGGGTTTCCAAAGAGGGTAATTGAAATGTGTTTACACTGCCACTAACCCCCCTGCTTTGTTTGTCTAAGATGCTCAGGATAAAGGGATGTGTCTCTGGGCTCTTTGTATCTGAAGTAACACAGTGGCCTGTAATTGAGAGTGGAGCACTTTTAGGCTTAAGTGTTCTAGTTACAGTCCTGTATAATGATAAATTATCGTGGAGGGAAAGGGAAGATCACGGGCTGGAGCCTGAGCTCCACCGCACCAGAGGAAAGTCTGGTTTGGGAGAACCCAGGGGTGCTTCTCAGGGTTCTTCACTCACAGCCTCCCCTGTGAAAAGCAAACCCTTGTTTCTCCTCCACTGCATCTGCTCCTGATGCTCAGGACTGCAAACTTCATACACACCACAGCTTAAGTAGCTTCAAGCTTCTGGCCAAGTACAAAATAACCCTTTAATAGCCCCCGAAATAACCAATCTCCCTGGTGCAACCAGCACACCTACTGCCCTTGCTGGTACCAGTTACAACCCCGAGTGAAGCTCAAGGAACCCGACTTTCCTTATGGTCTTTTCTTTAGAAACATGAACCGGGAATACAATTTCATAGGATCTCTCCAGGATAAAAAAAAGGAAAAAGCACTGAATGAAGCAAAAGGAACCCATGTTAAGGAAATAAAAAGAGCAGCAAAGGACAGAAAGGGAAGGCAGGAGCACACCCCAGGCAAAGCAAACTGCTCTTTTTGTTTAACACTTTGCTGCCCAAGCCTGCCCAGCATGAAAAAAAAACCAAACCCTTTTAACAGGAGCCAGAGCTGGAATTCACACCTGTAAGCTGGACCTGCTGCTCCCGGCGTGGGGATGGCCACAAAGACCCAAGTCAGCTCAGATCAGTGTCAGTGCAGCGGGTGCATAAAGGCAGCTGAGCCCTCCCCTTTACACTGGATTACTCCAGAAGAAAGCTGCATTTGTTTGAGGTGGTCTGAATAGGCTTTGGAGGGTTTTTTTTTTGGGGGGGGGATGTGTGCGCTTTTTTGGTTTGGGCTTTGGGGTTTTTTGTGGCTTGGTTTTGTTCAGGGTTTTTTGTTTTGTTTTTAAGTATCCACTTTGTATCTTTTTCTATCCCCAAAAAGGAGAGGAATTCTGCAAATCCACATTAAAGCCTCCCTGGGCAGCAGCGAAGGGGCTGCACCATCAGTGGGTTCAGCCTCCTTGCGCAGGAGCACATCCCACCACGATGCTCCAAACCGCCCGTCCCCAAGATCCAGCTTGAACAGAACACAGCAGATCAGCTGCTGACTGATCCCAAAGCCCTTCACCGATCTCACACAAAACACCATGAAATCCATTCACTAGAAACAATTTCCAACCTGGAGATGGTACCATGTCCAAAAATCACAGGAAAACTGCTGTTTTTCTAACACTGCTCTGCCTGTTTTGGACATCCCCTTTTGGGCTTAATCCTGGTCCCCATCTCAGCCCAGAAGTGCAAGTTCAGCCCCTGGCAAACAGCAAAAGTGTGATTAATACCACATGATAATTGCAGGAAAGAGAAAGCCCTGATCTCCTGTAACACCCCTGTCAGAGCCAATCTGACAAGTACAGGGGTCCACAACATGGAACTATCACCCCACGTGGCAGCCTGGCTCCAGGGAGCAAGGTTTGAGCAGCCAGTGCATTTATAAATTCCACATTGCGCTGCCAAGCCTAAACATCTCCATAGCCAGGATCCTATGAGACCAGTGCTGCTCTCACATGACATGTGGCAACCGAGCCAGCGGCCAATGCTCACCATGGATAGAAGCTTTTCTCACCCAGGCACTTGCCCACAGCAGGAGGTAGATGCTCCTAACACAGCTCTGTGGAAACACTTAGGAGGATCCATGTCAAAGCTCCCAAGATGTTTTGCTATCTTAGCATTGTACATCTTTCACGGATTTGGGCTGTCATGGGACTGTCAGGTACCCCTCAAGGGCAAGTCACTGAGCATAAGAGGAACATGGCCAGCAGGGTGAGGGAGGTTCTCCTCCCCCTCTACTCTGCCCTGGTGAGACCCCACCTGGAGCACTGGGTCCAGTTCTGGGCTCCCCGGTTCAAGAAAGATGAGGAACTCCTGGAGAGAGTCCAGAGGAGGGCAACAAGGATGATGAGGGGACTGGAGCATCTCCCCTGTGAGGAAAGGCTGAGGGAGGTGGGCTTGTTCAGCCTGGAGAAGAGAAGGCTGAGAGGGGACCTCATCAACACGTACAAATATCTCAAGGGTGAGGGTCACGAGGACCCTTCTCAGTGGTGCCCAGCGCCAGGACAAGGGGCAATGGGCACAAACTGAGACATAAGAGGTTTCAGTTGAATGTGAGGAAAAACAACTTTACTCTGAGGGTGCCCGAGCCCTGGCCCAGGCTGCCTGGGGGGTTGTGGAGTCTCCTTCTCTGGAGATATTCAAAGCCCGCCTGGACAAAGTCCTGTGTAACATGCTCTAGGAGAACCTGCTTGAGCAGGGGGGTGGGACTGGGTGATCTCCCAAGGTCCCTTCCAACCCTTGCCATTCTGGGATTCTGTACCCAGTGTGTGCACCCCCTGCCTCTGCAAGAGGAAGGGCTGGGCTCTTCCTCTGCTACTTCAACCTCCCACCCAAAGCTGGGATGCACCTCGGGACAATCATCATCCTCAGGATGCATCATTTCCTCCTGGCACTTTACAGCAAACAACAAGACTTCCCCCAATCACATTCAAAGGTGCTCTGAGCAGAGTCGCCTCTCCTCCCAGTCCTAATAAACCACAACAGTAATTAACAACCAATAGATCGATGCTGTAATTTCTGTCCTAATTATGGGACAATTTAAAGCCCAGCATCTTCCTCATTCTGCATATTTCTTTCACCAGGCAATTCCAATGAGGTCAAAATTATTTTCCTTCCTTTGCTCTCATCTCCTCAAAGAACAAAAAGAAGTATGAAAAGAAAACACAATATTTATTGTAAATCAGTGACTTCTGCATTAAAATGATCAAAGTGTGTTTGCTGCACACTTGAAGTTCAGATGCAAAGGGATTTCCAACTTAAATAAATAAAAGATTATTTTTCTGTAATGCAAATTGAGAAGGAGCAATCCACACCAAGTAGTCAGACATGCTCTGCAGAAGGACCGTCCCACTCCTCTACCCCACACATTTTGCATGGCTGATGCTCTTAATCTTTTGAAAAGAAACACCACTCCACCAGGGCATGCTAATGCACGCCAAGGGGAGCAAGTGGACTCTACTTGATATACGATTACAATATGCAGCTTAGTCATATAATTTCTCAGTCATATAATTTCTCAGTTCGGATATTGATCCTTGGGAGGGAAGCACTGTTGGGAATAGAGTGAAGCGGAGGGTGGAGAAATATCTGCCGCCTGTTTTCTCATCTAACAACTCCCTGCAGAGGCAGAGCCTTACCCACCCCACATACCCAAGGCGTGACAAGAGATCAAAACTCACTGGGGACACGCACTGTGCCTTTCAGGTAAGTTATACTATTATTAATGATCATAAAAGAAGCTATCAAGGTATTTTGCATTTCTTTCATCTGGCAAGCCTGCAAGCACGTTTATTAATTGAGGAAGCCTCACTTTTCTGCAAGGCAGGTTTTAGTAGGAAACCAAGGCGCAGGGACCACGCTGCTCACTGGGCACAGCCTGGGCAGGGGCTCAGCACAGCCTGGCCCTGAGCCCAGCACCAGCATGGTGCAGCATCAGCCTCCTACAATGGGGAATAAGGCAACTGCCCCCCATACATAGGGCAGCACCCTGCCCTCAGCACCCAAAGCTCACGCATCAGAGCCGACTTGCAGCCAATCTGCTTCGATGCCAGGCTGGTGTGAGCCAAGCAGCGCAGCTGAAATTTGGAAAATACTCCATATTGCTGAAAAAACAGGTATCACTTGCCACCCGGCATTGCCTTCCTGCAGCCACAACCCTCTTTGCCCCGTTACCATGCTGCGCCTTAGCAGTCAACACATCGAGGTGCAGCACACTGGCACCGTTCATTTTTCAAGGACCGCTAAAGCTCATACGTGACAGTGGCACTTTGGCAAAGATGATGCTTTCTCCCTTCATGTGTTTTCGGAAGTTGTTCTGGTTAACCCCATGACCACCACAGCTACTACCATCTCGTGTGTCAGGAGCACTCATTCATCCCAAGGAGACATATGGAACGTGAAGTCACCGGAAAAAAATCCCCACTGAAGATTAGGGACACACATCAATATGTCCAAAGGGCAGCAAGGGGATTAGCACATCAAAGTGACTAATTAGGGCAGCAGGCTGTTTCTGAAACAAGACCAGTGCCAATTCGAGGGATGGGAAGCGGAAGTTGAACCTGAAATATTTGTGGCAGACTCTTGGATCCTGCGAAAACCGGTACATATGTTTAACTGCATGTAAGTGAGTACTTCTGTTAAGTGTGTGAAGCAAAACACGTGCTTAAGTGTTTGCAGAATTCAGGACTAAATCTAAAACTGATGGGTAATAGGGGGATCAAAATTTGAGGAGAATAAGTTCACTTGCCCGCCACAGCTTCAAGCAAACTGTTTCCCAAGATCCACTAGCAAAGGGCAAAGTTCAACCTCAACATAGTCAAAGCTCACTTGTACAAGTCCAAACTTTGTCAAAACTACACTAGGTTTTTCAAGTTTTCTCACAAAACCAGGACAAGCCCAGAGCAGCTCCAAGACCCTGCCCAAGGATCATGCTGCAGAGCTTGGATCCAGACCAAAACTCTTCCAAAGTTCAGGCCTCTTCTGTCCTCCATGGTTTGTAGCCTCCAGCTCCCCAACACCCTTGCACAGACCTTGCTCAACCCAAGGACAGTCTGTGACAGCCTTGTGGTACATGCTCACCCTGTAGGTGAGGACCATGACCTGAGCATGGACGCTGTGTTTTTAAGTCAGCTAGAGCATCATCTGCTGTATCCCAGCTGGCAGGACCCAGCTCAGCAGCTGGAAGTCTAGAAGATGTCTTTTACTTACACATCTGGGTGAATAACTATATTAATGTTCAATTTTTTCAAACAGAATAAGAACAGTCATACGCATTAGACATTGCTCTATGTATATTGTGTACCCCATAATTAGCAGGTAATATTCACTCTTTAATTTAAAAAAATGTTATGCTAAATAGAAGGATTTTTGCTTAATTACAGGCTAATCCTATTTCCTCAGAACATGTGATATTTTCTTATCTCCCCAAATGGAAAAGGCACATTTGAATGGGAAGTACGTTTGTGTGTTATCCTGTGACATACAGATTCACAGAGAGGTCTCGATCTTCAGAAGGGCTGTTTGCTGGAAAACAGCAAGGCAAGCTCTGAAGCATTACAGCCCAGGGGGCAAAGGAGGCACCTTTGGGTTTGGGCAGTCCTTGCTTGAGCCTCATGGGTCTGCCTTACAGCCCCTTCAAGGCCTCCTACATGATGCTAACCATCAGCAAACCTGGGGATGACAGCTCCTAAATGAGATACATCAACTGTTCAGATAATGGTCAAAGCATGGACTCTCATGCTGCAAAACCTCAGTCCCTACCACCAAGAAAGGAACAAAAGGGCTCAGGAGAAGAAACCTCACGGAGGGACCATGCACTGCTGCAGCAGCAGGGACCGGGCAAGCAGCCCTCATCCTGGTGCTCACCACAGCCTCACATCAGGTACCCAAGGTTGGCATCCTCGGCACCACGCCCAGCCGCAGACAAGGAGGTTGGGCAGTCCCATAGGATTTTCATAGACATATTCATGATATTAAATATCTTGCCACAAAGCACTGGCTGCATTTGGAGACAGACACTGGGGCTGGTTAAATAAGACATCCTAATTAAGAGCTGTTATTTCTCTGAAGGCCCAAGGAATTGAAAATTTTATAACTAACTTCACCTGACAAAGTCTTATAAGAGTTATCCTGCCAAATTATAGCTAAGAGAAACCAAGGTCCAGGGAAGCAAGGTAGCAAACCTGACGTTGGATCAGTGGCAGGGCTGAAACCACCACCCAGGCACTGGCTGCCAGCACCTTCCTCTAACCACCAGACTCGGTGGCTTTTGTGTCTCTCCTTTCCATTATGCATACCCTTCCCTTTTCCCTTAATGATTTAGTGATGTTTGTTCCCTCACACTGCATGCAGACCTTGCAGATCAAAATAGCCAGTCATCTAAAAAAAATTCTTTATCCTTTGTTCTTCAAAGAAACCAAATAATCTCAATCCTTTGAGAAAACTCAAAGGGTGAAGGCAAAGCATCAGGACTTAGGAGAACAATAGCGGTGTATCCCCCGATGAACGAGCATCTCTAGTGCTGTGTGGTTATTAAAAAAAAATTCCTTGTAGTGAAAATTCTTGGGTCAATTACTTGTTGCCACAGGGAGATTTCCTAGGAGTTTTATTGTTATTATCACTATTCAATGATTATATGTAGCAACACAAAGGTGAATTTTTATGGGAAGAGATGCAATGTTTGGTAAATCTTAAACAACAGAAAGTAGAAGGGGGTGGAGTGATGGGGGATCAAAGTCCCTGCGATCCCTGTAATGCTTTGGAGCCATTTACTGCTGCATTCAGTGGGCTGAAGTATTTTCCCCCACTTTGGAAGGTTAAGCAGTGGGGTGACAGCATCTGGACATATAACCACAACACTTCTGTAGCAAGCGATGTCCACTTTGGCCAGCGCCGGTCTCGCTGCTCTGTCCCCCACTTTGAGAGAGCAGAGGAAATCCCTTCAGATCCCAGAGGACCAAAAAAAAAAAGGTCAAGCCACAGTTTTCCAAAACACACAGCATGTTGTCATTGTGAGAGGGCCGCAGATCTCCCTGGGCAGAGGACACCCTTTCTAACCACCACTTGCTTCTGGCTTGGTTTTTGCCCATCACATTTTGGAGCGCTTCACACTCGCAGCAGGAGAGGCTGTGTCCACACCTCAGGGCCAGCTCCCCACCACACCAGTTACACCTCAGAGCCAGCTCCCCACCACACCAGTTACACTCCAGTGGGCAGGAACAAAGCAGAGGGAAGCTGGGCGATGCTCCAAAAGACCAATCCCCTCTCAGCAGAAAGGGCCTTTTGGGTCCAAATACAAATCACCTATAATTCCCTTTTTAATATGGGTTTGCACACAGGGAGCGCTTTCTTTGCAGAAGCTTCCTCCAGGACATGGTTTGCCCTGGCTTGCCTTTTCTTTCCGAGCAAAGAGAAAAAGAATTATCAGAAAGGGAAGAGGCTAAAGCATTTCCCTACTCATGGTGGGCTGGTGTCTTCCTTCAACAACGTAAGGAGAAAGTTAACTCTAATTGTCTTTTTAAAGACGGACAACAAATACAATCTCTTTCTCCCCAAGATCTGAATTATTGTGTGTTTCCCAACCAGCTACAGCAAAAGCGCTCCAACTGCCACCTGGAATCTGCATCAGGAGCAAAGCTTTGAGTGGAAGCAAATACTCCTTCGGACTCCTCTGACGCTCCCACCAAAGGATTTGCAGGTACCAGCTCCTCTGGTGGAAGGGTCAGGTGGGTACCAGCCTGCCGGAACGCACGGCCTCCATCTGTACAAGCCCTTTCCAGGGCAGGTGGCTGCTCCCCCAGCACCACACCATCACACAGGGACTGCACACACAGGGATGGGATGGACGGTTTGCGAGGCGCTTACCCCATCCTATCTTCCACACGGCAGGAGATTTGGATTTTGCTCTGTTCGGGCTACCACGACGCAGGGCTAACGCTTTTCCCAGTAACTCAATCCTAATCCCCACTCCTGCTTAGAATAAAATTTGCACATCTGCATCACATCCCAGGGGTGCCTACAGTTACTCAGAGAAGCAAAGGTACTTGCCATCACCAGTCTGGCAGAAGCAGGGCCAGAAGAAGGAACGGGTCCCATTTAACTGCTTGCCTGAAGAGAATTAATCTAGTAAAGGCATGCTCCGAAAAATATATATTTGAATGTGAGGGCTGACACAAAAGGCCGTCTGGGTATCAAATAGGAAGCTGAAATATGTCTATCAAGCCAGTACTCTTTGATCATCAGAAGTCACTCATCATTTACACATCACAGGAGGATGCTCAACTCCAGAAGGCGCACAGTCAGCCAAAGAGGAAGACGGATCAGCTGAGTATTTGTGTCTTAAAGCTGCGCAGCTCTTAAATAAATACCAAAAAAATAACCTAGTCAACCTCCCAAGGGCAGCGGCACCTTACATGCAGACATGTTGGACACCATTATTAGCTCTACTGCTCACCAAAAGGTTAAGAGGTGTTTGCATTCCTAATGTCACAGAGCAATCCCACTTCAGATTCCTTTTACAAAATCATCCCACCAGACCTCTCCTGCATTATTTACAGCCTCCCAAGAGCTGCTCTAGAGCTGCATGGTGGAGCAGTGCTGCAGAGGCACATTTTGGGTCTAGGGACCTTACTCCCACCATTCGGACCCCGCTGGAGCAGCACGAGCACCTGCAGCTGGCGGGACAGCAGCGGGCCAGGCTGGCACCACAGCACACGGAGCAGGCTGGGGGCTGCAGAGAAAAGCTTCCTTACACCCCCTCAGCATCAGGAAAGCCAAGGCAGAGCGTAAAATACAGACTTGCTTTGCTTACACAATCAAAAGTGAGGGCTGCACAAGGGATTTTTAGACTCCATGGTTAAAAACACCCTCAGACCAACACCTTTTAAGGTTAAATAAGACAGAAGATGACTTGGAAGAGGGAAGAGTCCTCTGCCCATGCTCACACAGGCACCAGGACACAACACACGCCCTGTACATGGCAGGGGCTACGCTCTCCCTGCACTCCCAGGGCTGCAAGCAGATACCAGCCCGGACACAAACAGCTCGCCCTCTGCCACAAACCCTTGCACAAGCCCTCACACGCCTCCGCGCACTCGGCTCACCTCCAAGGCCACATGGTTGCCATCAGACACCCATTGGTCCCGTTACCCTTTGGCTTCATAGAGGATGCTCACCGGAGCAGAGACAGCACAGGACTCCCTGCCACCATTGCCTCAGCTGGGTAGTCAGGTGGAAGACTGGGATATTGGGGTTCTCAGCCCCCCACATCCCAGGGAAGAAGCCAAGCACTGCTGCAACCTCTCTTAAAAGCAGGGTCCCTGGGAAAGGCGGGGGCATGTGCCCGCAGCTCCATCAAGGCAAAACGAGAGGCACCTGCGCTGCCCTCCCCTCCTCCCCTAATGTGCCCACCTGAGCCGCCTTCCCCTCTCGCCTCTGCCCTGCGAAGGGAAGGGCATCCCTACCCACACTGTCCTCCTCACCCTCCCCCGGGCACAAATCACCTCCCAACTCCTTTGTTCAAAGTGCATCTCTGGGAAATGTTGAGTACAAAACCCCACGCTCCCTTGGCTCGTTGTGAGTTCAGCTGAGCTTTGCCCAAAGCCTTTTGCTCAAGTTTGCAAACTCCTTGAGCAAACCTGCTCCCAATTTTAAGCTGGTTCGAACTCAATTTGAGCTGATTTATGGCTTGACATTAAAAAACAACAACAACAACAACAACAACAACAACTGTTCTCTAAAATGGCAGCTTTGACCATAATTTATGTGAGGCCAGACAGAACTTGGTGTTTTCAATTAAGTTTCAGCTGGATTTTGTAATTTTAGTTTTTTGTTCAGAGAGTTAGAGCAGAACACGGAAGAAGGGATGGAAAGCCACAATTAATTCACGTAAAACTTAGCGGGAGGGTAGGTAGGTAAATGCCTTGCAAGGCAGAGCAGTGCCCTTCCATGTGTGTCCAGCTGCAATGAAGGACCACCGTGGAAGTGTTGCTTTGAGCTTCTCCCTGTACCGCTTGGCCGGGATTTCTTTCCCCGCGCCAGACCTGACGTTGTAGTCCCCTCGGATCAAGTGTGCCATACACAAGACTGTAGTCCAAGCCATTTGGACACTGTCTTGCAGCTACTGTCCTTGAGATCCCAATATTTTAATAGCCAGGATTAGATCACAGTAAAAGCTGAACCTTTGACATTTCTTCCTAGCACGTAACTCACAAATTGATGTTAATATTTGACTGTGCCCAGCGGAGACCGAATCAATACTTACAAAATTTACTCCTCCCCAAGGTACTGAGGTCGGGTATTTTGTTTTTACAGGGGAATATCTGGAACCTTTTAACGGATTAAAAATAAGTTGCGGTTGATCATTTGTTCGCGAGACGGAAAAGGCTTCAAAGATACACGAGCGGATTAAGCAGAAGCGTTCAGATGATTCACAAGCTGATACAGGCCACCAGGCAGGAAGCATCTCAAATAACTTGCTCTTTTGTGCCCGCATCAAAGCGCCACCGAGTGACCGGCAGCCTCCCTTCTGGCCGGCCACCAGCAGGGACCAAGGTGGCAGCGGCGTCACTGCGAGGAGCGAGGTGCGCATGGATTGGGGAGAAAGAAGAGCGTTTCCCTCCTTGCTCACCCCGGTGCGTTGTATCCACAGTTTATAGCAGAAGCTTATGCTAGCGTGTGTTTTATAGCCATAACCTTCTCCTCCCGTTGTTTTTCTGCCCTGCTTGTCCTTTCTTCGTCTTCTCATCCCTGCTTTATCCTTTCTTTTTTTGGCTGGGCAAGAGGAAGCCACGTGAATGTAAAAGTCTGCAGCTTGACCTACAGTCCTCTTTGTCCTTGCCTGATAGCTGGGGCTCCGACACCAAGAAATGCCATCCCAGAGGGCATGGTGGGGTGCCTGGTGCTGAGGCGGGGGGCAGCCAAGGCTCACCTTCAGGGAGCTGGATTTATGGCCCACTGAAGACAACGGGAAGAGCACCACTGATGGAACTGCCTTGTGCATGAAGCCTTGGGCTGACTGGTTCGGGAAAATATAAGTGAAGGGTTGGAGAAGACATTTATCTTAGTTGTAAAAGTGCTGCTGGCAGTCCTGAATCCATGATTGCTCTCTTTTTCTTTCTTTTTACCCTTATTCTGAAGCTTCTGGGGGAAGAAGGGAGATTTCTGCAACCCCAGTCCCCCAAACCTGGGCACAGAGGAGCAATGGCAAAGGTGCTGGGTAATTGCTAATTGCAGCTACTCGGGTGCGATGCCAGCCTCGTCGACATAAACAGGCTGTGGTTCAGGGAGAGGGTGCTAAGCTGAGGGACACCTCCTGGCTCATTCGTCTTGACTTTCTAGGATTTTGCATTTCTCAAAGTGAAGGAGGTCAAACCTTTGCTCAAAGGCTGCTGAGAAAAAGTTGGACCCCAGGGTAAGAGGCAGAGGGAGCTCACTGGAGGGGATTTGTATGGCTCTGGGGCCTGATCCTGGGGGCCAAAGATTAAGCCCATTGATCTTTGCAAAAAGGCTGCAGGAGATGAAGCCTGTCCGCATTAATTCAAGGCAGATACACAAGCAGCAGCCACATGTACCATGTGGCAGCAAGACCCTCCAGAGTTCACGGCACAGGATGGCGATTTAATGGAGTATACTGTAAAATTAGCTAGGAAAACTCTACATAAAGGGAGGAGAGACATTGCATATACAGTGTGTGAGATCATTATATTACAGAGACTTTCAACACCATCTCATAAGGAGACCTTACAAGAGACTAAAAAAATCCTGCACCTCTTAACATCCTGCACTTTTAACCAAAGGCTTAACTTGCACAGAGAGCAATGCTTTTCATATTTAAATCCCATCAGCACGACAGCAGGCCAGGAGGAAATCTATCCAGGCTTTGGAGCCCAGCTATGAAGGGGGACCATGTAAAAATGGGGTCAGCTAGGAAAAGAAGCTGACAGAAACCCCAGTGAGGCCACCAGTTCACTTTCTGGTTTTGAAAGGCCATAAGTCGCTCTGTTCTACCAAGTCTCCTTCATCCTAACGTGGCTCTGGTGCACCAGCAGCTCTGTGAAAGGCCAGAAGCTGCTCCCCCGCCTCCGGGGGAGACTCACGCCCAAGACCCCTGTGCTTTATGATGGTTTGTAATGGAACGGAGTGGAACTGTAATGGTGATGGGAGGTCGTATGGGTCCATGACTGTTCCCTCCCATGTCAGCCAAAGTGACTTCTGCACGGGACAGAGCAAACGAGGGTGGCTGTGGTCCCCTCTGCTGCCCCCGACTGCTAGTGCCTCTCCCTCCCGCAGCCTGGTGGTAGTGATGGTGCTTGTGCAAACCCAGCACAAGAGCTGGCAGGTTCCTCGCTTAGCAATCCCTCTGCCAAGCACTCCAGCCCTTCTTTTGGATGCATGCTCACAGTGCTCTCTCCTATAATTTGGCACTCCAGCACACAGGCAGCTCCCAGCTACTGTAGCTGATACTACTTTCATTTGCTGCCAGAGAAAACTCTCAGCCTGCAGCTCTGACCAGCCATCGGGTTTGCAGCTTCCCAGCTCTCGGAGGTCTTTCAAAGTAGCTCTTTCTTTTGAGTTTGGTGAAACTGCTGGCTTTGCTGAGATCTGCTGCTTCCCTTTGGATCCGGGGTATCTCTTTGAATAAGCATGACTCCCTCTGCCCATGCAGATGGTGCTCACAAATCACCCATTAGCATGCAGGCAGCTGGGAAGAGGCTGTCCTACCCCCAGCCCTGCGCTTGGGCCCTCTTCTGCACCTTTATCCTGTGAATCACAGTAAGGATAATGCCCAGAGTGAAGATGAACACATATTTGGTCCTCAAGTGGAATCAAAGCTGGGAATTGGGTCTGGAACTCCATCTTCCTGAAGCTCTGCAAGTCCCGGTCCTGGCAGGTTTGGTTTGGATATTGAGTCCAGGTGTGCAGCGACCGGGGAGCTCCCAATGTGCATTGGCAGCAAGGGAGGCAGAAAAGGGCTCACAAAGGAAATCCCAGTTTATGAAATTATTCAATTGTAGAGTTTCTAAACTAATTTTTAATTAAGCATCGTCAATAGACCCACCAGAGAAATGACTGGGATATGCACTATCCACCTGCAAACACTCCGTGCAGGACAGAATACGCAAGCAGAAAATATCAGCGATGGAGGTGGGACTGTGGTGACACAGCCTCCTCTAGCTTCAGGAACTGGGGAGTCCTTAAGAGAAAGAACCTCGCGTATATTCATCAAGATCAATTTTCTCAGAGGCAGTTTTGTCGTGAACCCCCAACACTGGGCTGTAGGAAGGCCAGCTCTGTCACTGAATGCCACGTTACTCCTAAGGAAGACTGATGAACAAGCCCCAAAGCCGAGTTGTCCTGGTGAGGTGGTCACTCAGGTTACCAAGCACAACCAGCAGCACTCCCTACCTCAGATATACGGATCTGGGAACAGGGACCTTGTTCAGGTGACCAAAACTTTCAACTGCGGCAAGGAGGACAACAGGCTGACTGCATAGAAAAGAACTGCACAGACTTTTTCTCGCCTGCTCCTCTCCTTTAGTCTCCCAGCTTCCCTGTGCGTGGTGAATATTGCACATCTTGCTCCAGCTCGGTACGCACGGGGGCTTACAGACCTCTTCCTCGCCCAGCCAGGGCGGCCGTCCAGGGGGGTGCTGCCAGCTCACCAGAGTGCACAGTCAGGGGTCAGGTACAGAACCTGTCTCTAATATGTCTCAAAAATTTACCTTTCCTAACAAGGCTAAAAAGACGGCATCTTAATTAGTTGGGAAAAGTACATCAAGCTCATTAACTAATTACGAGGGAAAGTCCCTGCAGCAGATGCCTGGATTGCCTAAAGTACTTCTTACTCTTAACTACTAACTTTGAAAAAGGATTCTGCTATTAAAGCATTATTTGATTCCAAAAGCACAACAAAGCCTTTTTTTTTTTTTGATCGTGCCTATCCAAACTAACCCCTTGCAGCTTTTATGAATCATGTGTGTGCCAGGCAGGGGGCTAGGGGCATGGGACGGCATCCTTACAGCCTCCTGGGAGCATTCACAAATGACACCAGCCGCCTTTCGAGAGACCATCCGGTACCTGACACGCGCGGTCTGGGCTTCAGCTGGTGCCTCTACAGCTCTGTCAGGAGCAAAATATTAAATGACCTGCGGGATGAGGGCTGAAGCATAAAGTTATCAAGCAGCCAAGAATAAACTCAAGCAATAACCTCCCAATGATCAGCAGGAGACCTTCCCCCTTGCCTTTCTAGTGGGAGCTGATAAAGCAGGAGAGGGCAGTTAATCTTGTGGTTACTTCTCATTGCACCAGATAAGGACTTGAACTAGAAATATCATTCCTATCACCTATCGTTGCTTCTGAACCAGTCGGTGAGGCGCAGCTCTAACATTAGGGCTTGACTGGAGACATTTGGCTACAAGGACTCAGGCTTAGAGGTGGTTTCAGCCCACTACATGGTCGTACCACGGGAAGAGCTGTTGATCATCAAGAAACCTTCACCAGGATCAAAACGGTGGCAGAGGGAGTCATTCCCAAATACCGCTGCGGGGAGATCTAGGTGCATATTTTAATACTTAGTACACTTTGTGGAGTACAGGTGCGTCCAGGGAAGTATTAGAAATTCAGTGGCCAAATTCGAGTGGGGGTAAAGCTGTACAGACTGGGAAGCCAACAGGACTTTTTCATTGACCTCGTGAGTCAATGTGAAAGTGTTGCGAAAGCCACCCGTGCACGGCGGGGTTAAACTGTTCAGCAGCGTGCCCTTGCGATGTGCCGACAAATTGAACTCAGCGGTCACGTACTGTGCTACGCAGAAATATTTGCAAGAGGCGGGCTCGCCTCAGAGATTGCCAGTTATGGTTTTGTTCTTTAACTGATAGTAACTGGCTTGCAACCCGCAATAATACGCTCTTCGCTTTGCTGGGGGGGCGTTTGCTTGGAGGGGGACATTCATGTTCAGAGAGCTAGCAGAGAAGAGGAGGAAGAAATCTTGGCCAGCAACAAAACAGCAATTTTTACAGAATCTCCAGAAAGTTGCACAAAGTCCAAGTCATGCAATCATTTCTCACCTCTGTAAGAGGATATTTTGCTAATTTTAGTGGGATTTTGGACAGAGTAAAGGTGGGACTCAGGGACAGCAGACGTGGTAGAGTTTGGTCAAAGTGTTTAGCTGCAATGATGATGGATCCATCATGGAGCGGGCCCAGATCTAAATCCTGTCTGCTGTCCTATGTTGCTCAGGGCTTTCGGGCACCTACAGACTAATTTCTTTCTCCCAGTGTGAGGGAAAAACTGTGAGGGCCGCAGAGGTGACAAGGAGCAGTAACACCAGCAGAGGCTGCTTGTGGAAAACGGAGGTTTGAGGCGGGGATCAGCTCGTTGCTGTGGGGTTCCCGGGCACTACGGTCACCCCAATAACACTTCCTCCCCATTAACTCCTCATGAGAACTGGAGAGGTTTCAGAGAACTGCAAAAAAGGACTCACATTTTGCAACAGCCTGTCCCAACTCAAACTTCCCAAAGCCTGAGGGACCTTGAATTCTCCGTCGGGAGCGGCAGCTTGAGCTCACCACTGCCTCCCAGCTTCGTCCCTTGAGAAAGAAGCAACGCCCTCCACCATCACCCCTACGCAGGAGAGCTCTTCAGATGCTTGTTCCCTGAACAATAGGCAGCAAACCCTAAATATTTTCCCTCCTCCCCTCTTGAGGCTGAAGGAATGCCTTCAAACATTTCTGATCGCGTAATCTCAGCTGTCATATGACCTCAGCGAGAGAAAATGGCCAAATTCAGAGGAAACTGTTTGCTTAAACCTATCGTTAGCTCTTTCCCCCCTATCCCCCCCGCCCCCCCCGTTTTAAATAAACAAACAAACAAATGAAAAACCCCACAGGCTGTACGGGTGGTGGTGTTGCTTTCCTTTGCCTAGAAAGCCTGAGGAATTGCATGGTCAGGGGAACGTCAGCTATTCGAAGACGCCGTGAAATCCACACTGCTGGCTAACAATCCGTCCCTCTGCTTACGGGAGCATTATCAATAAGGAAAGTCATAAATCGCCCGCTGAACAGGAACTCAAAGACCAAAGCCATGTAACTCAAACAGGCTCAAAGCAAAAGAGTCCCTTTAGTGTGAGGGTGGTCTGTGTAAAGTTAGGAGACACCTGCTAGCAAGTCCTGAGACACTAGCATCTGTGTAAACTTGCCCCCTCCCTGCGCCCGCAGCCCTTATAAGGTGTTGAATGAAGCAGTTTCATGAAAAAGGCTCTGTTTGGGGCAGTTCTAAGGCTTACATATACCTAAGTAAAACAGAGGCAGTGCTGTGCAGTCCTGGGATGGATTACCAGGGACCACAGGGAGGCCTATTAATTATTGTGACAAGCCGATCTGCTTGCTGACCGGTGGCTTGGGTTGCACGCGGAGGGGTGGAGGTACGTGTGATAACAGCCCGCTCTGTCTGCGGGGTTTGGGAGGGCACAATAAAGTCGAGGGGATCTGAGGAAACCAGAGCGTGAGGGGGGAATCTGAAGCTGAATGAGCTCTTCCACCTGGGGCTGAGGGCTGAGAGCCGGTGGGCTCAGCCCCAGCCACCGGTGCATCCCTGGACCAGGAGCATCAGCCCAGTGGGCTCAGCCCCAGCCACCAGTGCATCCCTGGACCAGGAGCATCAGCCCAGTGGGCTCAGCCCCAGCCACCAGTGCATCCCTGGACCAGGAGCATCAGCCTGGTGGGCTCAGCCTCAGCCACCAGTGCATCCCTGGACCAGGAGCATCAGCCCCAGCGCCACTCCAGCATCTCCCAGCTGCGGCACCACAGCACCGTGGCCAGGTCAGCAGAGCAGATCTTGGCCATCCAGGTTGTGGTCCTTCGCCCCCTCAGATCAGCAGAAAGCAGGATTTGAACACTGATTTATTCTTAATCGGAAAGCAAAAGCTAAACAGTGAAACCTCTACATACAAGGCCATTGCACTTTCTTATGAATTAAACAGTGGGAATATTTCGGTGCTGGTAAAGCTGAAATCTGGAAATACCAATATTTCACCAAAGCGGGTTTTTAATATGCAGAAGTGCCGTACGTATTACTCTGAAGTTTCTAGCTGTAGGTGAAATCTTCTCATCATCAACTCTCAATATAATATGTGCTTATCTTAAAGGACATATACTTTCCTGTGCTTACCGACTGTATTTGAATTGTCAAATGACACTTTGCTGAAATTATTAAAACCTAGAGGTCACAGAGAACCTGACTTGAAAGCGGGAACACACATTCTTTCGTCTGAGCAAAAGTGCATATTTGGAATTTTAAATGCAAATTTTTTTTGGAGGAAGAATCGCTTTTCTGGCAGTCAAGTACAGACAGCGCATTTGAAAGAAGGTTCTGCTTTAATTTTTGACAAGTGCTGTGAATAGATACTCTGCTCTGCTGTCAGAGGGAGGGGACGGAGCAGAGCCCCGACCGCAGTGCAACGGGGAGCCGGGGAGCCTGGGGGGGTGAGCGGGGGCCCTCACACAACCCTCTCTGCTCCGGTTTCTGGTCGGTGTTGGGCAGCAGGTCCTCCCCGCTCCCCAGAGGGGGATTGCAGGAGACCTGGCAGCCCGGTCCCTTGGGGAGGGTCTGAGCTGGGTGCTGCCACCCACCAGCCCTGCGACCTCCGGCTCTTGTCCTAAGCCCCAGCAGAGATCCAGGCTCCGGCTGCTGCCATGCCCGCACGGCTCTGGCTGAAGAAAGGCAGGCGGTATCTGGCTTATATACTTTGACTGCAGGAATGTTTTCTTTCTGAGGGATAAGGCTTATCTCTTCCCCTCATTCCTACTTCCTTTTAGGGTGTTCAGCAAACGGATAGGAAGGGGAAAGTAGAGATGTTTGGCATCTCTCTCAAAAAAATCCTCGAGTAAAACCACCTCACACGACATTTGCAGATTAGCCGTAACCTTCCTGTTCTGTGGCGGCTCTCCGCAGGATGTGCCGTGGTGCATCCCAGGACATGCTTAGCTGCCAGGCCAGATGGTGCCAAAAATGCTCAGGCAAGGAGCGGTGAGCCAGCAAGCTTGAAAGAGGATGAGAAGCAACCTTCCCCGGGTGCCGAGCCAGGGCTGTGCCTCCCATCGCGTGTTAGATTGCAGCGCGGGGAGCAAACCCTGCCTGAGCAGAGCACGGAGGTGAAAACAAAAGCCTCGGGGCTTTTGAGTGCAGAGTTTTTCCCAACACCTCTCAGTTACCCCTGTGCTGGGCTGGTTTTAGGTCTGTACCGTATTGCACCACAGCTTCTGAAGCTGCTTTTATTCGGACAAGGCTCCGCTTGTTTGAGAGCTGCAGTGAAGAACGGGAGCGGGAACGTGGGGATACGTTTGTGACTGCCTCTTCGCAAGCCTCGCCACAAATCGACGAGCTCCCGTTTCACAGATGGGGATGCTGAGAGCTGGGGTTGAGAAGAGGTCTCACAGGGGAGTCCAGGCAGGGGACCACGTGCCCGCTCACCACCCGGGTGCAGCCGAGACCACAACCACCGAGAGCCACCAGCCTCCTTGGAGTCACAGCAGGGCTGCTGACCTCCCCTCCCTCCCTCTCCTCTCCAGCATTAAGCCGCTCAAATGAAGGAGTAGCGAGATGCCAGAGTTCAGGTGCTCAGCGTGTTAGCTGTGCGTAGCCGAACATGAGACACTTGAGGCAAAGGATGGAGATTTGGCTTCCTACAACCTTGAGACGAGTGTCTGGTGACTTCTGCTACCTCGCCTACAGGCTCCATGAGAGGGACTTGGTGTCAAAAAAGTACTGTAGCCCCAACCCCAACGCTTGAAGGTGAGCACCGACAACGTAGAGGTCACCCTGAAGAAGAAGGGATGGAGGAAACCTGCACGTGATGACAGAGCAGAGCTAGGAAGACATTTCCCACCATGAAGGGCCCTTCCCTTCCCTCCCCTTCCTCTACTACAAATAAAGACGTGGTTTGAGGCATAGAGACTCTGCCCTACCTTGCTCCAGCTGGTGACAGCAGTGACGTTACCATCACTACGCTTACCGGTGTGCCTGCAAATACATTCCATTCTCTAGCCCACACTGCAATCCGGGTTGTTCACCTCCTCCCAGGTATTTCACCTACACAACCTGAATTATTTTGGATCGATGTGCTCGCAGCCACCCCTTCATTCCGCTGTGAAGCCAGACCCAGCTTCACTATCGTAATGCAACCTGACTTGACGGTGACAGGCTTCATCCCGGTGCCTTCCCCACGAGCAGGGAGGCAGTCACGCTGCCTGCCAGCTTCACGCCCGCCTCGCCGGCAGCAAAGCCTGCTCCTCGGCTCTGCTTTCATGCCTCCTGGAGAGCTCCTCGGTGCTGATCTGAAGTTTGGATGCAGTGTTGTTTTTATATATAAATGACATTATGACAAATGATGAAGGATTAAATTACACTTCAATCAAATCAAGCCAAACCAGTAGGGATCGAGGTCCCAGTGGAAAGTATACATGGAGTTCCTCAGCTTCCTGATTTGAATGACTTTGTTCTTCTTCCAGAGAAAAGAGGGGGGGGGGGGGACGGGGACGAAGGAGAAGAGAGGAGAAAGGGAGAGGAGGGGGGAATTTGGCCTAAAATGAAACATTTTCCTTTTAAGTTGAACATTTGAAAATGGCTGGGAGGAAAGAACTGAAACACTGTAATGGCTGATACTGAAGAACAGCCTGGGACTTTTGCTTTTCGAGAACAGAAGCCAGGGAGAGAGCTGTGGTGTGAAAAAGGCAACGCTGTGTGCCTTGAAGGGGAAGGTGTTTGCAGCAGCCCATCTCCTGCAGACATTGAAAACCCCCTGCAAGGCACTAACCCAATTAGCTTTGCGAAGAGCTGTGCTGTGAAAAGGCAAAGGCACTGACAGTGGTTTTGGTAAAGGCTAAAGACAGCTTCACTCTGCCTTGCACTCCCATCAGAGTCACTTTATTATCTTTGTATTACCAGGTCTTGCAAAGGTTGGCTCAAGAGCCTTTAGCTCTGCATCCCTGTCCAGCTAGAAAGCCTCTCTTAGCACCGCGCAGGCTTGCAGCACTGTTTTGAACATGGGAGCATTTAAAATGCTGCAGAAATAGTCGTTCCATGAATGAGGCTGCCTCTAGTAGGTAGGTAGATAGACAGACAGACAGATGGGCAGGCAGGTACTGTGCTCTAGAATTTGCATTAGGTGCTTTGCTCCGAAGCTGTATTAAATACTACCCACCGTGTTCTGATTTCTGGGTGCAAATCTTGGGTATTGCGTGCAACAGAGCCCATCAGCGAAAGTTCAAACAAGCGAAGCAGAATACATCAGGGTCTCCTTTGGCTTGATGCTTGTCTGTGAGAGACAACCCATCAGCTTGACTTATCTACGACACACTTCACCCTCCCAGGATGGCGGCTGTCTGATGAGCTCTGACAACCTCAAAACCTTCCTGGCAGATGAGGCCAACATTTCAGAAAACATTTCTTAAAACTTTGGCGCTACGTCTGCGCGTGAATCATCTGCTGTCTGAGCCAGAGCAGGTAGACGGCCTTTTCCCACCTCCTCATTTCGTTGTTACTGTCCTCAAACAACACATGCCACCAGCACATGGTATCTGCAGGCCACCCGTTAATCTGCAGAAGGAGCGATGGACAAGCTCCTCTCTGGTTACAGGGCAGTTGACATTATTCTGGTCATAAGATGTGCGTCAGCCGTGTGCCTACCTGCTAGAAGACCCTCTTCCATTTCATAAATGAAAATTTTAGTCTTACCGACATGAAGGACAAAAAGAACACTTCAGCAGGGCTAGGATATCGCTCGTGGCGCATGGTAAAGCCACTTCCACTGCAAAAAGAACGAAGCCCACAAGAGCACACACATGCACACACGTCTGCACATGTGCTCAGGCACACGCTCCAGCCTGCAGCTCAACGGGATGAAAAGGAGAAGATCACCCCTTTCTGAAAGTCTTTTTGCTATGAATTTTCTCCCTGTAGTAATAGGCTTTGCAAAGTATTTTAAAGAATAACTTAAGCAATAATTCCCAGGAAACCATTTGCTACCTATGGTTAACGTCCAATCTGTTCGCATTACATCTCGACTTTCTGACACAGAAATCAAGGAGAGCACTTGCGGAAATCAAGATCCAAATTGGTTCAGCCTCTGAGGATAATAAAGCTTAGAAATATGTATAAATTTAAGTGGTTTTGAATAAGGACAGCATTTCAAAAAGCAGTCGAATTGTTACTTTGAAATAAGCCATTATTTTCTGCTTTTTTAAATTCTAGTCTTTAATAGGGGATGAGATCCAGACCGCCAAGAACCAAGGAGAGTTTTTGATGCAAATGAAAAGCAGCATTTAAGAAGCACAAGTATCCCATAATAGAGCCCACACCAAATCACCAGCTCCCAGACCTGCCTGGAACATCCAGAGGTCCCTCCAGCCCAGGAGATCAGAGCAGGAGGGTTTAAAGGCTGTGTCCTCTCAAGTGCTGACCTCCCCATTCACCTTATTCCTCCTGGTGAGACCTTGGGTCTCCCTCCGCAGCCCTGTATTCAAACATCTCCAGCCAAAGAGCGTGGAAGGTCTAACCTGGAGTCAGACCCAGGTAACATGGGCAGATGTTGCCATGGCAGGGGAGGGATGGAGAAGAGCTCCTGAAGTCCTCTTGGACTGTTTTCACTGATCCTGTCCCTGTCCAATGTTCCCAGAAAAACGTTGTGTTTTACTGGAATTTATGAAAGAAAGCCTTTCTCTCCCACAGCAACATACTTGGGGGAAAACCATCTGGCAAGGAAGCATCGCTGGCATGAGCATGAGTGACTCACAGATGCTTGAACAAGTTTAGGATCTTCATGCTTGAGACCCTCCATGGACCCCCACTCCCGACACTGGCCAGATCTCTGCAAACCTTTGTGTGTTGGGTGAGAGGGGAAAGAAGCAGTTCCTGGCTATGGTGCAGCCGGAGAAGGTAGCAGCAGGGCAGCAGGTCCTCTCCTTCTTCCCCACACAGAGAGGACTGGAACAGCGCGGTGCCTCCTTCTCTCCCAGCCACGCCAGAGGGTCGTCTTCCGTTGGAGGGAGACACCTCTCCTGACCAGGGGCAGCTGAGCCTGCTCCACCGAGCATGGAGGAACTGGAGCGGCGGGGATGAGATGCAGCGGGGGACGAAGGCACGTCCAGCAGAGGATGAGGCTGCCCCACATGCCAGGGGGCTGCCCCACGGCACGCGTGCAGGAGGGAGGTGGGGAGCAGGGAGGAGACCTGCTGAAGCAGAGCACGGCGCGACAGGAGAGCATCGGCGGAGCAAAACCGGGAGCTGGCCCTTGACAAAAGGCCCAATTAGCCGTCCTCCCGCAAACAAACAGCCCCTCGTCCCAACTTTTTCAAAGATGGCTCAGGAAATAAAAGGGCCCCAGGATTGGAGGGATCAACCTAAGTCATGTACATCTATTTAACAAGAAAACTCATTGATAAGCAAACCACCTGATGCTTGCACAGCAGAAAAGAAAACACCTGGTTCTGCCTGTGGGTTGATAAGCCAATATCTTTAATCTTTTTTTTTTTTCTCTCTTGATGACTGAAGTACACACTCTGTGCGGCCCTATGCTCCAGCCACATTGGTAATAGTAACAAAGCTTTGATGTCCCCCTCATTCAACAGAATGTTGTTTAGTTCAAAGCGAAGAACAGAGGCAATTCTTTGCTTTTAAATTATTAGCTCCCTAAGTCTTCTGTAATGATATAGTTTGACTGAAGTGTGCAGTTTATTAACTACATAAAGACGATATTATTAGAGCGGAGAAAGGCAGCCGAAAGTTTTGCCTTTCAGCTCAGCAGCAGGGGTTTTTGATACTTTGATCTCAATCAATGCTAAATGTCTTTGTGAGATAGAGGGAGCAGCAGAAATTACCTTTGGCACCATGACTACATCAATTATTTAGTTCTTTTTCTTATAAATTAAAGTGTTCTTCAACTTTTACCCCAATTTTTTCTTCTTCTTCTTTTTTTTTTTTTTTTCCCCTTCAGTTGATTGGGGGAAAAAAAAAAAAAAAAGCTGACTGGAAGAAGTCTGGCTGTGAACATTAATAAAAATCCCACTGACCTTTCCCTGTCCTGGTCTGGAAGAGTCTTCTCTGGGATGAGGAGATGGATTCACGTGAACGACAACACCAAAAGGGTGGCTTGGGGTAATGCGCTGTTTAACCCAATGACTGCATAGGTTGGGTTTGCAAATTTGTCTACATCCAGCCTTATTTCTCCTTTTTTTTTTTTTTTTTTGGCTTTTCCAATCTTGCTAGCATGAATGGAGCCAGAAAAACGGGACACCTGATGGAAACAAAAGGATTGCTCTAAGCAGGATTTAAAGTGTTGATGTTTACTAAAGTTCCCTCCGTTGCTCCCAGCACAGCGCGACAGAGGGGAAGTTCAGGAGCAAGGACAAGGCAGCCCCATCTGGGCTACCAACGGGAATGGACGCCGGTCTCCTAAGGCTTACAGCAGAGCTTGCAAAGAGCCAAACCGCTGTACCTGGAGCTGCAGGAGATGCCTACGCGCTGGATGCACTAACTCTCGTTAAAGCCACCGGTGTCAGGTAATCCCACCTATATCTAAATTGTCACCATATCCTACCCGTACAGAAGTTGTGCCCAGCCTGGAGTTAGTCTCCTGTAGCCAGTGGGGGGAATGAGCCGTTTCCAAAGTTGATTCCTGCCATCCTAAGCGGGGTGATCGACTCCTTCCCTGAGGATGGAGGGAACCCAGCACGATGGGACTAGAGGTGAGTGGTGATAATGCAGCCCAGTGCTTCTGCTGAATGACAACAAATTGATCGCTATTTCATGGGGATTTGTGCTCTTTTAATACTCTGGGGAAGAGGCTAGGCTGATGGCCAGGGAGCAGAGCCGAGGGAGGAGGGTATTCCTGCAGTTCTGGGGACAGAAGTTGGTGGCTGGGCTTCAGTGCTGTGGTGTACCAGTGTGTTAGAAACCACTGGAACCAGAACCTCAGCTGGGAACACGAGCAGCAGAACCACAGAGATGCTGCGGAGCTGCCTTTACACCAAGACTGAGCCCGATGCAGCTTGAGGATTTAAAATACAGTCCTTTGGCCAGAGAAATTTCTTGCGAGCGAGAAATAAAAGAGGTCTTTGCAGAGATGTTGAAACATGAACTATGGGAACTCCGATATATTTATATGTAGAACATGTTGGAGAACAACATAATTCTGTTCTCATGGTGATCAAAGTTTTGCAAGAAGGAGGACTTGAGACAGTGTGCCAAGCTGCTATGGCAACATGAATTTTAAAAAGTAAACTGAGTTGCAAGAGCTGATCTTTTCCTCTTTAGTGTGGTGCAGAACAGACCTGGGAACCTCTACCCTAAAAGGGATCCTGTGAGGTGCTCACCTCTGCTCCTGGGCCAGGCGTATTGCAAAATGCATAAAGCATTTCCCTCGCAGCAAGGGGAAAATTCCCCTGGTGACTGGGTTTCTTCCTGCATCCCTGAGGCTCCTGCCCCCCCCAAAAAGCCAAGTCACGATGACTTTTTCCTAATATATTTATCATAATTCAGATATTCAGATGTTGGGGTGAATGTGCCATGAACCACTTCACTTTGACTGACATCCTATTCTGGGACCCGAGTAGGATGCGACGCGATGCAGCCCCGGCACAGAGGTGAATTCCACCCCCAGAGCACCGTTTCCAAGAGCATCATGACGCGGGCTCCGCTTACGTCTCGGCTTTCAAGCCACCCTCACAAAATGTAAAGGCAGCGGTGTCAGGAACGGTTCTGACGGCTCCTTTCACGAGGGGATGCTGTGAAGAGCTGTCATGCTCTGAGTCAGCTGTTCTGCCACGGCTGGCATCTCAGGCAGGAAGAGCCTGCTCGCAGAGCTATCCCAACCACGCCGCCTGCCAAAACTACACTGGGAATCTCATGGGAACGAGCCCTCTCCCGAGCCAGCTGGTACTTCCTGCTCCCGAGGCCTGATCCTGCTGGATGCTGAGCATTTTTTGGTCCATTTTCAATTTAACAAGACTTGAGCAATGCGCCGTCCAAGACTTCAGAGCAAAAACAGGCCCTCGGTGGTTTTGGCTGTACATCCCAGCTGGAGAGGAGAGAGTGAAATGTCAGATTTGAGAGATGCCGATCGCCTGGAAAATAGATCTCTAATTTGGACATTTTAATCAGGTTCACCGAGCTGGCTGTGCCCCTGCATACACCTCTCCTTTCACCCTGCAGGCCAGGCACAGCATGATGTGCACCCCAGCACCCCGGCACAGCCGCAGAGCAGCCCCAGCCCCAGCTCAGCCACACAGCCCAGGCCACAGGATCCACCTCCTGCCCATCGCCCCAGCAAGAGGCTGAGGTTCACAAGCATGGGACTCGCTCCCATCCTATCCCAACAGTGTCCCCTTGAGGTTGATGGCTGAGGCAGCCTGGGAAGAGCCCTCACGGAGGTTTGGGGGAACCCCAGAAGCTGCTCATGCTTTTCAGGCTGGCCCGCTGGCTGCAGAGCAAGCCTGCAAACAAACCCCAGCAGCCCTGGGCCAGCATGAGCCCAAGCAAAGGATGCTGGAGGAGCCCACCCTAGCATGGGGCGTGAGACCTCTGCAGGTGGGAGTGGAGGACGTTGTAGACCCACACAACTAATTCAGCATTTTCCTTCCAGGTTCATTCAAACAATATCCGAAGTCGGACCGCTGCAGCCCCTCCTGCAGCACGTCAGCTCAGACCTGGAGCACGGGGAGCTCCTCCAGCACCAACAAGCCGGAGCGGGGCCACAGCTGCTCCGTGGGTCCATGCCAGCCATGAGCCCCTGCAGCCACGGGAGGCAGGAGAGGGGAGCTGCTGCGGCGAGGGCACGAGGGCTTTCTTGCTGCTGCTGGAGTCTCCTTTCTTCTGTCAGCCAAGCAGCAGGGAGTTTTCTGAGAAACTGCCCACCGGGAGCGATCACTTTTTCCAGTCATTAACCTTACACATCCCTCACATTATCGGAATACCTTGGATGTCTAAGTTGCTGCAGTGAGCTAATTCTTCCAGGTGACTCCAGGCAGCGTTAAATGGGCTCCTGCACAGCGAGGGGATTTGAACTGCGAGAGCTGAAAGCGCTCCCGACTCCAGCACGCCAGGCCTCCAGCGGGGGCGAGATCGTCAGATGTCACCGTGCGAGCGTGGTGCGGTGGCAGGAGGGATCCGGGGCCACCGGAGCAGTGGTTTTCAACCTGCAGTGGGCAGGCACCTGGGGGGTCCGCAGGTGAAGGGAGGAAGGAAGGAAAGCCAAGACATGGGCTTGAGATGCACAACACGGGGTCCTGTCCCCCCTAGGGGAAAGAATTTTAGGAGTCCTCAAGCTAAAGATACTGGGGAAAAAAAGCAGTGCCTTGAAGAGATAAATGTTGGGGATCCTCAGTGCTGACCTCTGGGATGCGTAGGTACCTGTCTGCCTGGATGCAATTGCATCAGGGTGCCCAAGCCCTGACAGAGCAGCCAGTTTGGGATCCTGAAGTCCCTCCTCTGGTTTGGAAGATGCCCATGAGGCTAAAGCACTATTTAATTCCTTGGTAAAGATGGGGAGATCTGCACAATCCACCCCTAAGGAGCAGAACAGGTCACTGGAGAGTGTGGTCTTTCCGTCACCCGCACGTGCACCACCGGAGAGCCAGCACAGCCGCAGCCTGGTCTCCCCGCTCAGCAACCACAAAGCTGGGTCTGGAGATGAAACACTGATTGCCCCAGGTCACTGAAAATAAACTCAGTGATATTTCTACAAATATTTCCCCCTGTGCCTCTTTGCAGCAAAGGAAGCGCCACCCCTCACCGAGGCCAGCGTGGGTCAGACCCACCTCTTTGACAAGAGTTTCTCGGTGCGTCCCCTGTTCCCCGTGGCTAGCGAACCATACACCGCTACGAGGAGGTTCTCATGGTACCTGGGTATTATGCAGCACCAGTTATGTTCCTCTTGCTAAGCACATAATAAATAAGAACAGTGCCCACGTTCATCACGGGGAACGCATGCGTTCGCCAGTTTGTGAAACTGGGACAAGACGCACGTCTTCCCCAGCAAGCTGAGGACATGAGGAGCTGGGGTGGTGAGGAAGGCAGCCTGGGGAGCTGGTGTTGGGTGCCCAGCCTGGCTCCATGCGTGCCAGCAGTGCTGAAGAGGGGGAAACCACAGACAAACACGTTCCACGTGATGGTGTTTACTGTCTCCATGGAGCGTGACCCACGTCCCAGCCCCAGACACACACTGCTGATCCGCAGCCGCTGTTGGCTTCTGCAGTAGGAGGCAAGGAGGTGCACAAGAGGAACCCCAAACCAATGAGAGAAATATTAATTGTAGAATGGCTCTTATAATACGTACATAATATTAAATATAATGTTATTAACTCTTACACATCACGATGTCTTCCTGTCGTGTTTCCTGGATGATACATTACCAGTGTCTCGTCAGGAGCGGCTGAGTAACAATATTAACAAAAACAATCACAAAAGACACCACGTTTGTCTCTCATAATAGGTGGCCACCACCAGCGACTGCCAGAGCGGAACCAGATCCCTCCGAGAAGGCAACGCCAGCAAGAGCAAACGTGCATTCGTGCTCGAGAAGCATCATGGGCAGCGTGGGGCAGCACCCTCCCGCTCCACCCTTGCTTTGGGGCTGTGCACTGCTCTGCCTTTGGAAACAGAAGCAGCGTCCCGATTTTCCCAAACTGCCCTGTGATGAGAAATGTCATCCCAGACCTGGGGGGAGCGGGGACCACTGAGCGTGTGTGAGGGAGAGACTTGAAATCCCGCAGTAGAACTCAGCACGGTGAACCACGTCAGCCATGCAGGCAAAACTCCATTGGCAATTAGAAAGTACAAAACAGCAACGTCAACAGTCACCGGCCACACGGCCAAATTACAGAATAACGAGCTGCATCACACACATCCAGGAAACCCCTCCACGCTTGAACAACAAAACCATCTTCAAACACTGACAGGAGATAAGGAAAGCAAGGTTCTAACGCTCTTGATAACACCACAGGTAAAGACTGCGGCAATGCATCAATCTAAGTCTGGAGAGGCCCAAAACACCAACATGGATTTGTTTCGCATCTTCCCAAGTGTTGCAAGTCATGGTTTCAAAACTCATCCCGGCACTGAGAGGCCACAAAAGGGAAACTGGAGCTAATGCAGCAGTGCTCTGGAGCCGTTGCTCTCCTCCCGCACTGCCTGCTCTTTGGGATCATTTTTGGTTTGGATTAAGGAATGATGCTATGCCAAGCAGTACACAGCTTCTCATGAGGCATTTGTTTTCCCCAGCAATCAGCTGTCTCTTAATGAACTTGCTTTAAAATTAAAAAAAATTGTTATTAATAATAAGAGTTGGACCCAAGATGGGGACACAAATGTTCCCCAACCTTGACATTGAAGTCTGAGTCCTACTCTGAAAAATGCCTGCAAGCTCTGCTCCAGCTGTGCTGTGTACAGTGTACTGACGCCTCCCGGCCAAGCAAGCAACTCAGATAAGACACCATTTCCCAGGATTCGTATATATACATAAGTTCTCCTTCTGCTATAAGGCAAGAAACGAGCTTCATTTATCAAGAAGTTTGTAACGGATAGATCTGAATATACCAAAGATAGGAAAGAAAACCAGTCCAGAAATGCTTCGAATTCTTGAGTTACAAACAGATGGGTAGACCAGGGTCCGTTATTCCTAGCTGTGGTAGTCGGAGCTTCCTTGATGCTGAAGGATGGCTCTAATGCACTTCTTGAACAGCATGGCCCATAGGCTGAACCATACACGGCGTATCTGGTGGTCTCAGGCCTGGAAAGAGAGGGTCCGTGTCTGGGCTGCTCGTTATCCAGCTCTCCCCTCCTCCATGGGGTTCTCCCAAGGGCAGATCACCTCCTTCGCAGAGTCCTTACACGCTCGCTGGCGGTTGCCCTCTCCCTCCTCAGAGTCTATGGGGTAGATTCGGCTTTCCAAAGGAGCATCCATTTTTATCTGGAAGAAGCTGTGTTGTGAAATAAAACTCATCACACGTACGGCACTTTTTGATGTCGCTGAGGCAGCGACCATGCAGCCCAGAGTCTGGCTTTGAGTTTTCCACTGATCAGACCCCAAATCCCAAAGCCAAACTCCTGGGCACGAGCCCACAGAGATGCAAAACGAAGGAAATATGCACTCCCACCCCTTTGAAGCAAAACCGCTGCGTGACAGCTCCAGCACAGCCAGAGTGTAGAGCCAGGTGAAGAAGGAGCCCTCAGATTTGTGCTTTAGAATGTATAATGTGGACTTATCCACTTGGCCAGCAGCAGAGGTGGATTAAAAGCGGCCGAGGACACGTTACTCTTAGTGAGGGACATGGCTGGGATTTGGTTTCTACAGTGACAGCCTCTCCAGGCAATCCTGCTCCGGAACGACAAATGTTTCATGACTCTCCCTCAAGATTTCTCCTCTCTTGCGACTTCTGGGTCTCCTCTGACTTTCAAATCATTAAACCAAACCTGAACCAGCACTTGGAACAAACACAAATATACGAGTGGTTTTGGAAATTCAGAGGTCAAAAGGAAAATGTGGGGCCTTCACACCATGAACAGGAGAGGAACTGCCAGTGTGGTCTCTTGCCCATTTCTCATCAGAAAACACATCCAAAACAGAAAGCAGCCGAGGGGAAAAGATGTTTCTAGAGGCTTGGCCGTGATTTGGGGCAGGCAGCACAAATACCAGCGGGGAGGATTCTCAGGGGCATAGGGGTTCCCTGCCCCGGAGTACCCGAATGTCTCAGCAACTGTGCTAGTGCAAAGACCTCGAGCTTGTCTCCAAAGCCACCACAACAACCCAATCAGACAAACAACTTCTGCTAACGTACACAGGGCAGCAAGGCCCCACGGCCTGCGAAGCCTCTGGACGTGGGGGCAAATGTAAAGGTATCTTCCCGCTGAGCTGGGGCTGTCTCACCTCCCGCGCCCTGCTCCAGCCTGTGGAGGCTCAGGGACACGGGGCAAGAGGTGACATGGCCGCAGGGGGACAGGTGGCATGGGTGCCTGCTGTCCCCAGAGGGGAGGCGAGGCTGCCTCCCTGGCCGTGCCATGCCGTACCCCAGCAGCCTGACAGCCCGCAGCTCCCCGGGCCAGCGGGAGGGTGCGGCGCCTCCATTTTCTTCCCTGACGCCAGGAAGGAGCGGAGCTGGCAGCCGCCATCACACGCAGCCCCACAGCCCGCAGACGTGGCGGGGAGATGGTGACAGCTGACTGGAACACGAAGCCCAAGGCCCGCTTCAATGGGCTCAGCTGATGCTATTTCAACCTCTGGCTAATTACAGACCAAAACAGCCCCGGAGGTGAGCCCTTCGTGAGGGCATCCAGGTGCCCGCCCGCGCGGTGCTTACCTGCTCACCACCTTGGCGTCCGGCCGGAGCCGCCGCTCCCGCTCGCCCAACGGCTGGACCCTCCCCCGGGGGCCGGCCGGGCCACGGGGC